>NW_024722981.1:350000-687500 GCF_018991925.1 Homarus americanus | reverse complement strand
AGATTTTCTTAGTACCTCTCTTTATTAGATTCTTTCAGTGTGATGCTCTTTTTTGTTTGTCTTACTATCTCTCTTTCTTTCTGTCTTTCCTTCTCTCTTCTCTGGTGTTCTTTAATGTCTCTCCCTCCCTTTCTTTCTTTCCTACCACTCCTATCACTCTCTCAAACACACATACACTTCTCCCACACTACAGAATAAACTAAGGGAGAGAGAGAGAGAGAGAGTAGGAGCAACAACATTTTCCCCCCCCGTCTCTCCTACCTCTCCCATTCATCTTACTAAGTAAATGAAGGTCTTGAATTATTAATTACCTCCTTGATTATTCTGTGTAGCCCCTCGGATTATTCCACCAGACGGCTCTCAATTCACCCACGGTACTTTTTCTTTTTTTTTAAACTAAGGCGAAGTAAAGTGGATGGTTTGTAAAATGGAAGCTTTTTTTGGTGTTAGCTAAATACGTGATGATTTACGACGCTGGATAATACTGCCTGCACCTGATGTCATAAACTCAGGTGCCTTTGTACTGCTCAAATGCAAAACGAACGGATTAAACTCAGGGCTGATGTTTGGTATATTAAAAAATATATATATATTATATTTATCGTATTTTACTTTGATTTTATTGTAGGTTTGTTTAATTTGGGTGCTGTTTTTTTGTGTTTTGTTATAACTTGTTGAAAATTATTGAAATGTCAGTTCGGAGACTTGTTCCCGTGAGTCAGTTTCACCACGGGAATGAATCTCCGAGCTGCCTTACCCTCACTGTCATCTGGTACGGGTGGGCTTTTTAGTTCATTTTGGCTCGATACTGCTTCAGTTTGGGAGGGAGTGAACTTTTGACCACGACTCTACATCGCTGTGTAGATTGTTAAATTATTTCATGTATAATCTCATTGCGTTTGTAGTTTAGTATCGCGGTATTGGCCCAATAACTAGCTCTCTCTATTACCTAATTCCCAGTTTAAAGGGACAACTCTGCCTTTAATCCTTGTTTTCATAAATCATAAAAAACAAAATTTTCTAAAACCTAATTATAAAATTAATTATCTCTTTGGTTAAAAATTACAGCAAATTATCCTCCTGTAGTAAAATAACATCCGTATTAAATTATATAATTAAAAAAAATATAGATAAAATCGCATCCACAAACAACAATAAATTTAAAACTCGCAATAATAACGTTACTCGGTGATTGAACCCAAACTCGGGTTATTTACAATTCACCTGTGCAATATGATTTACCAACTCCCCCTAAATGAGAAAAAAAATAGATCCATCGTCAGTACTCCATGTTCATTGTCTTTACAGATTAAACTAGATTTGGGGATTTGCAGATGACGAAATTTGGATATCAGATAATAGGAATTAGTTGGAACAAAACTTACCTGGGAAAATGTCTAGGATTAGTAGTTGGTATGAGGCTGGTGTACAGAGGTTTGGGAACGGTGTATGGTGGTGATGATGATGGTGGTGGTGGTGGTGATGGTGGTGGTGGTGGTGGTGGTGATGGTTGGTGGTGGTGGTGGTGATAGTGGTGGTGGTGGTAATGGTTGTGGTGGTGGTTGTGGTGGTGGTGGTGGTGGTGGTGGTGGTGGTGGTGGTGATGATGGTGATGGTGGTGGTGGTGATGGTGGTGGTGGTGGTGGTGGTGGTGGTGGTGGTGGTGGTGGTGATGGTGGTGGTGGTGGTGATAGTGGTGGTGGTGGTAATGGCTGTGGTGGTGGTGGTGGTGGTGGTGGTGGTGGTGGTGGTGGTGGTGGTGGTGGTGATGGTGATGGTGGGTGGTGGTGGTGGTGATGGTGGTGGTAATGGCTGTGGTGGTGGTTGTGGTGGTGGTGGTGGTGGTTGTGATGAGGAGGCAACATAATCATAATCTCGACTGACTTCCATCACACACACACACACACACACACACACACACACACACACACACACACAGCCTCTGTTTCTTCTCTTCCTCCTCCTTTTATCATGCCTCCTTTCTCTCACCCGTATCTTTTTCATCCTCTTTCTCTCACACCATCTCCTCTCCCTCCGTCCACCTCCTCTCCATCATTCTCCCACGCCTTCAAGGAGGAAACCATTAAATGTCGTGTGAAATATTCATGTTTGTTTAAAGAAGGAGAGAAAAATTTTGTTTACTTACGGGGAAACGAACGTGCAGTTTTCACCACATGCATATGGCCAACAAGGTGTGGAGTGCCAAACAGGTGTGGAGTGCCAAGCAGGTGTGTAGTGCCAAGCAGGTGTGGAGTGCCAAACAGGTGTGGAGTGCCAAACAGGTGTGGAGTGCCAAACAAGTGTGGAGTGCCAAACAGGTGTGGAGTGAAACAGGTGTGGAGTGCCAAACAGGTGTGGAGTGCCAAACAGGTGTGGAGGCCTTGCAGGTGTGGGAGTGCCAAACAGGTGTGGAGTGCCAAACAGGTGTGTAGTGCCAAACAGGTGTGGGGTGCCAAACAGGTGTGGAGTGCCAAACAGGTGTGGAGTGCCAAACAGGTGTGGAGTGCCAAACAGGTGTGGAGTGCCAAACAGGTGTGGAGTGCCAAACAGGTGTGGAGTGCCAAACAGGTGTGGAGTGCCAAACAGGTGTGGAGTGCCAAACAGGTGTGGAGTGCCAACCAGGTGTGGAGTGTTATTAAGTAGGGTGTTATTAAGTCAATTACAGTATATATGAATTGCCATTTACGTGTGAAATGGTAACCAAGAAGGCTGTGCTACACACTAACACGCACACACACACACACACACACACACACACACACACACACACACACACACACACACACCCTCATTATCTTAGTACACGTTAAACATCTCTGTCAGGTGTTCGCTAATAATTTTTTTTCATACTCTTTCTTGACTTCCGAAATTCTTTTGTACAAGTTTTCATTGTCAGAGTTATATGAGCTGCTCCCTTCCGTGTTTGTCTTCATGGCTGGTTATTTATGTGTGTGTGTGTGTGTGTGTGTGTGTGTAAAAATGTGTTCCAGAGATAATATAGACACGGCTTAGAGAATACATGACGGGATGAGAGGTCGCACTATGCCATTATTTATCCTCCACGTGACACAGAAACCCACTCCCGTTTCACCTCCGTTTCCTCCATCCTCCACACGACCCCCTTCCCCTGTCTCCTGCTCCCTATATACTTTTTTCACACGGTGCCTGACCTCCTCTACCTCTTATCCACTAATTATTTTCACGTAAAAAAAAAATACCCTCCTGCTTTTTTTTTGGGGGGGGGGAGGGGGGTTAGTTTTCATTATCGTCAAGTATCATCGTTTTTATGTTCTGTCCTTTTTTTACATTATGCTTATTATATATAGACAAGTTTTCCCTCATTTCTCATCCCAACACGCTCTTTCTCTCCTCATACGGGTTAATAAAACAATGACCTTTGTTAGTTATATGTCTAACGCACTTTACGTGTACCCAAAAGGTCAAAGTTCAACATGTAACAGTGAGTTGGACGAGGTGATTAGTATAGCACTCCTGTTATTAAAGCCAGACAGACACCCATCAGTATTATGTTGATGTCTGGTCGTGGTTACTCTCATATATATACCACAAGTGTCTTTTTTTTTATAAAGTGGATCTAATGCTTTGTTATATACGTCACTCAGTGTGTAGTAGGGTCGTGTGGTCTTAGGAGTGGTCTTTGAGTGGTCTTTAGAACGCCATTTTGAGTTGGTTTAATAATATCCTCTCTTGCTGGTCTTATAAATGATTTCTGAGGAGCTGTTAACGGCCCAATAATGTCCTGTAAGAGGTGTTTGAGCTTATAAACATAGACTGGCAGTAGCCCCATTCATAGAAATTCCCGATATGAAAATTATTTAGCCCATATGAAATAAATCAACTTGAACTTCCATTGCAGTATAGTTGGTAAATAAAAATGAATATCTGGAATTTCAATAATAACCAGCCATTCCTCGCCGCTGGCAACACTGGCGAAGGAAAAAAATGCCGTAAAATGAGTTTTCGAAATGTAAGGAGCTGAAATAACAGAGTGTGACCTTTAAATGCGATTATCCTGTGAGGGATCCCTATGGAAGCTGGCCCTCTGGGAGACTCCTTTTGGAACTGTGACGAGATGGTTGTATTGAAATGAAAATTAATATCCCTCAGCAGAAGACGTCCACCTATTCTCAGGCATGTCTCGGGTGAAGGCTACACACGCCTGGCGCCGAATATGAGACCAACTTTTTTCCAGGGTTAAAGATTTATGAATCACGAAGGCCACACATACCCTAATCTTAATGAGCCCCAGATCTTGGTGGTTCCAGTCCTAATGGATAAGGCAAATAAGCTTAAGCTAGGATCGATTAGGTTGGATTAAGTTTAGTTTAGATTACGCTAGGGTAGGTTAGGTTAGGTTAGGTTAGAACATATTCAGCTAGAGGCCATCTAACCTTTCACCATTAAGAATCATGACTTAACCCAAGACGTAAACACCAAGTGAACAACAGATCACAGGTGATGGTGTGTAAACAGTGGGTGAAGTGTCTCACCACTTGCCTGACGAGGCCAGGTAAACATCAGTGAACCATAATTGCTTTCATTACTGGCACGTACCTGGATATTCTATCTAGGGGTGAGGAGAGGCTCTTCTCTATCCTCTCTTCTCGCTCTGTTGTGTCCGTGTGTCGGTGAAAGGTCAGTCAGAGACTACAGCTGCTCCTGGGGATCCATATTTTATTTCCACCTTCAACTGACCTCCGACATTCAAACCCGTTCACCTTGACCCCCCACCCCCCCACCCTCTTCTCTCCTCCTCCTCCTCCCTCCCTCCCTCCCTCCACCTTGCTCCAAGTACTTTTGTGTTACTTTATCTCTCTCTCTCTCTCTCTCTCTCTCTCTCTCTCTCTCTCTCTCTCTCTCTCTCTCTCTCTCTCTCTCTCTCTCTCTCTCTCTCATGTACTTGTAACGTTCCAATCTCGTGAGATAAGTGACCGTAAGCAAGGTCTCGCGGGTCCGTTCTTCTCAACCACCACAGAACTAGAATTTGGTCTGTCTGTCTCTCCGTCCATCTGTCTGTCTGTCTGTCTGTCTGTCTGTCTGTCTGTCTGTCTGTCTGTCTGTCTGTCTACATACTGGAAGAAGTGAGGAACTTATATTCCCTGAAGATTATGTTTCTCCCTCTTTCGGAAGTATTAATTTCTGGCACCCCTTCTCCCCTATCCTCCCCTCCTCTTCTCTTCTCCTACCTGTATCTTTTTGGTGTCTTATTTTCCTTTCCATATTCCTTGATCCTTCTCTCTTCTCTCCCCTCTTTCTCTCTTCTCTCTCCTTTTTCCTCTTCTCTCCCCTCTTTCTCTCTTCTCTCAATCTTGTGTATTTTTTCCTACTGAAGTCTACCTATTAAATTAATTATTGTCTGTATACTGATGACAAAAAATATCTAAGCATTACAACCAAGAGAATTATGTTCGTAGGTGTGGTGTTATTTTATCTGGTGTGTGGTGGATTCAGCGAACAATTCCTTGCATCCTTCTGTATGGAGAGAGCAGTTTCTCACCATTTTGGAGGCGTAGTGAGAAATATGTCACAGTTCTTTACAGTGTCTTTTATTTTTAACAGCAAGTGACTCACTGTATCACATTAACTGTAGTGCAGTGATGAGATTAACTTAATAACTTAATGAATAACAGTATTGACCAGTTAAAAACCACCTGTCAAATTAAACTGTATCTGAAGTCGTGAATAATCTATGTTTTTTTTCTTCACTGCATCGAGATATTAAAACGTATCATCCAGTCTACAGTGAATGATTTAGTTATGCTGTTTTGTAATTGTTACAGTGAGTCATTCCTCCATCTGACGAGGTAACTACAGTGAAATTTTCAATACTTTTGGTATATATGTATAGTGAACCATCGACTACGACCAAGCTACGTCAAGTGAATAGTTTATATCTTACCAGACTCTCCTCCATTCAACAGTTCATCACCAACTTGCTCCCTGCATCGATCATCTCGTCACCATCTCTCTGGTTTACGGGTGAATTATTCCTGTTGACTTGGCTAGCATGTGCCTCCCAGGTTACACCCAGCACTAACACCAGGACAACGTTCCAGGAAAATGAGACTCAGAATTAAAGATGAGCAGATAAATTCCAGGAAAATAAGACCCGGAATTAAAGATGATCAGATAAGTTCCAGGAAAATAAGACCCGGAATTAAAGATGATCAGATAAGTTCCAGGAAAATAAGACCAAGAATTAAAGATGATCAGATAAATTCCAGGAAAATATTGCTCATGAGATCACTGACTAACAACCAAAGAAAAATACCATAATTTATAACCAAGAAGAATCCTATGTTAATAATATTGGATCCATTACAGTATACAAGGGCGACACACACACACACACACACACACACACACACACACACACACACACACACACACACACACACACACACACACACACACACACACACACACACACACACACACACACACACACACACACACACACACACCTGAAATAGCAATGGTGTATTTTTTTATTCAGCCTATCTTCCCTATAACTCATATGGCGATACATAATTCTCTGTCTCTATAATCCTACTGTCAACATACGGTAAGACGAGAGACAGAACAATAGCACGTGCGGTCATAAAGTCAGTCTGTCAGTCTGTCAGTCTGTCAGGTGTAAATTAGCATTGTACAGGTGTTGAGTTCAGGGTTGTATGTAGAGCATTTGCCCGTAAGGAGGAAGACCCATTGTAACACATAGTAAATTTCTCCTTACCAGACAGGTTGGCATTAGGGGTAAAAAACAAAGAAACCGGTAGCGTCTGTCGTATTCGTTTGCTGAATATGTTTGCTTGTTTGGCTTATGAAGGTGTTCGCTGGTAGCAGGTGGTGAGTTAAGTCCTGTGTCCATAAATACTGTTTTTGTTTGTATCTTTGTATAATGTGTGTGTGTGTGTGTGTGTGTGTGTGTGTGTGTGTGTGTGTGTGTGTGTTTTCAATCAAAACTAAAATATATTTCGCCCAAGAAGTAACAAATCAAGGAAGTATTTTAAACATTGGCAAACACTCCTTAAAAATAGACACAAGGTGAGCGGCCAGCGTCGTGTTAACATTTTTCACTTCAAGTTGTTCGTGTTTCGTGTGTGGTGGTTGTCCTCTTGTGTCTCACTCTTGGTGCGTGTCTGTGGCGTCAACTATGAACTGTTAATTTTTTTTAGTTTGCCCCCGAGGGGGCTAGTTTATTGGGCACCCCCTTACATCCTGTGCAAGGTGAAGCGCAGAAGCGTTTACAGTGCCCATCTGGTAAGCATGCGGAGTTCATGCTTGCCTTTATGACTCATGCATTAAGGGCTTAAAGGCCTGAAGGGTCATGGGTTTTGTTTTTGAAGAACGCAAAACGTCCAAAGGTCAGAGGTCAAAGTCATAAATGTTTCAATGTCCTGCAAGTGTGCATTTCCGGGTTGGGGTGGGAGGGGAGGGGGCATGGATGATAAAGTAAAAGGTAGGTCAGTGAACGAGGTCCAACACTGAACACATGAGGACACACACACACACACACACACACACACTAATATAATGTGGTTAGTTGAGAGTATGGAAAATATAGCTGATGCTGTGATAAGACACGAGAAGAGCGGCTTTATATCCAGGGATTGTAGGGGGAGGGGGGGTGGGGGAAACACATGAAAATACACACGGTTTTCATGGACTCAGAGAAAGTCTATTAAGGACATGATAGAAATGGGCTGAAAGGGATATGGTGAGAGAGAGGGGGGGGGGGGTATAGGCTGGTCGGGAAGCTATTGGAAAACGTGAAGAGGGTCAGGAAGGAGTGTTAGTTGGCCGCGTCGAGAGGAAGGTCTTACGTCTGTAATGTAAACAGAGGCGTCAAAGATCTGGCGAAGCTGAAGAAAAATAGAAAGTGAGGTTTGTTGATGTTTCCCTGATGAGGCTTTGTTGATGGATGAGGGAAAACGAGTAACAGCAGAATGTGGAGAGGAAATTTTGGTACATGATACAGGTTAAAGAAATGATCAAAAGGTTTCATCATCCTTGGCTGGTGGACGAAGGTATGGCAAAATGTTCTCTTAATAAATGAGTTGGTCGGTCATTCTGGGGTGATGTTCGTCGAATTGTTGCAACAGCTAAGAAGAAGAAAACTAGTACCATCATTCATGCGTGTTTAAACTTATATACCTGTTATGCTATACTAAGAGTTATTGATGCCGAAAAAAAAAGGATTTCTCTATGGTTATCAATATATAGCGTCTGTGTCTCTGCTTTCACGTGTACCTGTAATATACCTATGTATAATTATGTATCTGTACCTATTAATTTATGTGTAACTGTACCTATAACTGTGAATGTGGATCTGTATGTATACCTGTTCTGTTAGGTCTGAATTAATAAACCGCGACCCGCAACCATCATAATGGTTTGTTTACAAATTTATTTCTGGGTAATATCCGTTTTGAAATTAATTCGGAAAGTGGCTTACTGTAAAACACCCATATCGGACCGAATCTCGCCTGGATATTGCACAAAACGGCCACATAACCAATAATGAAGTCCGATGGTAAACTTAACATGTAAAAGTAATTCAAAACAATAAATAAACGACTACCCTCCTACATAATCAGATCAAATATATTATTAAGTAAAAATAATATATACTTTTGTTGTTTTTGGTCATATTATATTGATTTTTTCATTCTCGGGTTTAAACTATCTGGATTACACCGTTCCACTTTATCATCCCGGACAGGTTAGGTTAGGTTTGTGACCAGTGTGAGCATTAGGGGATTTCTAGTTCCTATCATCAGTTAATAGGTCTAGTGTGTGTCTGTAGAGGATAGGTGTTTAGTGACTGTCTCTCTCTCTATGGTACATTACACTCACAAACTTGATCTCGCATTCAAACAAACAAACAAATAAATACAAACGCAAACACACACACACACACACACACACACTTTCACATTTTACTGCACTTTTACACTACCCTATATTTTGTCCATACTCTCACAGTCATACACTCACACTCAACAACGACACACTCACGCCTTCCAAGACCTCTCTCTCTCTCTCTCTCTCTCTCTCTCTCTCTCTCTCTCTAGTCTCTCCACCACCTTCAGTAGCTCTTGACCCCAGTCTTCCACACTATAGTTCCTGCGTATATGAAATTAATCTGAATAATCATTTTCCACTGTTGTCAAAATCATCTTCAGGAGTATTTAATGACCACGTGTCTTCTCCGTGTCTTGCTCTTTAACCTGAGATCCACAAGTTTGTATTTTTTTTCATTCAGTTCGAAAGTCAGGTGAATCTCTAATCAACGCATACTAATTTGTTGCTTTACCTGTTGATTCAAGTTAACCTGTTGGTGTAAATTATTCTGAATCACCTTTGTTGGCTAACCTTGGTCGAATTGTTTTTTATTGTTTGTCACTGTATACCTACGCTATCTAGGTATACATTATTTGTTATCCTACACGGTGTATGTTATTGTGTATTGAAGATATTGACATCATACGTGTCTCCCATAACTCTTCCTTGTTGGCCAGTGACAGACAGTGTGTGAGATAGGAGCCTCTTACATCTCTCTACGTCCACTTTTCCTCACCATTGGATACTGAAAGAGACAGTCAAACATCCTCTTCTATCCTCTGATGCATTCGACAACTATCCTTCTACTTCTCCTTTCAGCTGGATAGTAAAAAGACGTTAGTCGTAGTACTTCTGTCTATCCCCTGATGTCCTCGATACCTTCTTCAGGTACAAGACTCGCCTGCCTCGCCACACACACATTGAGTCACTTCTCATCTCCTCGCCTCACACTCCTCCTCAAACACTCTCCAACTTTATTAGATCTTAACACTTTATGACTTTGAGTCTGTATGGAAAATTTCAAGGTATTTTGTTGTTAATTGACATATTTTTTTATATAAATTAATCTTTCGTTGACGTATTTCAGTATTTTTTATAATTTTTTTATTTATGATCTTGTTAAATTTAACTTGTAGTTGGATGGAAAAAGTTAATTTAAATGTCCTTATCGATTTTGGGGCCACTAGGTCTAGAATATTAGTTTCCGTATCCTACCTCGAGTTCCAATACGGCAAAGACCATGGTATTATAGTGGTACCTTGGTGCTAGGGAGGGGTATGTCCCTATCAGTCTCGAGGTCAATGGTGCATTTTTATTCATTGGAATCTGTCATGGACAATAGAAATAATTAGAAACTCTTAAAACAAAGGCACCGAATGCAAATAATTATACTTCTTTTATCCTGGCCATGACAAAGGCGTCTTTTAATTGATTGATTAAAAATCGTTCAATATAAAACTGGTGATATGACGTAACGTGAAACCAATTCATTGTGGGTCATTTTTTTTTTTTTAAGGATTTGATTCATCTGTTATTTTCTCGGCTTCTCTATTGTGTGAGTTACCCTCCACATATAATAACAGATTTCCCCCACATATACAGATTTACCCTACACTAAACAGATTTTCCCCCACATATAAGAAATTTATCTACTCTTTACATAAACAATAAAAACAAACTATAATTATCAGCTAAAATCTCATAAAACACTTAATTACTTATAACAATGAAGTAAACATCAACTTAAAAAATAACTACTTTAATTAGTAACGATATGTTAGCCAAGTTAAAAGTAGGCCTAGACACCCATATTCAAAGGCCTAAAGAGTACCAAAAAGTCCACATACATTATTGTAATAAATTTTGTCCTCAATAGTTTTCAAAGTTTTTATTAAGGGATTATACAGGTCAAAGAAATTACCATAATATACTCACGAGTTTAAATAATGTCTAATTAAACACAGGAATCTGATTAACCTTTCCTTAGATAACAAATAGGATTTTATTTACCTACACATATTGTTAAGTTTCACGTTAGAGGGTCACAGGTAACGAGGTATTGCTATTGGGAGGGTCTTAGTATATGAGGTGGACTAATGTTGTGTTTGTGGGATATTTTTGGAGTTTCTTGGCGAACTTTGGAGTATAGCTTGGGGAGATGTAAAGACAGTGAGGTATAAATGGAAAAAAAAATCGATGAAGAGGAAAAAGAAAATTAAGGCCAAGAAGAGAAAAAGAAAGAGGAAAGATTCAAAGAAGAAGAAGAAGAAGAAGAAGAAGAAGAAGAAGAAGACCAACAACAACATAACAAAACCAACAACAAATACAAAACAACAAAACCAAACAAACAAACAAATAAGTAAATACCTTAGAAATTCAAATCTCAAAACAGAAAATGAAAAAAAAGTAAGAAACACAGATAGAAGAGGTGGCGGCATGAGGTGAACTCGCTCGTGATCTTCCCAATGTGCTGCCGACACCCTGAATTGGTGCTGTGAGTAGTTGGCTTAACACCATCTAAAGGGCAACTGGGACTACCACCTTCTTTGCCCTGTCTGGCTGTAGGATTTCTGTTTTTCTTTTTTGCATGTAATTCAGGTAGGATACTCGGTGAAGTCCTTAGTTCTGTGTTTGAGTTGATTTAATGTTGTAGGATAGTTCAGTTATTGTCTGAATCATCATCATCATCATCATCATTATCATCATCAGTAGTAAAAGTATCATTTTCATTATTGTGATCGATCCTCCGCCTCAGAAACACACACACACACACATACATCTCTATAAGTAAGGCAAGAACTAAAATCTTTCTCCAGACTTGATGGTGATAAGATTTACAAAAATATTATCTTTCTACCCGGGATGGTTGTCCACCCCCCCCCCATCCCCCACCTTCAACAACAATCTTGTTTTCAGGTTGGCAAAGGCTTTTAAGTGGCTGTGTGGCGGAGAGGATTTTCCTTTAACGTCAAGGAAAACAGAGCTCACTTGTTTCCTGAATAGGTGGATACTGGCGGCAACTTTCTACTGTCAGATTGTATTGGTTCAAGGTGGTACTGTAGTGGGGTCATGGATGCTGTAGCGGTGGTGGTGCTGCTTGGTATGTGGGGGCAAGTTTAGGACAGACAGACAGACAGACAGACAGACAGACAGATAGACAGACAGCCGAGGACAGAGGGTGTTCCTATACTGTTCTTTCTTAACTCACAAGTTTCTTAAGTTTTCCTTCTTGACTTCTTGCAATGACTTCCTAAACTAGTTAGCTCAGTTTTTGGGGTTAATTTGCTCCTTTTTTTTAATTCATAGTTCTGGGTAAGTTTTACTTATTTTCTTTCATTTACTCTGTGTGTGTGTGTGTGTGTGTGTGTGTGTGTGTGTGTGTGTGTGCCAGACAAAATCACGACTTATTCATCAAACAAATTTAAGTCTTCAAAAAGTGTCGTAAGTTATTGGTGTGAAATAGTTGATGATAGATTCTGTGGTACTTACGAGACCAAAGTAGAATGATTCTTACGCTTATACCAATAAAACAGACACACAACACCTTAGAGCTTTATCAATATGGCCCCATACTCTAATGGAAGAGAAAGTAAAGTACCCACCATAACCATATTCTAGTGTACAGTCATTGGTAATTACAGGTGAGTGACATAAAGTTATGTAAAAGACAGGTAAGTCAGAATGGTTCTAATAACAGGTAGGTCTTATCAGCTCAAAAGGTCAGGGAAGTAGGTCAGGTACGTCAGATAAAGCTCAGAAAGGTCAGGTAAGGTCAGATAGGTCGTTTCATATACCTGTTGTTCTAATGTGTCTGGAATATTATTTTTGGCATCTTATTTTTTTTTCGGTTTTTAGTAAGATTCATAATGTGGGAGTGAGCGATGTTACTGGACTGAAGGAAGAATTTATACCATTGAATCACTTTGTCAGTTAGGAAAGTCATTCACAGGGCTCGCTAAACACAGCCGAAAAATACTCAGTTCTCAGCGACACGTATGTTAAGTCACTTCCCAGCGTCTCAGTCACCCTCAAGGACAGGGGCCACACACCACAGATAAGACACAACCTCTCATAACCCTTGGCTGTACCACACATCTCTTACACTCGGTATTGTGTTGTGTTGACCTACAGCCATAACTCTCCACTCCTCGGCCCGCGCTCTTGTGTGTGGCGTGGCTAACCTGCGCTTACCTAAAGACGGTTGTTGTGGGGTGTGCGTATATCACAGGGGCTTCACCCGACGTCAGCCTCGCCGACCGGAGCCCCGTGGGAGGTGTTACTCTGCGGACCACAACCTCCAGGTTTCAATGATCCTCTCCTTATTTTATGATTTCTCGCCTGTGTTGTGTTGATGTTTCATGTTAGACGGCTACCAGGGGAAAAGCAATTTGTTCATATAATATTTTGCTGTTTGTTGGTCCTTCATCTGGGCATCAATAGAGAAGATCTTTAATAACATATACTAAGTCATTCCTTAACACTAGACAACAACTTTTACTGAAACACATCACTTTACCTGTTCTTGGGTAACACGTAAAATTATTTGGCGTCGACGTGAGTATGAGATTAAATAGGATATCATTCTTTTCTCAGGGACACTTAGATGTATCTGATAATTTATATAATCTTGAGATAAAATAAGCTGGGGTGCCTAATCTTCACGTGGTCCCAATCATATGTGTAAGGTCAGTTCAGTGTCAAGATGTATATAAATATTTATGTGACTTTCTTTCAGCATTTGTTTTTTCCCAAGAGGGATTCCATTTTTCACCAGACTCTCTCTCTTATATTTATTTGACTTACTTTCTGTATAATTTCGAAAGCGATAATTATTTAATGTTCCCTTAACTTTCTTTCAATTGGATTTTACTTTCAATTTATATATTTTTTTAAGGAGAAAATGTCAAACTTAATTTTTTTTTAAGGAATCATAAATATCTTGTTCTCGTAACTTTTCTCGGGTAAAGTTCATCAACTTTTTTTCTCATATTCTAGTAATTATAACTAACTGACTTTCATTTAACTTTCTCACAAGCAAATCTAATTAACATTCTTCTTTTAACCTTCTTACAGGTAAGTTGTCGGGTGTGTGTGTGGAAGTGAAGCCTACGAAATTGACTGAAGAATCTACTATGTGTTCTGACGTTCAACAGGTGATATACGCCAGGTAATAAAACACTAATTAAGGTGAGTCACTGAGAGGAAGAACAACACTCTAGCTTATCTTATTCCTGGGATAAATCTCTATCATCACTCTGAAGCAACGTCTAAGTGATGTGATATAAAGGAGTAGAATGATTGCGATAAGAGAAGCTAACTGATATGATATAAAGAGGTTGAATGACGTGCATGATACCTGGAGTAAGCATGATTGTGATATAATATTGAGCATGATGAGCATGATAGGTAAAGACAAGTTTGAGGAAGTAGAGTGTAAGATACTGAAATATAACACAGAAGAAAAGTAAAGAAAGTGAAACAAAAGTCACAGAAAGGAAAAGTAAAAAAAAAAATCGAACAAAATCAACAAAAGAAACAGTTGATGAATTACAAGACTTAGAAACAAAGAACAAAAAAAATAATAGATAAATGGTATAAATTATGAAACAATGAAAGATAAAAAGAAAAATATTGAGATAAATTACACGAACCAGAAGTAGAATTAAGGGGAAAAGGAAAATAAAAATGAACGTCAGTATTTCCAGCGACTTCCTGCCAGCGGTGTTCCTCTCTCGACAAATGAAATATTGTAATTTCCTCCCAAGACTGAAGAGAAGGTATCGGCCCAAGGAGGAAATGAACCAGAGCTCCCCTAGGTATTCATCAATAATTACAGAGATGACAACTATATTAACTCTGAAGGTAGAAGTGGTGGGATCATTCAGGTGAACCTTTTAGCTTATTTCACCTCACTTGAATAGAAACTAATTAGAACACAAAGAGCTACCTCCTCACAATTGTTATGGTGGTGGTTGGAGGTGAGTGACCTTTGACCTTCTTAGAGTGTGGTTGTAAGAAGTGTAATATTTTTTTAATCCCTTCACTACAGGGATGTCCCTTTTAATATTTTATTTGGTTCACGCTGGACGATTTTATATTCAGCTCAGAGTGGCTCCCCGTACACAAGGGGTTAAAGATATGCTATTTTATCACTTAGTAGAAGCTAATTAAAATACACAAGGTGGGTATCTCCTGACAACCACATTAGGATTGGAGGAATTGTATTTTTTTTTCTTAGGAACTGTGAACACTTTACACAACTTAAATAGAACCTAATTAAAACACAGGTGACTGATTCCTTACAAGTGTATCATTGTTATGGTATTGTTCGATCTTCTTATGTTTTGGTTGCTTGAGTTACGTCATCGTTAAAGGGAATAATACAGTGTTTCTCTCCCTGAATAGAATCTAATTAGAGTTTAGAAGATGGTTGACTCCTAACGAGGCTGATAACAACAGACAAGGGGCTATAACAATTTTACTTGTGACTCGTGATGTGAGTTATGAAACTGCTGATATGAGGTATTTACTGGCATTGTGAGTTATTAATTGGCTCACGCTGGCTATTCTATGAAAATAAAGACTAATAATTGGTCGTTAAATTTTCACTAAATAACAACGTATATTGAAGCATTAGTTTACCTCAGTATAAGTAAACTTCGGTGTACGAATCTCTGAGACTCCCGGGTGAGAGCTGAAGAGTCGAGCACCAGATGGCGTCTTCATTCACCCACTTAACTCGAAATGACCTGAGCTGATCTACTAATGGTGGGGTGAGGGGTTAAAGAAGTCAACATATGATGTCTGAATGTCTCTTTGTTTATCTTGCCAGCATACTCATTAAAGACAAAATGAATTCTCTATACTGGAGGCTGAACTTGGCTCAAAAATGTTTCCATACTGATGTAATGTGAAAACTTTAATGAATACACAAGAATATTTTATTTAGTAGGTAAAGACTGACTACCTCTTCAACACCAAGCTTCAAGGAATGATTTATATTCCCCAAAAAGGTGAGGGACTTGTTGTTGAAGAAGATCTCTCGGTGGTGGGGAGATCAAGCAGCCGAGTGATGCTATCTCTCTCCTGTCTCGTTGTTGTTTACAGCTGCGCCGAGAGACAGGGGTAGTATTTAATGTAGACTTATGTGTTTGTCTCTCTCTCTCTCTCTCTCTCTCTCTCTCTCTCTCTCAACGTAAAAGTTATACCATAGACGCTCCAATGATCTTGTCTCTCATGGTAAATATTCTGAGGTGTAGTTTGTCTAGAGATAACGAAAGTAGGGAACACAAAGACACTGATAATAAAACTAACACTATACCATAGACGTAAAATATAACGTAAAAAGAACAAAACAAAACTATATATAGTTTTTAATTGCTATTTCTTTTTACCTAAATGGAGAAAATAAATCGATTTACCCAACTAGTCGTTTCAGAACTCAAAGAACCTTAAATACTCTCTACTGATGAGGTAAGATATAATGAACTTACAACTTAGATACTGTATTTAACAAGATGTGAAAAAAAAAGAATAAATTAGATCTTATAGTGTCAAAGAAAAGAAAGAAACTTTATCTCGTCTACAGAATCTTCCCGGTAATTTAGTTATTAAATTACAAGATATGAATGACTTACGTAAAGGGTATCATGCCATTAAGGGTCTGAGTTGTTACGAGGTTGTATTTTGGGTAACTGTGTGTGTGTGTATGTGTGTTTACGATTATTCATTCTATTATCGCCTCTCAATATTGCAATTATTTAATACATCTACTTCTTAGTATATTTATTTAATTTTTGACCTACTTATCCTACTATATATTGCTTTATAGAGTATTACAAGCAGGAGTTAGTCTCAGAATTCAATACGGACATTTCCTCCGTAAAAGAAAACGGAACTCTGGCAATTCTCCGTTCTCTATACGCATGGTCCCTGGCAGAGGTAAACCAAGAGTGTGATGGGTGGGGTGACACAGCCAGTCTTGCCGATCATAACTCCAGGTGATGAGGATCTCGTGCGTTGGTGGCATCCGCAGAGGCTTTCATCTCCCATGACGTGAAGTAGTCGCTATAATAGTCACCGTTGTGCAGGAACAGATGGCGGAGTAGAGCCCGTCGTCCGCGCCAGCTCCCGGGTCAACAGACCACAACGAGGTATGTGTTTATCTTGTCACTGTGGTCATTAGTTTCGTCCTTAACAGCTCAGGATACGGTGAACGATGCCTAAAACACTCTGTGATGGTATAAATGTGAAAATTAAATCCCTGGTTGATAAAATAAACTCGAGATGGGGAAATACTTCACGCGCGTAATTATTGTTTTCACTTGGTAGTTTTTAGAGGAAATTCTCACGCGTATAAGCGGCACCTTCAAGCGTAATGCGTTGGTTCATCGAGAGTCAAGTCTTATGGGAAAACTCTCCGGTATAAACACATTATAATGAACAATCGTAAAGGAGGTAAATTTGTCATCCATCAGTTTAATGAGTTTACGCTGTGTTTAAAATGGCGGTATAAACAACGGCGTATATCACGACAGAACTATAACACAACAGAGACTACGTCGTAATATATAAAGGTGAAAATCATGTCACTAACCATTATTTTTAGTTACCACGCTTTCTGTTGATGCATACGTAGACAACGTAACACAAACGAATAGAGGTTAACGTAAAGACAATAAAAGTTATAATCTTATTAGTGAAAATTAAAATCAACAAACTTAAACAAAAAATGAAGTCCATAATTTCTTCACTACAGCCTTAATAATAACAACGAATTATACCCCAGTAGATTGGCGTCATTAAAAACATCACCAAATATAATTCACATAAAACACTGGGAAGATTACACGGACCATTAACTCTTTTGTAAACCCTGTAGTGATTTGTGACGGGGCGAGGTGGAAGGGGAGGGTTCAGGTCGGTGTAATTCAAGTTGGTACAGTCACCCAAAAAAGTCCTGTCGCCTCTCATCCTGAACCATGAACCCCGAGATTCGGTCTCTTGAATCCGAATCATTTATGGACAGAATAGTATATCGGTGTCTACTGCTTCGGGTTCACGAGTCTGAATCTCGGGGTTCGTGGTTCAGGATGAGAGGAGACAGGACTTTTTTGGGTGACTGTACGTGTGATGAGGCAGCCAGATGGTCCCTTAGGTGAAACGAGGTCATCGAATCACATACTACCTCGAAGTTCACGCTCTTAAGGGGTGATAGACTTAATGTAATTCTTTAAACTTGGAAGCGGTCTCAGAATCCATCAATGTTTCGAGCTAAAGCTATGATATGAAGATGAAGAGCGACATGGGGTTGAAATTGCTTTCTTTTGTTCCCAGTTGAGGGAAATTAATGGGTTTGTGATTATTGAAGGATTTCGATTCAGGTTAATAATGAGTTTGTAGCTTAATTTGGTCCCTTAACTGTAGTGCTATGGGTGTGTGTGAGTTTTATTTGGACACACACACACGCACACACACACACTTTGGGTATTTTTCGCACGCAGAATATATTTCACACAAAATTCAGATGTGGTTCACCCAATGTTTGTATATTTGATATAAACATTTGTAAACATCACACAAAAGTTTGTTTATAATTCACACACAGTTTGTGTACTGTATACTGTATGTTTCACACACACACACACACGTTGTATAATTCAGGACCATACGGGACTGATACTCGTTAACGAGACAACAACTATCGGCCCGGCCTAGTAACCACAATTTAATCACAAATATAAAAGTCAGACCAACACAACATTATATCAGAGATGTGAATTAATTGCACAGCTCAATGTACCGTACTAACGTAGGTATTATAAATTCTTAGTCGCTTTCGTTCTTGTTATTCATGTGTGTGTGTGTGTGTGTGTGTGTGTGTGTGTGCATTTGATTTTTTAGCTGCATCAGTCAGCAATATGAATGACTCTTGTCTGCTTTAGCCATTGACTGATTCATTCCTTCATTCACCCACTGAAATATTTTTTTTAACCAACGTTCATTAACACATTTGTTGATTAGTTCTTAGCTATGTTAATATTATTCATACAATTTTCACTTCTACATAAATAAATAATATTCCAAATATCTTGTATATATATATTCAGTATTGTCGTTTGAATAATTAATTTCTGTTTACATTATTGAATATATTATCAGTTACAGTATTTAATTTATTAGTTTAGTGATGTTATTGTTTTATATGAGGAATACCTTCACTATATACTGTACCCAGACTAGCACAGAGACAAGGCACACAGACACATCACTTCTCTCACACACACACACACACTCACACACACACACACACACACACACACACACACACACACACACACACACACACAATAGAGCAATAATATGTTTTCATTCATATACGTACAGTACAGTGTAATTGACCTATGCACTAGTGACATATACTTTAAGCCATAAACTTTTAATGAACCCAACCTAACCTAACCTAACCTAACCTAACCTAACCTAACCTAACCTAACCTAACCTAACCTAACCTAACCTAACCTAACCTAACCTAACCTAACCTAACCTAACCTAACCTAACCTAAACCTGTATTTGAAGAACTTTTGTGTTTTATTTTCCTACATACGATTTCTATTCATTTTTTTCACCTCATAACAAATTGGGCGATTTATATTAAGAGAAAGACAGACAGACAGACAGACAGACAGACAGACAGACAGACAGACAGACAGACAGACAGACAGAATTACTCATCATTTTCCGAGGCAAAGTGAAAGAAGCTGGTCGAGGATAGCTCAGGTCGCCCCCTCCCCCCCCAAGTGAACCCGGTACTAGCGAGCGATCCCGGGGTCGGTCTCAAATTGCTCGTACAATTGTCTGTGAAATGGAAACCAGGAGACAGGACGATCTGCATCTCTTTCACGACGTAAACATCCGAGTCGAGTCACACTAGGAGAGAGAGAGAGAGAGAGAGAGTCTTGGTTTTGTTGCAGCTAAACGAAGGAATTGTTGAAAGGAAGAGTGGTAAATGGCGATGATGCAAAGAGGAGGAGGAGGATGGGAAGGAGGAAAAGAAGGAGGAGGAGGAAAAGAAGGAGGAGGAGAAAGAGAGGAGAAGGAAGAGGAATGTGAGGAGAAGAATAAATGTGAGGAAGATTTAGTAGTATTGGTCTTTGGTTGAGGGAGTTCTCTGGTCGACTGAAGCTATTGTTGAAGGACGTCCGCTATATATTTATTATCCCTTGAATATTTCTTTAGGCAGGTTCTCACTCCCCTCTGGAAATCCTACAAGGGAGAGTTTATTAATGCCTATGAACGTGTGATTTCATGTGGCAAGATGGATGTGTATATATTTACTTTATAAATTGTTTAGTACTATAGAGTAAAATAAACTAAATAACATAACAGTGATGAAGGGAATTACGAAAATGAACTTGGTATTAACAGTAATATTTTGATTTTATTCTTTCCATTCATTAATCGTTAAATGAAAGACTTGTTGGTGATTAGTGTATGACCTGGTATAGTTATTGGGGTGTTGGAACATTTTATAACGTTAGTATTTCCTCGCTCTCGAAACAATATATACGAATTTCCTTTTGAGTACAGTAATTATTCAAAATTTTTACCGTTTGAAAAAAAAAAAAGTTACATTATGTTTTTGATAATGTATAAATGTGACACGAAAATATACACCGTCTCCTGTGAAAAAAACAACAACAGCCCGTAGACATTTTTTATAATATATCGAGCTGGGCATTAGACTAATAGGATAACATTTATGTGGGTTAACGTAATATATGTCAGATGTCGGAAAAAAATACCTTGAAATATTGGTTAGGTGAGAAATATTATATAATTAAAATCATGGTTATGAAATTAATGATCATATCCTGGGCTTTGAATAAATTTTATTTGTATTTAAACGATAAATAAATAAATAAAAATAAATGAATAAATAAATGAAGATCACTATAAAGGAAAATTATCAAAGGTTATCAACGCAAAAAAATCAAGGGGTAAATGAAAATGTTCCAAGAGACTGTTAATTACAATGAGGATATATAAGTAGTAGTACAGGTAGTAGTAGTAGTAGTTCTCGTAGTAGTAGTAGTAGTACAGGTAGTAGTAGAGGTATGTATAAGATATCGGTAACAAATACTCTATACAAACTGTACTGGACGTAACAAACAGATCACTTCCCAGCATTCATTATGGGAAGGCTGAGTAATCTTCTTTTGATATATCACCCATCCCATATACTCTCTCTCTCTCTCTCTCTCTCTCTCTCTCTCTCTCTCTCTCTCTCTCTCTCTCTCTCTCTCACCAGCCTGGGGTCGTGTGGGCAGGTTCATGTTGAGGCTCGTCTTTAAAACGCCCACGTTCAGTTCCTGCTGCTTAGTTCCGCATCCAGAGACGCGTTCATAAATCTCTCCTTGTGAACTCTGGGTGTCGCCCCGTTTATTGCTCTATTATGAATTATGTCTATCCCTCTCCCTCCCCTCTTCCACCCGTCTAGGAATATAAAGTCAAGGTACCTTTTTTAGATCAAGGTGTAGATGGAAGTACCTTTTTTAGACCAAGTTGTAGAGGGAAGTACCTTTTTTAGACCAAGGTGTAGAGGGAAGTACCTTTTTTAGACCAAGAAGTAGAAGTAGACCTTTTTTAGACCAAAGTACCAAGGTGTAGAGGGAAGTAGACCATTTTTTAGACCAAGGTAGTAGATGGAAGTACCTTTTTTAGACCAAGTTGTAGAGGGAAGTACCTTTTTTAGACCAAGGTGTAGAGGGAAGTACCTTTTTTAGACCAAGGTGTAGAGGGAAGTACATTTTTTAGACCAAGGTGTAGATGGAAGTACCTTTTTTAGACCAAGTTGTAGAGGGAAGTACCTTTTTTAGACCAAGGTGTAGAGGGAAGTACCTTTTTTAGACCAAGGTGTAGAGGGAAGTAGACCTTTTTAGACCAAGGTGTAGGGAAGTACCTTTTTAGACCAAGGTGTAGAGGGAAGTACCTTTTTTAGACCAAGGTGTTATAATCCTTACCATACAGCTATATCATCCATCGGTTCTCACTACCTTGTCTAGGTACCTGGATTATAGGTAAGTGAAATTGAGGCGTATGGCGCATCCACAGTAGAGAGAGAGAGAGAGAGAGAGAATGTGGTTCTCTTTTCTTATTTCATCGCTGCTGATATTATTTGTAGAAAATCCCCCACCCCTCCACCCCCCCACCCCACCCCACCCCCACCTTCCCCATATACCTCTCTCTCTCTCTGCCTCTTCCTCAACATTAGCCTCACCAACCCCTCCTCCCTCTTCCATCAACTTCTCTCACCTACTTTTCCTTCTCCAACACTCTCCCGTTCTCTTAACTTCCCACATCATACCACCACCACTATCACCACCACCACCAAGCTACCATCACACAACTACTACTACTACCACCACTACCACCACAATCACTACCACATTACCACCACCACCACAATCACTACCACCACTACCACCACCACCACCACCAAGCTACCATCACACAACTACTACTACCACCACCACCACAATCACTACCACATTACCACCACCACCGTGTCATCAGCATTAAGGTTCCAGATGAACCTTTGACACAATACCACCACTTAACCTTTACACACGGACGTCCTCAACTCTGCCAGGGAATATAACCTCTGTTTATCTGAGGTCGAGCTGGGTTAAGTAAATTCAGAGGTTTAGTCAAGATTAAACAGTAACTCGGGTCACATGAGTCAAGGGTTAAATAAATTGAATTCGGGTCAACAATATTAACCAGGGTCAACTATTGTTATGTGAGGTCAAGTAGGGTAGAGTTAAAGTCTAGTTGTATATCCTGATGTATGGGTCAATTACCGTCGATACGAGGCATTTAGTACATGAACGAGCAAAGATGGTTTAGAGAGAGAGAGATTAGTCTATTTAAGTTAGGATGAGGTTTAGCCTCAAAACGGATTACCAAGCTTTATCCACATATTAGCCTAATTAAGCTAACATGGATCAAAAGAATTAGTCTGTGTCAGTTAGCATAGAGTAATGAAGCCAGTCCTGATCAGTAAGCTTGGTCCCTTTATCAGTATGGATCAGCTAGCATGGAGTGGTATTAAGCCTGAATCAGTAAAGGTTAATGAGAGTCAGTAAGGATCAGTCTGAACTCGTGCTAGGTGTTGTGGAGGAGAATTCAGTCTGGCGCATTAGTTTCCAGGATTTTGTAAGAATCGTGACTGATGAGACCGGATGAAGGGGCAAATTGGTAAAGGAAGTAAAGACGGAAAAGGGTAAGAACGGAATGAAAGAGGAGGATGTGGAGATAGAAAAGAGGGTTAAGGAGATAGAAGAAGAGGTAATGATGATGAAAGCGGAGGGAGTCGAGATGAAAAGTAAGAGAAGGGAGAGGGAAGGAAGTACAGTAGAATGTATAAATGGAAGAGGAGGAAAAAAGATTCAAAATGGGGAATAAAGAAAGATGATAAACCAGACATAGATAAAGATGGAGATGGAACTAATACAACATTCATACACCTATTAAAAAAAACGAATAACTATCAATATATATGAAAGAAAATAGAAGGTGGGTCTTGTGGGTATTCTCTTATAAAATTTGAACTTAAAGGAAAAATGGTAATTGACTTTAGAGACGTGGATATTGAAGAAGAACCGAAGGAAAAAAAATAGATATGTTTTGGAGAGGAAAAATTGCATTGTGTGTGATACTTATATTAGGAATAATCTGCCTTAAAGCTCGTGTATTCGTTTCCGCTACGTAGGATAGAAGAGAAAAGATGAAATTGTACTTTTATACTTGGAAATCTCTCTCTCTCTCTCTCTCTCTCTCTCTCTCTCTCTCTCTCTCTCTCTCTCTCTCCGCCACAAAAAAACATTGACTTCACCACGGACTCATCTCCTTAAACCCTCATTCATGATCTCACTTCCCTCTCACTCTCTTTCCTCCCACCCACTCTTCCTCTCTTACACTCTCATCCTTCATTCACAACCTCTCACTCACTCACTTTCTCTCATCTCACTAACACCAGTTGTCACCAATAACCACGGGATGGGATGTGACCTGGTGTTGTCAATGATTCACGCATTCAGCGCTCTCTCTCTCTCTCTCTCTCTCTCTCTCTCTCTCTCTCTCTCCCTCGTCACACGCCAAGCATTCCAGCCGTAACAGAGGACAAGGCTGCAGCATCAGGAATAGTTAGAAGGATTTGACATAAAAGTCTTGCGTTTATGTATTATTATTATAAAGGAATTTAGGATCTGTACAGCCATTGCCTCCTCCAAGATTCGTTGTCCTGATCTAAATGAACCTACGTGTACATGAAGACATTTCCTAACTTATGTAAATAGTACCAAACTCCTTAACTATTTGATGGTAGTCGAGATGTAGAAAAAGATTTTAAAGAAAACAAAGGCGGACGAAGGGCTAACTTAAATATCACTGTTTTGTTTTATTTTTAGTTTATTTTTTATAGTTTATGCATCATATATCGAGTCCGGGACCTTGGTTTTATCATATTGATATTAGGAGTACAGATTCCCTAGACTGTGAGGCCTGTTCCTTGGTCTATACGTCTCCGATACGTATATTTTTTATGTTTACTTTGAAGTCCTTGAGCACATAAGTCCGTCCTGCAATATTCCTCCTTTTGCGTTTCCATTCGACTTCATACCAAGATCCTAAGAAAACCATTTCAGTTTTGTGGTTTCCGAAGCTACGTACCAATTTGTTCGGTCATATTAGAGAACTGGATGGAACTTATAACGTAAAACACAAACACGACACGGAATTTGTATGATCAAGGGTTAATCTCTGTGTAAAACAATAAGAGATGAATGAGTTATATATGTATCTGTAAGTTATATCATGGGGTACTTTTCATATGTTAAATTTTATCCCAATGACGATATGACGAGAGAATAGATAACTAATAAACGTTCTTACCTGTTGAGTGTCGGATCATGTAATAGTAATGAAAGTAGTGTGTGTGTGTGTGTGTGTGTGTGTGTGTGTGTGTGTGTGTGTGTGTGTGTTTCTTTTCCTCTCTCTCTGTCTCTGTATATTTCTGTGTTTTTATATACAGGGCAGGATACAAGGGGAGGACACAGTAGGCAGGATATAATGGTAGGCTGCTCGGCTGTGCGTGTTGGAGGATGGAGGGGGTAACTCTCTCATGCTCACCACGTTGTTTTGATATACGAGTCAAATTTTCCTCGACGTGATCCATCCATTCTCCTGCGAGGCGTCAGCTGAAGAGGATCGAAAAGAGAATTGGGGAAAATAGGGAAATAGAGAGAAAGGGGGAGAAAAGGAAGTAGACAGAGAAACAGAGAAAGAGAGGGAAGTAGAGAGAGAAAGGGAGAGAGAGAGAACGAGGAAGATAGTGTAAAAGAGAGCTAAAAAAATATAAGAGGAAAACGCCCCAGGTGAACGAGAGATGAAGTGTGGGAACTGATGATGATGAAATAGAGATGAGAAGGAGAAGAATGTGTGTGTGTGTGTGTGTGTGAGAGAGAGATAGGAGAAACAGACTACACTTTGGTGGAGAAAAATACCACACCACACATTCTTCTATTTCTCTTTTCCTCCTCCTTCTCTTCCTCCTCCTCTTCCTCTTCCTCTTCTTCCTCCTCCTCCTCCTCCTCTTCCTCTTCCTCCTCCTCCTCCACTCAGGATGAAGGTCAACCTAACACGGGCTCCCCTTGATAAATATTTCACACAATCTCACAGCTCCTCACTTCCTCCGGGGTAATGAACGTGGGTCGTTCTCTACACCTTTGACGGATCACAAACTCTGCAGCATTTGTTAATGGTATTAATGATGTTTTGTTCCTTTTGTTTTTGTTTGTTCTTGTTCTTTTTTTTTTACGTGTTTGTTTTTGTTCAGTTTTTTCATTGTTTAGGATATCAGTTATAATGTTGTTATTGTTTTGTTGTTGTGTGATTTTGTTGTTGTTATACTTTTAGATTCGATGTTGTTGTTTTATAATTTGTTTATTTATGTTTTTGTGACATGTTGATGCTACTACTCTCTCTCTCTCTCTCTCTCTCACCACTCTCAGCACCACTGTCACCACCACTGGCCGTCACCGCCACCACCACCACCGACACCGACACCACCACCAATTACCTCACTGTCACCACCACCACCACCACCACCACTCGCCACCACCACCACCGTCACCACCACCACACCACCACCGTCACCACCAGCACTGCCACCACCACTGCCACTAAGTTCCAGAGCTAGTTATAAACTCAGGAACTTCGTCTGTGAGATTGTTAATGTATGTTGCAGCAAATGTGGAGTATAGCATTGTGTGTGGTACATAATCTTAATGAGTTAAGTCGTAATATATGTTGAGTTTGTTTTAGGATTTAGAAGGAGGGAGGGGGAGGGGGAGGGGAAGGGGAGGGGGGGAAGGGGGAGGGGGTAGGAGGTCAATCCAGCCACTTAGTGTCCTTCCGGTGAAATGATCAAACTACTCTAAGAATGTGAGCGTGAGTTATGCTTGTTGTTTACCTCCAGTAAAGACGCATGGTGTGTGTGTGTGTGTGTGTGTGTGTGTGTGTGTGTGTGTGTGTGTGTGGTCAGCGCACTATTCTTATTATACCTCATCACCACCATCACCATCACCAATTCCCACCACCACCACCACCACCACCACTACCATCACCACCACCACCACCACCATCACCATCACCATCACCACCCCCACCACCACCACCACCACCACCACACCATCACCACCACCATCACCACCACCATCACCACCACCACCATCACCACCACCACCACCACATCACCACCACCACCATCACCACCACCACCACCACCACTCACCACCACACCACCACCATCACCATCACCATCACCATCACCACCACCACCAACATCACAATTAATCTAAGGTATATCTCATATTCCAGGTCCTCCCACCACCATCCTAGTCAACATGAACGTCCGCTCTATGGGACCTTTCTCCGAGAAGCAAGAGGTGAGTACCCACACTTCCTACAAAGCCTTCTTCAGATAACCCTTTAAGTGAATTAATCCCCATGGTACAGTATATCCACGTCATGTATCTAACAGTATCCATAATATACACAGGAATAAAAGAACTTACGGGGAAAAATAAAGCAAAACTACCCATTTACCTTTATAGATGAATATACACAACTCTCAATTCTTTACTTTATGTGATTATTGGTTTTCTATTTCCTCATCAATACGATAAATTGTGTAGTATAGAAATATTGAAAGGAATAAATATGCACGAAATTAAACTCATTGATATTTTTATTTCTCTTCTCTTATACAATTCATTCAAACATTCATTCATTTCATTCACTCTGTTTGATTCTTAGGAGTTGGTGATCAGATAATAACATAACTGTTGTTTTAATCTCGTAGTGCCTCGCTGGGGGTTGGCTTGAGTGTTAACTGGGGATCCAGGTCAAAGGGACTCCACTAATAGAGCCAGTTCTAATTGAGCCAGTTCTAATAGAGCCATTTTTAATAGAGCCAGTTCTAATAGAGCCAGTTCTATTAGAGCCAGTTCTATTAGGGCCAGTTCTAATAGAGCCAGTTCTAATAGGGTAAGTCCTAATTGGCCTCAGCAGTTCCATAAATTCCTAATCTTACCGAACCAAACATGAAGTAAACAGAACTCTTGACCATTAAGACTTGACCTGACTTGACCTCACTACTACTGGACTCAATACTAATAGTGAGGGTAAAATAGGTCATGAGCCTTATTGAACCAGGAGACTATATGACCAGCCACCTCTTGTTACACGAGACTATAGGGCAATTGGTCATTACTTCATTACATTTGTCTTCTTGAAAATATTACCTGTTGTTTCTTCTATTGATAATATGAGATAAGGCTTCTTTCGTCTGTCTTTAAGTGTGGGTATTATCTGTCTGTCTGTCTGTCTGTGTACACACTAAGCTATCCACCTTTAGCCACGAAGCGACTACTGAACTATGTGCCTGCTCTCTCTCTCTCTCTCTCTCTCTCTCTCTCTCTCTCTCTCTCTCTCTCTCTCTCTCTCTACCATCTCCCATTTTCCATCTCAGATCCTTATATATTCTCAATTTCCACTTCTTCTTCTTCTTCTTCTTCACTAATTAGTTTTTCTTTCTCATCTTTTTTTCACCTTTCACCTTTTCTTTTCAGTGTATATTCTTTCTCTCTCTGTTCGTGGATTTCATTCTCACTCTCTCTCCACCTCTTCACCTATCTCTGTCCTCCCTGTATCTCTCTTCCCCGTTCATTCCCTCTCCATTTATCTTGTTTAGTCCTTCTTTTCTCCTTCCTCCTTCTCCCTTTCTTTCTCTCCCCTGCCTCGGTTTTCTTTCTCCCTTCTTCCCTTCCACAACTCTCCAATCTCTCTATCTCCTTCACTCATACTCCCTCCCTCCTTCATTTCGTCCCTTCCTAACATATCCAATCTTCCTCTCACCCTGACTTCTTCCCTGCCCACCTTTCCCATCTGCCTCTCTCCTTCTTCCCTTCCTCACCTCAATCATATCCATATCTCCCTCCTTCTCTCCCTTACTCCTCATGCCTTAAATCCTTGCTCATACTCACACCAAGGCATTTGACTAAGCCGACCAGGAGCCCCCATAGACGCTGGCAAGTGGAAACCACGCGTCAGTGAAGTTGTCAAATCCTCCGGTTTCGTCTCCACCTCCTCCGCCGACTCAAGTCCTCAGCGGAGGTTCACGCACACCAGGCTCCTCAGTGTTTACACAACATTCATACTTCCCGAGCTCACCTATGCCTCCCCTACTGGTCTTCCTCCTAAATGCCACACAACGTAAACACCTAGAAAAAGTGCAAAAGAGGGCATGCAAGATTATTCTCTCCCCTTCCTACTCCACATATCAAGAAGCGCTCAACACACTGACCCTTTCGACTCTCACTGGCCATCACCACGACCTAATCTGCAAATTTGGTAAGAAGCTTGTACACCATCCTCGACACCGGCTCCTACTACCACCTGAGATCCCTAGCCCGAGAATTGCTGTTCGACACCACAACCGCATCCAGCCCATACGTGCACGAACTGATCGCTATAAGAACAGCCCAGTCACAACCATTGTAAAAATTATCAAAAACTTGTAATAAACCAGTGTATTCACTCCCAGTAAATACTACTTCTTGCACTGTCACTATGTTGAAATGCCCTGTAGTTTGAGCTTTTCCCCATCTAGTTATTGTATATCTTATTTGTATCACTTATGTTACTTGTATATTATTTGTAATTCGAAACCCATTCCCCAAATATGTAACTGTATATTTTCAGCCTTCTGGCTGCCAAGCTCTTTCAATAAACCGTTAATTATTATTATTATTATTAATTTGTCTTAACCTCCACTGAATTGGGAAGTTTTCTCACAGTCCTCAGATGGTCCGGCATTCATAGCTACGAGACCTTTCTGTGAACTCAACTAGTGAATGATTATCACAGCCGTACGTCGAAAATATGATTTGTCAGTCACTGATTTGGTGGGATATATGACTGAATCGAACGGTGGAGATATGAAGTAATAAGTAACAGCTAACCTCATTATTATCATGTGTCATCATTACTGTTTTGTGAGAAATTGTGGTTTGATCGATCGACATACATTAGTCACCCGGTATATATATATATATATATATATATATATATATATATATATATATATATATATATATATATATATATATATATATATATATATATATATATATATATATATATATATATATATATATATATGTGTGTGTGTGTGTGTGTGTGTGTGTGTGTGTATGCATGCCATTTGTTGTTGGTGTTGGCTTTTTCAACCCCAAACTCGATGGTGTTGTTTGAAGTAATCTGTCGCAAAAAAATATTTTTATTTTACCCTAAAAGCGTCGAGTTGTGTGGATGTTCCCTCCTGGTCTACTCTCAGGGGCTGCTGTAAAATTTACTCTGTGTCACCCAGGTACAAGGACCATTTTTCCCTGACCCATGTTCAACAGAGGAGCAGGAGGAGGGCCTGTGACAGAGAAGTGCCTGGAGGCTGGTCACAAGGGCCCCAGCTCCAAATGGACCCCAAATTAACCTAAACTAACTTAACCTAACCCAAACTATGCTGAAGTAATCAAACTTAACCTAGCCAAGCATTTCCATATGAACAATGGTCCAGTCATTACATGATACTAGTCCTAATTGGCCCTACCAGCTGTAATGAGCAAGCTAGGTTAGATAAGGTGGGGGCCCATTAGAACTGGGGCATATTTGACCTCGAACCCAACAAAGGAGACTGATTAGCTGTTTCATCGTACACTCCACCTTGTCATTATCACTTTTGTACAAACCGGGTATAAAAAAATGTGTATTCATTGTCTTCCTGAGCTTATAACAATGTTCATATCCGGGTTTTTTCCATTTTCATTATGTTTTAAAACATAACTTTTATTTAATTTAATTTTTGTTAGTGTGTAAAACCAACATAATCATTTTTATTGCTTCTGGTATTATGACCTTTAAGTTTACAATAAAAAAAAAGTCTCCATTGTTTGCACTAAAAGACTGATACGTTTATGTTGTCTTTTTGTTCTATTTTTTTTTTGTAATTTTTCCTACATGTATTTGTTTAGTTGTTAAATTTTTTTGTCGTGTTTCTTGTTTGTTTTTAATTTAATACTCAATTGACGTCAGCAAATAGTTTAGATCAAAAACAGAGACGCGACGGTCCAATGATGATCTGTCAGAGCCATGCTGTGTACTCTCTCTCTCTCTCTCTCTCTCTCTCTCTCTCTCGTACACAGAGAATCAACAGTAAACTGATCTAGAAACACAGAGATACGGCCAAACATTAACATATTAGTACAGTTTATGCAAAAGCTACATGATTTTCTTTCACTGTCGGGCAATGATATAGGCAGGTACAGGTCCAGGTCCAGGTACAGATCCAGGTCCAGGTCTTGGTACAGGTCCAGGTACAGGTCCAGGCACAGATCCAGGTCCAGGTCCAGGTCCAGGTCCGGGTACAGGTCCAGGTACAAGTCCGGGTACAGAGAGAGTCAATCAACACTACAATGCTACAATTCCTTCACCAAACTGTACTCAAAACAACGATAATGGGTTTCACACAACGAATTGTATTTTTTTATTAATGTTTATATGCTTATCAATGTGTAATTTATAGCTGTTAGTTATTATCCATCTCAAGCAAGTGACTGATTACACCCACATAATAGTTTGTTCTAGTTAGGAAGACTGCCGACAGATTGCCTTAGTTGAAAAGGGTCCCACAATCCTAGTTCACTCCCGATGTATCAAAGTTTCACAATTTAAAGAGGATATACCTCACCCTTGCTGCCTCTCCTACATATATGCACACGGTCTTCCTATTGCGGCTGTATAATATTATCATTACTTCTCTGACTGAGCTGAAGAGTTATGGTGATTCAGACAATATAGAGTGATACCTGAATGTGTGAGTATTGGTTTTACGGTGTTGAGTTAAATTAACTTGAATACTTTTAATAATTGTTTGTATGAAATTGCAGCTGATAACGGGATAATATATTTCGTTATTAAAGTAACTTACGAGTGTGATATCTGATTAAATAATGAATCAAAATAATCAAAATGTTCAGAGTTATATAAGATCATTCCCACTGTCACAGGGATGGTTCGTTAGCTTGTTTACTCATTTCATCAACACGGGGGTTTAACTGAGAATCTATACACCTTGCATTATATCTGTTTTCAATATGTTACTCTTCAGTCCCGCCTTAGATCCATACTGCATTATATTTAGGTAATCAGATAAGACAATTTTGGCAACTTGTCTTATTTCTTACTTTCATATTAGTTTGGCTAGGGTAGTTTATTTGACTCCTGTGGTAGAGTCTGTGCCCCGACCTGGCAACTGTGAGACCAAGACCTTTGCTCTCCACTCATCTAGGTGTCTGGCGGTCACTGTTGGCAAGGCTAGACTGTTTCTTCCTAGGACGGCTGTAGAGGAGAGAGATCTAAGCCTTTATTATGTCTCTCTCTACACTTGGAATAGTAAGGAAGAGCGTTCTGTAGGTTATAAATGACCATAACAACACACATACACACACACACACACACACACACACACACACACCTGGCCAAAATCCACGGGGGACATTAACGTTATATAGGTATTACTGTAATTCAACAACAAAGTTCTTTTAGCTTATGAGTGATAGTCTGTAACTACTTGAAGAGCGAAGAGAGAGAGAGAGGAGAGAGAGAGAGAGAAGTAAGGATGTTGAGGGGGGGGAGAGAAAGGGAGGAGGGTGGGGAGACAGGTTAGGATCTCTCTCTCTCTCTCTGTCTCTCTCTCTCTCTCTCTCTCTCTCTCTCTCTCTCCTAAATGCTACAGTCTCCCTCAAAGCTCCTCACACTTACAGACAACGGAAGAAAGTAATATGGCCATCGCTATTATTGACAGTGTCCAAGAGTGTTTTCACTTTTTAGACTCAACGCTAATAGCAGTGATATATATTACACCTTCGTAGATATATTACTGGGTCAAGGTTTTTCCGAGAGACCTTTATTTCCAGACAGACAGACAGATAGACAGAAAGAAAGACAGACAGACAAACAGACACAGATAGGCATGACAGACAGACAGATCACTTAAAACTTAATTAAATATCCCCCTTGTTTTTCACGTTCATTAGCATTTAGAAAATAAAGTAAAAAAAAAAATCAAGTCCTTATTTACTTAGATACTTAAAATACAACACTTATGTAAAACTACGAATGCAAATCCTATTAACGTAGAATATGTGTAATGGTTTATGTGGTTCTCTTGTACATACTTTAGTTTACACGTTAGATAAACAGTCATTAGGAATTGTTATATAAACTAATTGCAGTCGACATTATATTGTAAGTCTCTCTCTTTAACAGATTATTCTTCACCCTCGTTATAAGAGACATTTGATCTCTCTCTCTCTCTCTCTCTCTCTCTCTCTCTCTCTCTCTCTCTCTCTCTCTCCTTCACTATCTTAACCCCTCCTAACCTCCCTCCTTTCAATCTCCCTTTTCTTTCCATCTCCTCTCCCAAATCCCCTCCTCTTCCCTCCCTCTCCACTCCCTGTCCCCACCCACTCCACTCCTTCTCCTCCCTCTCCCCACCCACTCTCCTCCCCTCTTCACCATCTTCTCACCTCACTGTAGAAACCAATACTCCTAAACGCTCTCATTTCTCCTCCAAGACTAAGACTTTTTTTCTGGCACTTGGTGAGTTCTTGTTGGTGTTCCTTCCTTGTGAGGGGGCGGGGGTGTGGGGTGATGGAGGGGTGATGGAAGACGCTACCTGAGAGGAGCGTCAGAGGGTTAAAAGGAAAACACGTGAAAAGTCGACTTAATGTTACTTATATTATTTATGGTGTCTTGTGGCATTCTAGGTTATGGCACTATTATTTAAGATGTCCAATGGCACTCTAGGATCTCAATGTTACTTTTAGTGTTCAATAGTGTCCAGGTTTTAATCTAGAGGAAATTAGGCACTTTACATTACACCAGTGACACTCCCTGAGACACTCTTCACTGTGCAGCTTACGACACCTTTTATGGTACAGTCGCTCAAATAAATTCGCAAAGACCCAACAAGTATAGGGTAGGGCAACCGATCTGGTAATAATGTAAAAATGAAGTAAGCCTAGGAGAGGTAGGTGGGGGTGACAGGTTAGGTGTAACGTGCGTTTGGAAGCGAGTTTTTTTTACACTGTTACCAAATCGTTTGCCCAACCCTGTATTTGTTAGGTCTCATGTTGTGTTGTTGTTGTTTTTGTTGTTGATGTTTTAACTTCTCTCCTACAGTATAATTTTCCATTTCGCTTTTGATGTCATTAATCACCAGAGGATCCACAGTTCTCAAAAAGCTCACCCATGCAAGTATTATCACTGCAGTACAATTTGTATCCGTAACTTTCTGGCTAAATAAACTGTTTCAGTTCAATTCAATTCCTGTCCCCTCCCCTGAAAATTAAAAGTGTTGAGGATAATATAATCGTGTTTGTGTGTGCGAGAGTCCGTGAATTTGTTGCAGTAGAAGCAAGGGTTACTGGTATGTTAGTATTTTTATGAATTATTTTTTCATATCATATCCAGGTATCTAGTTTACTCAGGCTTGGAATAAAATAAATACTCTATATAATTGTATTGAGAAAAATGTCAAATATATATGAATATAGACTTTTGCATCAATATCTGACTAAGGAACAGATGAACTACATAAATAAAGACAAGTATATCGCCTTAAATTCCGTCTTTTTTTATGTTAATCGAAAAAGAGACTTAGGGTCATCAATATTGTTTACAATCAGTCTCTTCTGCGAATCCGATATTACAGTAGTATTACGTGGCGCCTCCCTGAGTACGTGGATGTTTGCTTTTTTTACGTATGATTTCTGTATATTAACATTACCGTAAGTTAGTACGACGGATATTTCTCGGTATTAAAGGGAGTAAGAATATTTTCCATCGTGGTTCATTTAACACCAGATGGGACAACCTCATGTTACAGAACCTTGGAGTATGGCGTCTACATCTGTTAAGGCTTTACTGAAATAATTTTCATTTACCCTCCCTACCTCTTGTCTGCTTTATGATCAGATTATCCGGTCATTTAGTTCCCCGCTGCTCACTGTTGCCAGGTCCTAGGTAGACATACACATTACCTGAAAATGCACCAGTGTTGGCTCAAGCTTGGACTTACGTCGTGGAAGTTTAACAGGAATGGGTCCGAGTCTGTAGTGAGGTTATCAGTCCATTTGTTACTGATCATTAAATACTAGTTGGAGAAACTTCTTGTTCACAGACCCTAACCACCTGAATGTTTGTCTGTCTTCTCTCTCACTATCGTTATCCTAGTGACTATATATTGGTTACCTAGCAAGAACATGTCAGGTCACCACCGCAATTCAATTTATCTGGGGGCGAGTGGCGTCGAGCTTGTCAATTTCCGTAAATTCACTCTCTCAGCTGTCATGTACGCGCTCTGTGTTACAGTTTAGCGATGGTGGGAGTGTTTGGTAAGAGTGATAGGTTAATTGACAGATTGTTAGAAAGTTTAGAGAGTTAGGTATGGATAGATGTTTGTATAAATGTGTATGTACAGTAATGTATATTGGTTGATATACAGATTATCCTTCACATTATTTTACTGAAATAACTTCATATATATATATATATATATATATATATATATATATATATATATATATATATATATATATATATATATATATATATATATATATATATATATATATATAACCTTGTGATCAATTATGGGAGAAAATAGTATTCCTTATACATGAACAAACAGAGGTAAGTTAGTGTGTGCCGCCCCTATGCCACGCCATGAAGAATGTGTTTATTTTATTTTTTCTCCGAAACAATTGGTCATTATTGTCTAAATTTCAGCTTACTGGGTCAAAACGTGACCGAGATATCGCCCCGAGAAGCAAGCAAGAAAACAAATGGTATAATAAAGGTCACAATGAAAATCCTCTTTCGCTCCTGGAAAATGATTGGAGGACGGCGGTGTAGATGACCACATCATCACCCACTGATGTCACAACGCTCACCACCACCCGACGGGGACTACATTAGTTAAGACCTAGTCAAGCTCTTACTCTCTTAGACGCGTACGTAGTGTATATCCCGGGTAACCTGGGATAAGAAGTGTGTGGTGTTTATGTAATGCGAACGAGCGCGAGCGAGTGAACCACTGTGTGGCGTGAATGAGCGTGTGTACGAGTGCTGTCCTCTAGTGGCGTAATTCACGTGTGCATGAGTGCTGCCACCTGACGGTGTGAATGAAGTTGGATGTCTGAGTAGTTAGATGACATAGCTCGAGGTTTCGTGATCATGTGCGAGACAGATTGTTTCCTGCTGCGCCACTGTACAGACCTCTCCCAGTAAACTGCAGCTGTGAAGACTGTTTCTTTGAGCCGTCAGGAACCAAGTAGAACTTGAACATGGCGCAGTGAGTAGGCTCCGTTGCTCGTCTATCGTGGCTTGTTTCCACTTATTCAAGATGAAACTGGAACAGCTGACGGCCTCCTTATACAGCAGGCAGAGATGGCTAAGCAAGACACCGAAGACCGCCCTCTCTGCTGCTATTGTTGGCCATTTTCCCGGACCGGACCATCCACCACTGACATCGTCGACATCTCACGAGCGTTTTCGGTTTATCGAGCATTAGCTTGCCCTCCCCACTGGCGGTGTGAGTGACCCACACTCCAGATGGAGAGCAGCAATAGCGCGATATTCCCGACGTGGCTTGAGCTCTTTTCCTTCTACTGCTATTTTTCCTTTTTTCGCTCTGGCCTAGGGACCTGCACCCTCAAAAGTGTATTCGTCCTGCGGTCCCCCCTGTAACTGTTCACCTCCCTCCCAGGAGATTGTGAACATGAAAGGGGGTTGGAGCAAGAACCCATCCCAGCCGAGTCTTTCCAGGAAAACCGTGATCGTGCGGGTCCACCTGGAAAGGGGGTCGCAATCCTTATCCTTCCCCAATAGGCACACTTAGCTCACGTCTATAAGTGAGCAGTCACATACACTAGGAAGTAGGTTTACTCAGGCTTGGAATAAAATAAATACTGTATATAATTGTATTGATAAAAATGTCAAATATCTGACTAAGGAACAGATGAACTACGTAAATAAAGACAAGTATATCGCCTTAAATTCCGTCTTTTTTTTATGTTAATCGAAAAAGCGACTTAGGGTCATCAATATTGTTTACAATCAGTCTTTTCTGCAAATCAGATATTACAGTAGTATTACGTGGCGCCCCCCTGAGTACGTGGATGTTTGCTTTTTTACGTATGATTTCTGTATATTAACATTACCGTAAGATTAAATTAAGTTTACCAATTTTTTGTGACTTTATGACAACAAATAATAATCGAGAAGTGATTCAAAGCCCGATTTACGCTTGTAGGACCATCATTTGACTTCATTGCGACTACATTTGGGTACATTTGGGTAATTCCTCGCTCCCTCGGTACATGCACGCGATCTATTAACTAAGATTAAAGTAAGTTTTCCAATTTTTTTTTACTTTGTGACACCAAATACTAGTCGAGAAGTGATTGGCAGTCTGATTTATTCATGTAGGACCATTATTTGACTTGACTTAATTGCGGCTACATTTGGGTAATTAGTCGGACCGCCCAAAAGGCACCCATCACCACCACCAGTTCACCCCCAACGACACTGCCAAAATTCCGGATCTCGAAAACGGACACGAAAACGACATATGCCGCCATCACAGAGATGGAAAACTAAATCCACTGGCCAAGTTCTCAGTGCGGCCCAACCTAAAGGGGGAGATGATTATTCACCCCAAAGACAAGGACTCCGCCACCACCCTCGACACTTACCTGAAAAACACCACCACCGTTGCATCAACCAAGCTGGATCCCGCCCAGAAACTAATGAAGTCGGTAGTCCTCCGGTACCCAAAAGAACTACCCCTCAGGTGCTCCATAATGCCCTGGGGCCGCTTCAAGTTTAAATGCCCTGTCATGGGGCTAGTTTCGTCTGGCGACTAGTACAATCGACTCGGCGACCAAGCTCTCGGGGACATCCCTCGGACGATCAAGATCGTGGACGACATCTTGGCGTATGACACCTCGTACAAAGATCATCTCACCCACGTTATCTCCATCATACAACGTTGTGACCGGTTTGGCATCACCAATGAATGCTGAAAAGTTCATGTTTGGAAGGAACAAGGTTAATTTCTGTGGCTACACAATCTCGCCCCAAGGTTACACCGCAGACTCTGGGAAGGTCAAGGCAATCGCAGACTTCCCTAGGCGATATCAGATGCCGCAGAGCCTCTCAGAGACCTCCTGAAGCCCCGGAATGAATGGCTCTGGTCCTCACAGCATGATGTAGCCTTCGAGAAGGTGAAAGGATGTTTGGTAGCGCCACCTGTCCTGGCATTTTTTGACCAGCCGTTACCAACTACGCTGCTGACCAACGCATTCATGATGCATGGATTCCGCTTCATTCTCCTCCAGAGATACGGCGAGTTGTGGAAGCTCGTCCAGTGCGAATCAAGATTCCTTACTGACACGGAGTCACGGTATGCTGTCATTGAATTGGAACTGGCCGCCGCTCTTTGGGCAGTCAGAAAATGCAGTACGTACCTCACAGGCCTCCCTCACTTTGATTTGGTGGTTGATCACCGCCCCTTGGTTCCAATCATCAACACGAAGTTTTTCAGCAAAATTGAGAATCCTCGCCTGCAACGCATACGTGAAAAAACTTTGTGGTTACTCCTTCACAGCGCGCTGGCAGAAGGGCACTTCTCATTGTGCTCCAGACGCTCTGTCCCATGCGTCAGTTCAAGATCCTGCAGACAGTGACAACGCATCAGACTGTGATGACTGGGATCCCTTTCACGCCGCTGTGGTGTCTGCCCTCAATGCTGTCTGTGAGGAGGGCAATCGTTTGGCACCTCTCAAGGACCAGACCTTGGAAAAGGTGCGTGCTGCTGCGACACGGGACGTGGAGTACGCTGCCCTGAGGGACGTAATCATCACCGGCTTCCCTGAGCACCGCCACGAGTTGGAACCAGTCTTACGGCCCTACTGGGCTGTCCGTAGCCTACTGGCCTTGAACGACGACCTCATCGTGTACGGGCAGAGGCTGCTTATACCCTGCAGGCTTCGACGGGAGACTGTCACACCTGCATGACTGTCATCAAGGGGTGGAGCGCACCAAACGTCGGGCTCGGCAGACTACCTATTGGCCAGGGATCGACCAGCACATCGAGAATGTCGTCTCTAGTTGTTCACGATGCCGTCCTCTCCTCCCTAAACAACAAAACGAGCCCTTGTGGCAGGACGACGACCCGCCAAGTAGAGTGTTCGAGTCAGTTTCTGCGGATTACTTTCATGTGGCTGGCCGTGCCTATCTGGTGTATGTCGACCGTATGTCCGGGTGGCCATATGTGTCATCGTATCCACGGACAGCGTCAGCGGCTTATCTTGTTAGTGTCCTGCGGTCTGTCTTCGCAGACACGGACGTGCCCGTCGTCCTGAGGACCGATGAAGGTCCCCAGTTCACGTCGTCTGCCTTACGCCGCTTACTGGCTGTGTGGGGGTGGAGCACCGGGTGACTTCGCCGTACATCCCTCGGGCCAACGGACACGCAGAAGCTGCAGTCAAGACGGTAAAGAAACTGATAATGTCGACAGCACGGAAGTGACACAAGGGAGGTCACCAGCGCAAGTACTGTTTGGTCACCCCATGAGGTAAGCAGTACCTGCACACCATCGCTCGTTTGCTCCAGAGTGGCAACGCGTGGCTGATGAATGTGACTCCAGGGCTGAGCACCTCAGAAGAAAGGGGAAATCACGGCACGACTCCACGGCGCGATAGCTCACCCAGCTGCACCTTGGCGCTTACGTCGATGTGTAGGACCACGTGAGCAGTCGATGGGACCCCGTAGGTGTTGTCGTGGGTATAGGACCACCTTGTCAAAATCGGTAGCAGCCGTATCTTGTGGAGGAACAGGAAGTTCCTCCGTCGTCATCGTCCTTTGGTGCCAGAGAGCGTCTTGGATCTACATCCGAGGCGAGAGCTCCACCGGAACCAGAGTCCTGCACCACGCCCACCTCCGTTCAGGCCTGCAGCTTCCGCCACGCTGTAGTGGCCGCCAGCGGTGAGCGCCACAGCGACTGGAGGTGCGATGGGATTCTCAGACTTACGGCGATGAGATGAAAAGATGAATCCAGACATCGGGGATTTTCAAGTCGGCCCCAATGTCTTGGGGGAGGTGTTGTGTTTATGTACTGCGAACGAGCGCGAGCGGGTGAACCACTGTGGCGTGAATGAGCGTGTGCACGAGTGCTGCCACCTAGCGGTGTGAATGAAGTTGGATGTCTGAGTAGTTAGATGACATAGCACGAGGTTTCGTGATCATGCGTGAGACAGATTGTTTCCTGCTGCACCAGTACAGACCTCCCAGTAAACTGCATCTATGAAGACTGTTTCTTTGAGCCCTCAGGAACCAAGTAGAGCTTGAACAAGAAGAAGCATCTTGGAGTAGCAGTCCCAGTGTAATTTCAACGATATTCTTAGTTTTCACAGCCAGAATTCATCTTGTTATAGCGTAGTCCCTGTGCAGTTTTGACGCCCTTTCAACAGCCAATGATACTTCATAGAATCTTATTAGTCCCATCACGAACTACAAGGAGAAATTAACGTCCCCCCTCTTTGAGAATCAAGACCTTGGGTTAGGGGAGGAGGGGCGACGATAATGACATGTGGAGACGTAATTTACATGTATGCTGAGCGACACACAGGTGGCTAGGACACACCCCTTTCTCTCTATTCACAGGAGTCTGTCTATTGTTGGGTGGCGTGCGTGTGTCTGGGGGAGAAGTATAGGGCGATTTGATCACCGACTTATTGTTAGGTAAACAGGATTCAGCCACTTTGTCTATTGTTGGGTGGATTGTGGGTGTTTAGTAGTGGCACAGGATCATGCCATAGAACCTGTCAGTTATCGGGAGGTGTTTTGTGCAGCAACAAGGAACGTCACCTCCAACGTATGTGTCTGGTGGTTCTGCTCTTCTTCTATCACCTGTGAAATATAATACAAACACAGTGAGAAAACATCCAAGGAAAACTATTCTTTATACTATGCAAATTGGGTTAGACTGAGAAATACTAATTTATAACAATTAACAACTATTATATTTACAATAAAACAAAGAGTACAGACATTGACACTGCATGGCCTTGTGGCCCAACTAATTTAGTAAATTATGAATCTTAATCTCACAATAAGGCTCTTCCACCATTCACAGAAGTATCACTTAGTATTTACCCTAAATGCTGGTGAATAAATTTTTCGAAAATTTATTCTGGGGATAGGGATATTTTTCCGGGTTCGAGAGATGTTGTTGTAATGCACAATTTCTGGAACTTCCGAGAACATTTATCCCGTTACTCGGAAAATTCCCAGGATGAGGGATTTTTCCGGAGGTGCTCTGCACCAATTGTTCCAGCCAAAGGAGATATCATAAAATCAATTCAACATCATAACAGCTGGTCTTTTAACAAAAACATACTGCATCACATATTTTGCAATGAAAAATAAGAGAGATGTGTACCATTTGTTTTTATTTCAATAGAATATTAAATTTAAGGTGTATACTATAATGACTGAGTTGACCCAGTGTAGAGGCTGCAAGATGCAGCACAAACTCTTGCCTCCGTCTCTACACACCACCCATCTCCACATATGTTTTCCACCCACTAAAAAAATATCAAAGTTAAATTTAATGACAGTCCCTAGATAAACCTTGTGTAGCAGTTATTAAGAATTTATTTCCACTAAAGGCCATTAACTTCATCAAAATACTGTCTAAGTAAGAACTATACAAATTTCACTGTACATGATATTATATGCTATAATTTTGAAAATATGCTTATCAAAATACCTGATACAGCAGTCTTTGACTTGTATATTATATAATACAGGTGTCAAATACCTGATATGTCCTAAAATTATAGAATTTGTCTAAAATCTGATGGGAATTTTGAAACTGAGTAAATTGTCTAACATCACATTTTCTAAACAATTTGTCTAATGAAGTATCTGGTTGCCTTGATTTTAAACTACAAGATAGTAGGTAGTAACCAGCTATCAAACGGAGTTACTACCGCCTGGGAAGATATTGGAAGGTCGGTGATCTATGCCCTGGTGGGCTATTCCCCATAAAAAAAATACATTACTTACTACCTTGTGTGGCTTACAAACTACAAATTATTTAGTATTTCCTCGAATTATTTTCTAGTGGAAAGTTGCAATGATTTGGCATTGTCTATAAGAACTCGAGTACGCAATATGTTTGAACTACTTAGTATTTGCTATCTCTGCAATACCTTGCTTAGCATCGATTATCTATAGAAGATCTCTAGCATGTGATATTTTCTTGAATCTTTCTGGAGATTTTCTTGTCTAACGTACCTAATTAAACTCGGCTATATCTATTAATGCATATATAAACTGAACTTTACTACATTTCCAAGAACTTTCAAGAACTCACATCTGATAATGTCTGTCAAGTACAGTACCTGATACTTGCTAGAACTCTTTTTAAAGTGTTGTGTCTAGGCCAGGGTAACCATGTTTGGACCAAGGACGAAGTGTGCAGAAACCAGTGCTGGACTACGGTTTATCTCCAACACTACTTCTGCTTCTACTTCTACTTCTGCTTTTCTCACGTCTTTAACTCTCTCTCTCTCTCTCTCATCTCCTTTAAGCTCCTCTCTTTCCTCCTACTCTCGCTAGTTTCTCTCTCCTTATCTCTGTTATGTCTTTCTACATTTTACTCCTCCTCCTCAGCATTTCTTCCCCTGTTCGTCGTAAGGTACAGAATAAGTCTGTGGATTATATCAAAACACACAAACATTAATACCCGCTACAAGAATTAATCAACAAAATTCCTTGAACTTGTTTCCTCTGGTATAAAAAACGATGGTAGGCTTGAGGGTTATGCATTAAGGAATGAGTTTGTTGGGTGTTCATTCATCAGATGAAATGAGTAAGGGTGCTTGATCTTTAAGTGGTCCGTTTTTAATATATTTCTTAGTGTTCTGAAGGGAATTTACTTGAGGGAATTCATAAATAAAGTCTGAACACTGAGCGTTTTTCGCCCTCACACTGTAAACGTCTCCGTGTTACCTTAACATTATTTTTCCTCTGTAAACATTTTTCAACATTATGTGTTGACACTTGGTAAACAAAATTCAAGTCAAGTAATTTGACGTACTCAAAGGATATAAATTCATTACGTATACGATACAAATTTCAACCGAGATTATATTTACAGAGAACGTAACTCATTTTATTCTAATCTAGAGGAAAATATTGTATAGCTGTTTAGAAATAAATAATTGAAGAAAAAAAAACGAAAACTTGGATATATTTGTAAACAACACCATAAATTTATTCGTATTGGAAGACAATGTATTGTGTTAGTGTTTACGTCGTGGAGGCTACCCAAGACACTGCAATCTCCTTACCCAGCAGGTGACGTAGTGGAGGGTGTGTGTGTGTGTGTGTGTGTGTGTGTGTGTGTGTGTAGAACAGGTGTTTACTCAGTATTTATGTCCCTTCAACTCTAGACATTTGACACACACACACACACACACACACACACACACACACACACACACACACACACACACACACACTTTAAAAAGAATATCGTGTTAACTTTGAGCTCCTGACTTGACCTCACAAATAAGCAGAACATTAATGTAAATACAGACGGGAGGAAGCTAAGGCAAATATTTATCATGTGTGTTGGTGCTACTGACGAGTCCTGAAGTGCAGCACTGCTTAACGCCAGGCGAAACACACACACACACACACACACACACACACACACACACACACACGAATAAACACTCAATGAACGTTCTACCACTTCAAAAAGGCAGGATATACAAAAAAAAACCCGACTAAATTACCCGGAGGAAAGGTTAAAATGGTGTGTTGTTGAGCAGCAGTGAGTGAAGGGAGAATTAGTGACGCAAAACATTACCTTAAAGGGGAACCAAATAAAAAGTTTAGGATCAAAGGCCAGGAAGCAAATTTAAAACATTTCCATAAGTCACTGGGACGTAATGAAGAGTTGGGGGTAGGAGAGAGAGTGAGAGAGAATGAGAGAGAATGAGAGAGGAGGAAGAAGGAGGAGGAAGAAGGGGAAGAGGATAACCAATTTTCTATCATTCTCTCTCTCTCTCTCCCTATATATTACAATGTATACAGGGTCGTGTAAACTACTGGAAGGTCATCAGTGTGTGTGTGTGGAGGAATAATCTGTGACGTAAGACATAAATGAGGAAGCGGAGGATTGATAGGGATTATATGGTTAATGTAGCATAAAGATGGAAGTAAAAGTGTTGACAACTGTTCCAAATTAATTTAAAGTTGTGTATTGGAAACGCTTTACCATTATTGCATCTATTTTCTATATGTGTTGAGGTGAGATGTCTATAGAGTGTGATCTAATGTGTTCGTATTAGATGGGAATAATCTCCCTCATTTGTAGCTAATTACACCTCGTAGAATTACCATACATATCGAATTTACAGGTTTATTACATTAGCCTGACTGTCGGTACAATGTCACCTTCCTCCTGACCCGGTATTCAGCTCCACAGATAGAGGCAAAGTGTCATATTCTGATGCCTGTTGAAGGTGTTCTATGGTCTGGGTGTTGGATAAGGGTTTGATATCCATTTTACTGTTTTCATTAAAGTCATTGATGATAATTTAACCCATTTCACCCAACTATTTGATACATACATTAATATTTGTAAACATAAATCTGAATACACTGTTAATTATTCTCTTATTTTTAATTTACTAAAATTTTATATGTGATTCTTAGCTGTTTGCTATTTCGTATTCCCAAGGTTGTGACGTTGTTGTTAAAAATACATATATTGTTAGTTTTTGTTCTATTGAAGATATTTCTATGTAACCTACTGAGGTCCCTTACTCACTCAGTATTACATCTCACTAGGTCTACAGGTTACCACATTAGTGTTTCATATGTGGGTCTCTCTCTCTCTCTCTCCCTTAACCATTTACCACTGACAGTTTTTCTTTCAGAATAATGTTGTATCATTTTTAATGTCTTCTTGTCTTTCCTTCCATCGTTCGTACGACCAAAAAGGAGGTAGAGTATAGCACTATATGACCACAAAGCCCAGATGCAGGTCTTTCTATAAAGTATCCTTCACATGCAACGGTAGATGCAATGACAACAGGACAAGTGTCAATCTATGCTTAATTATTGGTCCCAAAATATCTTTGATTTCGTGCGATTTTATATATTTACTTTTTGGATACTTCGTTTCGTTCTTTTGCTCTTTTGAAAAATGGTCTTAAAGAAAAATCTAAGACGATGGCCGTCAACTTGTGTAAATAAAAGTTAAAATTATATATTATAGTATTTCTCCATCATCTGGCATCATCCTCTGCTTTGCTTGTGTTATTTCTTTGTGTGGTGAAGGCGAGTCACATCCTGTGCATTAGACTTATTGTAGTCGCTTATACAGTAATGTAGTTTATATATAAGTGAGTGGTTCTCGGTCCCTCTCTCTCTTCCTTAATCCCTCTCTACTTATTTCTTCCTTTTTTACTAAGTTTCTTTCCATTACTATCTATCTTTACACCTTCCTCCTTCTCTTCTTTACTTTCTATTCTGTCTTCCTCTTTAACCTTCAACGTACGACAAGTGTAGATAAGGCAAGATTTGACGACTCGCTAACAGACCCAACAGCCGAACACGGAACCTAACCTAATAGCAACCTAACTTAGCCTAATCTAACCAACCACTAACCCATGTTAACCTAACCTTTTACAAGCCTAAGTTAAACTAATTCTAAAACATAACCAAACCCATTCATTATTTCAGTACGAATAAATCGGGTTTCGGTTTCGGGTTCGGTTTCGAGTTCGGTTCAGGGTTCGGTTTCGAGTTAAGTTCCAGGTTCGGTCCCTCAGGATTTATATGCTTCCCCCTCGCGCTTTATCCAACCCAACCCATCCCTACACTCCTCGCTCATCCCATCACCAATGAATCGAACTTTTTTAAATGGCACGTCAACCATTAATTCTTCTTTAGGGCACTATAGGAGAATTGCACCGTCTCTAGACTATACAACACACACACATATATCCACTGGCACCTGAAGATGACCAAATATATAATGACAAAAAAATAATACCTTAATGCCATTTTGCTCCCTATCTTGTATGAAGCATCAACACACTACAGTATATAGAATCTCTTACTATTTTTACACTGTTAAATTCCACATTGCTAGACTACCTTAGCTTGGGCATAATCAAGGAATAAATTATATATATAGTATTATTCTTAAGGGTTAATTTAGTTTTATTTTGCTTATATTTTAATTAATTTCTGGTAAGTGATGTGTAAAGATGGAGACAGAGAATGAGACGAGAATAAGAAAGAGACAAAACTGAAGTAAATACGTAAATAGATAATGAAAAAGAAGAGAGAATAATACAAACAAACAGACAGGGATGAATGTGTGTGATAGCTAGGCGGTGTAGATAAAGAAAACGGAGAAAGAAACAGGGTAGGAGAGAGAGGAGAGAGTCTATTAGGAGAGGAGGGTAACTATTAGGACTGGGGTAAGGGTCTATTAATAGGATTAATATTCTAGGTATTAGGACTGGGGTCTATTAGGACTGGGAGACCTATTGGGAATTAGGGTCTATTAGGACTGGGGTTTATACTAGGACTGGGGCCTATTATAACTGGGGTCTATTAGGACTGGGGCCTATTATAACTGGGGTCTATTAGAACTGGGACCTACTGGACTGGGGCCTATTAGGACTGGGGTCTATTATAACTGGGGTCAATTAGAACTGGTACCTACTAGGACTGGGGTTCATTTGACCTGTAATACTCATTATTATTATTTATAAACAATATTAAATTAATCCACAAAACAAAATATCAACAGAACTAAAATATATTTGTAATCTATTAATTAACCTCAACAAATTCCATAAAACAAAATAATATACAGATGTTTTCGCTCTTATCAGTCATTTGATGTAAAGTGTATAGTCAAATCAGTTCAATGAATAATCAGATGAAAAAATACACATTCTTTTAGTTTTTTATAAATCCGCGCAATGGTTTAAGTTAAATAAAAAAAATAAGTTGCGCGATAACAGTTCAATATTTCTTTAGTAAATTTAATATCTTAAAACAAAACAAACGAGAAGAACACTCAAACAACTCTAGTGACAAACGTGACTGGTTTTTTTTTTGTCTCTAGAAATTAAAAATAAAAACCTCAACTTTGTCCAGGAATCCTAAATATGCTTCACGTTAAGGAGATCTTTAGTAAAAACTTGAATACCAAAAAATTCATTCATTAGTGTTTTCTTCATTCATGTAAATTTGATCTAGAAACTGAAGCCTTTTATCTCATTTCTATATTGGTAATAAAAGGTCAGTGGACGAATTAACCTCTCCTTAACTACATCCGATATTCTAGGTGTGTACGTGTTGTGGGTAACTAGCAAAAACAACACTGGGAAAAAAACGGACATTCCATTGTTAATAAGTCGTATGTATTCTCTCCCTCCCTCTCATGAACGAGATAACCACCATCGATGATTAACACTGCTTTCCTCTTTTTTCTAGTCGTACTCTATGCAACTGTACCTCCGGCAAGTGTGGTTCGACTCACGCCTCCGTTTCAACAAGACCGACTTGGGCACGTCCCAGTTCTCTATGAACTGGATGTTCGCCGCCAAGCTCTGGAAGCCGGACACCTTCTTCATCAACGGCAAGAACTCCTACGCTCACAAGATCACTGCCCCCAACACCTTCATCCGTCTACAATACGATGGCCAGATTACCTGGTCCTTGAGGTAGGTGTGTGTGTGTGTGTGAGTGTGTATTTTCTGGTAAATTTTGCCCTGTTTCATTTAAGACGTCGTTTGCCATCATGAGGAGGAAATATGAAGCTATTCAAATGCATTACGATTATATACATGATCGTCAGTGGCCAGTCAGAAGCTTAAAAAAATAGAAATTCATAGAAGTTATCGCTATTTCCCAACTATCTACACCTCCTGCTGATACTTAGTGTCGTGTCCTTCCAACGTTAACATCAAATATGTCATTCTTGTTGTTATACATCACCCGGGTTTCATTTTTTTATCAAATGGTTTTAATAAAGACTTTGTTGTGTCTCACCGAGCAGACTGACTGTGCGGGCCAGCTGCAAGATGCATCTCCGCAAGTTCCCGCTGGACACCCAGATCTGCCCCCTCAGCCTCGCCTCATGTAAGTAACGCCTCACTCTGGTACCACCACACTCACGTACAGATAAAGAGAGAGAGAGAGAGAGAGAGAGAGAGAGAGAGAGAGAGAGAGAGAGAGAGAGAGGGGTTACAGACAATCGCTCACTTATAGAGACACAGAGATAGTACCGACTGACGCCCATTTAGAGATGGAGGGGGGAAGGGGGGGGGAGACATGACGCTACTTAGAAAGACAGAAAAAGAAGCCAGAAAGATGAGCAGCAAAGTGGAGAGAAAAAAAATGATCACAATGAATGATTAATTTAAATATCTTTCTCTCTCGATTTTCAACATATTCACACACGAGATGATGTTATATACTGTTTTTGTTTTTCCCAGAGACGAGTAGAATATATAATAATATATCTAATATATCAACCAACATCATAAAACAAGTACAACACATCATAGTACAGCCGTAATATATAATACAACAGATAATATAAGTCAAACAACATCTATATCACATCATACGAGTGTAATATATACCGTATATCTGTTATACCCCAACCAGACGGGTATAACTCGAATGATATGGTATACAAGTGGGCGCAGGGGCTGGTCACAGTAGATGCTGACGTGAGCATCGCCCAGTACAAGCTTATTAACATCACCACGACTTCTGCCAAGGTCATCGTGAGAAGAAAAGGTAGGAGTGAGAGGAAGGTCCTGGTAAGGTAAGATAGCCCTTGAGTGTTAAGAGGGATGTGTTGGTATAGCGAGTGTAGGCTACCCATGCATGATACACCTCAGAGGATATGCTGAAAGGCTACGACTACTACTAATAATGATAATAGTAATGATAATAATGATAATTCTACAACTACTACTTCTGTTGATAATAAAAATATAAATGAATAATAACAATAATGATAATGATACTACTACTACTACTAACCTATTCGTTTAATTAACATCATTTAGGCATTTATTACCTTGATCCATTAATCACAAAGGTAATTTATAACAGGACATAATGATCCCTTCAATAAATGTGTTGTTTTCCTGAACATCTTTATACTTGTCACCCCTCACAGAAATTGACACATTTCTAAATAATCTAACTTTCCCTTTATAATACTATGGCATTTTCTCTTTCATGCAGAGAATAGGCGCCCAGGTAAGGTACTACAGTTGTCATGTAGTTTAGCAATGTTGAAAAAGAATGTTAGATAATGTTAAAGGAAGGTTTTGTTTATGTAGTAGCTCATCACTCAATGTTGTTATGTTGAATGTTTATGTTGTGGGTTTCTTCTTTTCTCTCCATTAGAATGTAAACAAATACCTACATAAACGTCAAGTATATGTTCAGTTATATACAGCCACTCATACACTACACACACACACACACACACCCAATGCATATGCTGGTTCGCCTGTATGTGTACGTGCGAGAGAGAGGGGGGGGGGGCTAAAAGCATTAATCAACAGCTAAGAGAAACCCACCATCACGAACTCATCCCAAATTATCATCGGAGGTAAAAATAAATATATTCTTAAATCCCATTACGTTTATTCCCCGGCGTGTACTTAACAATCCCGGTTAAGCCTCAGGGACGAGAATAATAATAATAAAAAACTTGAAAAAACATTGAAATTATTCCCTCGAGTGTACCTAACATATCAGGCAAGGCTGGAGGGGCGAAAAACCTTCAAAAAAAAAAAAGTCAAGTCCCACGCTGTTCCTATATAGAGATGACTGGTCAACCATATTCAGGAGATGTGTTTAGGACCGCCACCTTGCCCTACTAGTAATAGATTTTATGTTAATTAACTCCAATTTCTATTGTTCTTGATCTAAAGGTTAACGAGATTATGTCACTGTTTGGATTGGTTAGAGGATTGGTAGGACTGGGGCTCATATTAAACGAGCTAGTTAACCTTCTGGGAGAATTTGTCTTAGCCAGAAGTCAAATGATAAAGTTCTTGTACCGTATAGTCTTTCGCCTCAAGGATCCCCGACACCTCCAGGACACTGTCAAAGATTTTATCTGGTGTGGGAAGAGTGTAGTGTTGGGGGGGGTGAGAGGAGAGGGTGGAGGTGTAGGTGATTGAGGAGTTAGTGAAGGGAGGTGTAGGTGAGAGGAGAGTGTAGAGGTGTAGGTGATTGAGGAGTTAGTGAAGGTAGGTGTAGGTGAAAGGAGAGTGTAGAGGTGGAGGTGTAGGTGATTGAAGAGTTAGTGAAGGTAGGTGTAGGTGAGAGGAGAGTGTAGAGGTGGAGGTGTAGGTGGCTAAAGAATTGTTGGTGTTGAGTGTAAGGAGAACTGTAGTTACTGACTATATTATGACAAGAACGTAACTAATAGTGACAGTACAGAAGATCGATAATGGTGATAATACAACGAATGAAAAAAAAATCACTCAAACGCTTAAAATAAAAATAATTATTCCACATGAAAAAAAAAATCTTCCTTTGTAACCAAGTTGTTGTTGAGAGGATAAACAAGACTCCTCGTCACGCTGTTCATCTCGGCGTCATTTTCTATCTATAATTTTTGGTTGTATTTAGCATTTCAGCGTCAAGGTAGTTCCTCTAATAACATGACCAGAAGTGAACCATTAAATCCCTGTGAACTTACGGAGTGTGTGAGATGGCGAAATAATCACCAGCGGGAAAAATAAACCTATTTGGAAGAGATAAAAAAAATAATTTATTTTCCCAACCTTGACGAGCAGATCTGGATTAAACGATGATTTTTTTCTTCCTATTTCACATGTGAATATATGAGGATTTAATGACCGTAAAATACAGAGCCTGTTTTTGATCCCTGGCTGCTGTTTACAGGCTGTGGTCTTCATTTTACAGATGAGGACACACACACACACACACACACACACACACACACACACACAGTAGTTCTTGAAGATGTTAGTTACTTTCTCAGATAGATCTACAGCTTACTCGTATTCACTTATATTTGAGCGTCGAGTTTTAAGGTTTTAATAATAATAAATTATTCTTACATTCTCTCTCTCTCTCTCTCTCTCTCTCTCTCTCTCTCTCTCTAAAAAGAACTTCAGTCTATCATCCTTTCTTCTCTTTAAACACACCATCACCCATCACCATTATTATCCTCACCACCACCACAACTACCATCACCACCACCATCATCACCATCACCACCACCACCACCACCACCACCATCATCACCACCATCACCACCATCACCACCACCACCACCACCACCACCACCACCCACCACCATCATCACCACCACCACCACCACCACCACCATCATCATCACCATCACCACCACCACCACCACCACCATCACCACCACCACCACCACCACCACCACCACCCCTCACTAAACCTTTACTATAGGAATAACATTGATTCTCTCAACCCGCTACTACAGAGACTGTCTCCACTCTCAACGTCAAGTTCTACCTGGAGCGACTGACGGGGTTCTTCCTCCTCCAAGTATACGTCCCCTGTATCCTCATCGTGTGCTGCTCGTGGGTCGCCTTCTGGATCACCAAGAAGGACGTCCCTGGCAGAGTTTGTTTAGGTGAGAAGCTACTATACTGGACACCCGTGTATGTAATTTAAAAAAAGGGATTCAGGGTTTCATGAAGATCAGGCAGTTCAGGCACTCGCTCACACTGTAATTTTTACTTGGAAATGTATCTAGGAGACAACATAAATATTTAGTTTTTTTTTATCCGATAATTAACTACAGTATAATATTTTTCTTAATTTCAGGAGTGAGTTTTAATTTGAATTTTTCAGATAATATATATATTATCAGTTGTTACCGCTGTCTCCCCAGTTGAGGCATTATGGTATACATAATTAGATCAACCTTCATAATATACAGTAGATACATTGAAAAGTGATACATGGACACCATCACTAGATTACATATTGTGGTATTAAAAAGTAGGTATCGCATCTTTGAGGTAATAATGGCCTCCATAGGGTCATAACTCGAGTCCATATTCCCTCCTAGATGTGTGCTGCAGGGATTCAAAACTAATGTTCATGGACTCTCGACAAACTGTGCTTTCCCGTTCTCTCCGCCGGCAATGTCGAGTTCATTATGATTTACTTCCTCGAGCTCAATGTGGTTATCCACCCGTAGATAACTTTCTGCAGTTTTCCCTTTACAGTGACCACGTCCTCATGGTGGGGCGTTTTCTCTCGTATTTCCAGGCGTGACCACCGTGCTCTCCATGACCACGTTAGGATTCGGCGGACGATCTGCTTGGCCAGCTGTCTCCTACGCCACCGCCCTCGACTACTTTGTTATTCTGTGCTTTGCCTTCGTGTTTGCGGCCGTCCTGGAGTTTGCCTGTATTAACTTCTTCGAGAGGGCGGCTAACAAGAGGCGGAAGAAGATGGAAGACCTGAAGCATCAAATCACAGAACGTATAATGGTGTGTTGGTCGGGGTGGACTATCTTGCACGATGTAGTCACCTCCTGTTGTTAACATGTGTATTGTAGTCTAGATATATGTTTGCACTGTAGTCTTAATTGCAGGTGTACAGTATCCCTCACCTGGGCAACTGGTCTCTCACGAGCATTCTTCTGAAAATAAAAGTAGAGTTAGAAACATGTATGGTGTTGATGGCTGTATATTGAGTGAACAGGATTTGCATTGTTGTTTTCCGTTGAATTTTGTAATATGGCGAACTGATTACGTCTCTACGGTAAGGTGCGGTAAGGATGATCACGGACTGACTTCAAGATAATGGTTTAGACTTTTGGGACAATGGTTTGATTATAAGAAGGATGATATAATGATGGCTTAACCCCTTTCGGACGATGTTTTAACCCATTGATAGTGTTGGTTTAACTGGATGACGGTTTAACCTCCTTAAAACGACTTAACCTTTTTCTGAGTGATGGCTTAAAGCTTAAAATCTTGAAGAAGATCGTTTAAACCATCGTCTCCAAAGGGTTAATATTACATAGGTTAATATGACTTGAATCTTAATAAACTGTGATCTTAAGTTACATAAAATCTGACTGTAGTTTAGTTTCACTTATAGTTGTAAAGACATCTAGTTTCTCCTCAGTCATTTCTATTTGTATCAAGCACATGTTTGTGACTGGATGTGCTTGTATGTGTATATTGGTGACATGTATGCTTTGGTGTGTGTACCGTTGTGCTTATGTATGTGAAGTTGTCCCTTGTGTGTGTGTTTATGCGCTGTACTGTGTTGCTGTGTGTATGTATGTGCATAGGTTACTAGATTATCCGATTTCTAATACTATTTTAAGTTTCCTTTTCTTTGTGAAATGTATTGTTTTTTTGTTTTTTTCAGTGTGTAGATTTTACATACTTCATTTAGATGCAGTATGTTCTATTATGCTACTATGTGCAAGTAAATCTTTCAAATTATATGTAGCAATTTTCAATATATGTAATGAAAATGATTCTCCATGCATGTTATAAAGTTATGTACATATACTGTACACGTTTAACAGACACATTATCCAGAGTAATGATTTATATACATTAAAAAGCTTTATAGAACAAGATAATGTGCAGTAGTAAAAGAAAAGTGTGTCATAGATGATGTCTTACCTGCAGGCGGCGGAGAAGGACGCCACAATGCTGGTGACGACGACGGTGAGGGAGGACGGTGGCGTGGACATTGGGGCGTCACTGAGGGACGCCATGAAGGTTCCTCTTTCTGTTGTGCCGCTGAGTGTCCAACCCATCGAGGAAGAGGTGGACACCCAGTCCCCACTAAGAGAGGCTCTGAAGCTGCCTCTGGCCATCGTGCCCCAGAGCATACACGCAGTGACGCCAGAGAGAGAGGAACGAGAGGGACTCAAGGCCCGACGTGTGGCCACGCCCCCGGAGAAGAGGGAAGGCGAGGAAGACAGTGGTGGTGATGGTAGTGGCATTGACACAAGTGTAGTGAGTGGGGAAATAGACCCAATGTTAATGAAACGCGAGGGCCACCTGTCTGGCAGCGACAGTGGCAGCCTCACTAGTAGAGGCAGCATATTTAAATTCAAGAAAGATTCCAAAATAAAGAGAGACAGGTCCCAAGACAGTGAAAGTGACTTGACAGTTATAAAGGTGGACATCCAATCCGAGGATGAACAGCTTTCTCCTCCCCCTCCCCCCTTCACAGTGTGGCAAATCCTGACCAAAAAAAAGAAACTCATGTCGGAGATGACGATTAGAAACACCGTGCCCACTGAGGAGGATCTGCTAGATCGTTTTTCCATCATTGATCTCTACGCACGTAGGTTCTTCCCGACGACTTTCTTCATCCTGTTCATCACCTACTGGGTCTTGTTCAACTACTACATCACTGACGAGTTCCCTGAAGAGGCCGATGCTCGGGTACCCTCGGATGGACTAGTTCTCGTATAAAGTTTGTTTTATTTTTAATGTATAAACTTGTTTTGAAGAAAGACAAAGAGCGAGACATTGGCCTCTCCCACCCACTCGCGTCGCATTGATAAGTGACGACAGCCATCCAATCACAGCAGGGATTGTGTTTTTCCTAAAAAATGATTGGTTATTGGAAGCATTTTGCCTCCCCTTCCACCCTCTCCCAACAGATGGTTCTAAAATATCTATCATGTTTTTTGTGAGGTTCTTGTCCCATTAAGATAAAAAAATACCATGCAGGTTGTCAGGATATTCCGTTTGTAGGTCTGCACACTAATGTTTAATTTCATGCATGTAAGTATGTCTAAGTAGCAAAGATACAGTAGGTATGCAAGTATTCACCATAACTGAAACTGTCATGGAAACTTATCGTATATGGGCATATTATGTAATGGATATCTTCATTGCTTAAGTGCAGCTGACCGACAGCGTCTCAAGTTTATGGTCAAGCGTCATTCATTATTTTTTCTTTCGCCCCGTACATGCCAATGCATCACCTACCGTTTTAGAATCAATTTCAGAAGTTAGACTTTAGACAGTTTATGAACGGTTCATTGATAAGTTAATGCACAAGTATATTGCATGGTTTCATGCGATATTTTCCTTAACATGATATATAGGGTAAGATTTGACACTTGGGTTGCTGCAGCACCAGATGCAGAGCACCACAGTAACTCTTGCTTGTTTACCAAATTTTTACGTTTGTTAAACATGTTTTGATGGATCCTTGAACACTGGATGTTCGTCGAGAAGTACAGTAGGAATTATTCTTTCCTCTGTCACACTACCCAAGTGCCACTGTACTTCTAGTCATTCAACACAATGTAAAGCCTTTAATTAATGTAAAATATATTTGCATAATCAGGAAGCCTTCCACAGCTAGCGGCGGCATTTGAGTTTACTTGCAGCTGGCGAAGGAGTTAATTTACATAACAAAAACAGCTGGAGTTGGAACATACCAGAGAGCGAATTTCATTGCTTGAACGTTCATACCGAGGGATTATATATGAGTGAATTTTTACTAGAGGCCATATGTATAAACATTTTGTGCCAGAGGCCACACACACACATATATATAATCACCCCTATAATAGGAGGCTTACGTATACATTATATAAATATATCCTAATCACCAACACCAGTCCAAATTCACCATTATCACCAATTATCGCCTAAGGAAGAAAGAATCTGGAGTCTGAACATAGTATAAATAAGTGTAAATAGGCAAAAGTTATATTAATACTCCATATAAATTTGGAGAAGATAGCTCTTAGTAAATATCGCCTTTCACGAGTATATTATTAATTGTTGTTCATCATGGAGAGATACGTGTTACCACCAGCCACATCACCCTCATAACAATCAATTAGTTGGAGAAAAGAGAATGTTATTCATCTCATCTTCATAATAAAGTCATAATAAAGTCATAATAATGTCATCATAATGTCTAACGTATGTCTTTCGGGGTCACTGGGTTTTCGAGCCGAGGCCGACCAAAACATTTTAGTTAGTTCGAACACTGTGCCGAGACTGAGCCCCTCGGTACAGGGTTCGCTGGTTTATTCACTGTTTCACGTGGTCGGGACCCGGATTATTTTTTCTTTATTTTTTTTATTTATTAATAATTGATTTTTTGTCTTCAGAAAATGGACAATGGAAATTACCAGCATGTCTATCTACACTTTTTTGTTAAATATATCATAATATTTCGAGGTTTTATCCTCGCTTTGTCACATAAAGATACAATGTATTTCCATTGAACCAATACATACACTTATGCTAAGGACTAAATAAGCTTTATACGTTTCGGGGAAGAAAGTAGAGGATAATTTTTGTATGTAGACTTTTTTTTTTTAGTCTCCAGCTGTCGACGTTTGATGGTAAGGTGTCATGTCACTCGTTTATAAAAAGCGTAACTCTCTCTTAGTGCCAGACGTCTCACTGGGCGACACTTGGCAGCCCAGGGTCGGAAAAATTAGACTAAGGAGAAATTTCAAAGTGTTTCTTGGCCAAGGAGACAACTTTGTGTGGGGTGGACGGAGACAAGGACAAGCATTCGAGGTTATGACACTTGGTGTTGTGTCATGGGTTTGCTGGACATTAAAACCCTTTTATTGCCATTCTAATGAATGAAAATAAGGTATCTTCCTTACCCTTTTATGATGTTAAAAGTAAGTTCTACACTTGCATAAATTATGTTCCTTTAATCTGTTCCCATTTATTTATTTTTTTGCTTTAAATGGTGGTTATATCCTTCTTCGACTTGCCTGTTCCTGATCTGATCGCTAAGAGTTACAATGTGATCACAGTTTTTCTCCTAATTTTATTTGGTTGTCTTATGGTATGGGAAACGATTATGTTGCCTCTAAATCTCCCAATTAAACCTATCAAGATATTTGTGTTTTCTTTGCCTTTGGTTTGCATGGTTTGTTATTTACTATTCTCTCATTTCTTAGCAAAGAGGCATATATATATATACACACACATATATATATATATATATATATATATATATATATATATATATATATATATATATATATATATATATATATATATATATATATATATATATATATATATATATATATATATATATTCGTTGATACAACTAAACCATGTATCATTAATAAATGATTTTATGTAACTATTTTTAAGGTAGGATAATATTAAAGTGTTTTTTCTTTGTTTCGCCACAGTTAAGCAGTACACTGTGGTGGATGTAAGACACTTGTTGCAATAAACTCTTCTCCTTACCGCCACATAATTCGCTCTAAAAGTTACAAAACTTTCATCACAAAATATATTGATTATTATTAATATTGTTGATAATATTTTATGTATTTCGTGAGTAAAAATAATACGACACTGGGCTGAGTTCAGGTCGAAAAGGGATTTACTAATTAATTTGCTACTTATTTATGTTTGTTGTTCGTAGACTAAAGATGAATGATGCAACGCTTCTAAACTTATCAAATCTAGGATGGCCTTATATCAATTATAACACATTATTCTAATTACCAGGAGCAAAAATAATTATATGCAGCACAAAACAACTGCATATAACCCCAACCAATAAAACCGCACAAATATCTATATGCAACTCTATAACAAAATGAAAAGCATAACAGAAGGATCAAATTAAATATAACAAACGCTTAAGATCTAAGTCCTTAAAATTACTGAATGGATGTTTTGATTATTGTTGGCAGAGCAAGATGAGGTGTTTCCTCTGGGGACAGAAAGTGGGTGTTGAGGTTCACGGAGAATAATATATGGGACTGTAATTATTATATAGTTATTATATCGATTTGTGCCTCAGTTTATCTGTTTTTATAAATAATATTTTCTCTCCTTCTGATTCCCATTTTCTGCTTTTTCAATAAATATATATATATATATATATATATATATATATATATATATATATATATATATATATATATATATATATATATATATATATATATATATATATGCAGTATATATCTATCTCGCTCTTCAGGAACTGGTTACCCTCATAATACGCCAATAATGTGTACATAATTATAATCACAGATTATGCCCCAAAAGGTAACGAATAATGTACATTCTAATATTTTGCTCACAAGTTTGTGGGTCAGACCTAGAGAAGAAACCAAATGGCCAGAGTCTGTTTGAAAATTGTTTAATGTAGTCGGTGTTCATAATAAATGGCTGCACATCAGCTATATTTGCCCAAGATTCGACTCTACGTTATTATCACCGTCATGCCGAGTCTAGAACCATTCAGCCACCAGCAGGCTGTTGGCTGAGTCGTGGGAGCCTCTGCGTGGTGGTGCTCATAATGTAAAATCGAATCTTAGAAGACGAAGTTTGGAACTAAAATAAGCGATGTAAATGCGCATATTCGACTACCTTAAATACCTATAATGAAGATGAAGATAAATAGAGAGATACAGCTAAATCAAATGACACACATGAGAGAGATAGAGATATAACAAGTTGAACTACCAGAGGAGATAATAGGATAAAATAAGAGACAGTATAGACAAAATTAGAGATAGGTGAGAGATACCACTTAATAAAATGGCCAAGACCCGTTCACCTTCACACCTAAGCTGATCCGCCATAGCAGACAATATCAATTCCTTTTAACACTTTCCACTTGCCCAAACCCCATGTATGTATAAGTGAGTGAGTGTTCTGATGTATAGTTTATCCAGGTAGTGTACATAACTCTTGCAACACTTGGCTTTTAGTAACTCTTACCAGCTTAAAGATATGCGTCTGGATCAAGAACTTTGTTATCCCAAGTGCCCTGATAACAGTAAGCAAAATGAGAAGATAATAATGATGATAATGATAGTATAATAAATAATTACGATGTCTAAAACAATAAAATTAAATTCATACTAATTGCGTTGATATTAGTAATACAGTACAAATCAAAACTCAGACTCGAAGAACGACTAAACTCGATTTACATAAGGAGTTTACAGCAGCCGTCACTTAACAATTGAAGCAATAGACAACTTCCAGCAGAGTGAAATAAGTGACTCCTCATTGGTGGCTGGAGTGAAGCCACCGTCTCTTGATATACACGTAATTGACCTATTGTGATGATTAAAGCAATAAATGGCTCTTCATTCTCTAGGTCTGACACACCTTCTATAAACTGTATATACCTGATTCTCTTTTATTCGTGTATATACAATGAACAGTATGAATATTTCTAGTAATATATTATTTTGTGTGGAGAAAGACATATTAGCAGTGTGAGACTAACTTAATAACGAGAGAGGTTTGTTTGTTTACTTGCTTGCCTGTGTAGTTGTTGTTGATATTGTTGTTGTTTTGTGGAGGAGGAGGGAAATAGTTCCTTGTGGACAGGTGAGGTTCCGACATTTTAGCGCCATTTAGTTGTTTTAATGTTAGTAGAGAATCAGTACTCGTGTTATATTGATCACTTCATCAGTTAGCTGTAGGTAGAATCACGGCATGTACACACTCACGTTTCCTGTATACAGTTATGATATGCACACGTACACCTATCCACGTGTACATGAATGTCCATAAATGCACAGTAAACACTTTCACTCACATATGCCTTAATTTTTGTACACACACACACACACACACACACACACATGTAGAAATGTATAAACATACACAAAAACAATTAACCAGGTGTAGAACAATAAAAATAGATGCACATATAACGCACAACACTCCTACAGACGAGGCAATCCCCACCACCACCCCCACACACCCCACCCCCACCCCACCCCCAGCCCACACACACCCACACCCACCCCCACCCCCCCACCCACACCCCCCACACACACACACACACACACACGCACACGCACCTTATATTATGTACATAGCTAGTCCATAAAAAAAACTCATCATTTCATTCCGACATAAAATGGATAAAAAAAACTTATAAATGTTTTTTCTTCATATCTAAAAATAAAAAAAATAAAAATATGTATATATACAAAAGCCGTTCACAAGTTCGTGTATCCGGGTAAAGCTATTGAAGGAGTACTGTTCCACCACCTCATTATTATTCACGTCTCCAAGTCTTAACGCAAGCTCACAATAATACCTATTTCATGAGCTAATTTTTTGCATGAGTAGTTTAAATCGAAAGTATATATATTCATTCATATTTGTTCCCCTTTTTCCCTTAATTTATTTTTTATCTTTTAGATGTATGTGTGAATATTTTTTTTCTATGTACTTTTGTATATGTTATTTCTATGTATATAAACGTATGTTAATTTCACTAATATTCTCAAAACTTCAATGAATATAGAAATAAAGTGGCATTTCCAGAGTTATTTTTTGCATGTGTAGTTTAAATCGACAATAAATATCCACTACATTTTCCTCTGACATTTTATGATTTATTTGGGTATTTTTGTTATATATCAATAAACGTGTTACAGATATGTCTTTAAAAAAAAAAGTAAAGCATATATTTTGATTCATCTCAGAATATTGAGTTTTAAAAATTTTGAATTTACAAATCTTTGAGGAGATTCTTCTGTTTTCTTATAATATTCTCAGAACATTAGAATATTAAAACACCTTCATTGAATCTAATTAAGTGGTCTTTTTTATTAATGTATTAGGTAGTGTGAAGAATTAAGTAGTTGTATATCATTGTGTGAGAGAGGTGGAGTTTGCACGGTGTATAGGCCATACCACTGTGATGCTTCTTGATAAATAAAGTAAATATCAAATTCCTTTCTTCCTGACACCAGAATGAACCAGAATGAAACAGATAATTACCCTTTGTGTAGTTATTGACTTTTTTGCTGTTGTTACGGGGAATTTATGCACTTTTCACAAACACTTATGAAATCTAAGGTTATCAAGACAAAAAATTTGATGTATGGTAATGACATATTCATCGTTTCCATTTATTGTCTTTTTTTTTACACCTATAGCAAGTGATTATTTAGATAGCTTTGTGTACGCTTTTTACAGTGGTAATCAATCCTATCTACAAAGGAACCTGTTAAAATTTTCAGATATTTTTACATGTGTGATCCCTCTCTAAGTATGTCATGTTTTGAGAAGTTTTCCCATACACAATTTCAAATACAAATATACGTATATATAACATTTGCAATTAATTCCTTCTCAGGCGTAAGTAACATATATGTTTGTTTTTTATCCAGTACAACTTTTTATGTTGTGTGTTTATGTATGTTTGATAATTTAATATATGTGGACCCGAGTGAGGTTTTCGCTTTTTATTAATGATCTCAGAGTAACGCACAAGATTCTCATGTCTGGAAATAATCAACTAAATTTCATGGAATTCCTAAGTGTATTTTAGAATCATTTAAGAGACATTGGTTAAGTAGACATAAGAATATCCGTCACTTATTATGAAAATGAGTTGAAAATAGTCTAATGATTCTTAAGACCGAATCAAAATGAATTGATTTTCAAGTCATGTCTTAGAAGGATATTTTCAAAACCATATTTAGTTAAAACACTGTACAAAAACTGTCTAATTTAAGTGTAAATAAAGTTAACATACTGCGAACTTTAACCCTATAATAGTTCCTCGTCTTATATTATAAAACCACACAACCAATTATACTATATATGTCTTCTATATACATTACGTACCATATATTATAGGGAACTGAAATAATCGATTAACAAGTTATTAAATATTCTTGAGGAAGGTAAACCACGAGGCGTTAATTGAGAGTTGGAGTTGATCTTACGTACTGAGCTCAGGTAGGTGGAGATATTAAGGTGAATTGTGACAAAAAGAAGGAGTTTAAACACAGGTGAATATACCGATCGGCAAGTGAATTCAACTGGGAATTATAGATGTGAGTTGAGTCTCTTTTATATAAGCTATTGAGTTATAAAGCCAGTTAGATATAAGTCGTCAGGTAACTTGAGGCAGGTTAATGAGTTGAGTCAATCAGAATGTGAGATGAGTCAGTCATGTAAGCGTGACAGATATGAATATCCTTAAAAATCATAGTCAGCTAAAACTGTGTGTTTGTGATGGATAATTCTATGTGTTTTCCTCACTGTTTTATGAGTTAGTTTTGAAATGATGTAACTCGTATTAGATATATTTGTCTTAACACCAAGTCCTACGGCACACACTAGGCCAAGGAAGGATTTACATATCAAACTTAATAAAAAAATAATAAAAATACCATTACTTATAACTCTAAATTTTTATCAGTGCCTCTGTGTGTATCGGTAATGTAAGTAGACACGTGAGAGATAATCGCTATTGTGTTGTTATCAGTTGGGGATAACTACAAAAACGTTGATAAAAGATAACCACTAAGACTTGAACTAAAATGTGGATTAGGGTGAGTAAGGTATAACTTTCTTCTAGTAGCATATAATCCATTACAACTCTGGTATAATTTTTTTACCGATAATAGTTATAATTTTTTTCTACAAATTTACTCTTAATATCTGTCTAGGAGTAAAATACCAGAACATAATAGAGCTTAAAAGAAAGGTTACACGTTCAATGGTTTAATGTGTTCACGAGGACTTATTACTTTGTGATTAATGGAAGGTTTTTCAGGGTACAGTCTTTATAAAATCTCCAGTACTAGTTTAACAATATTCCTGAAGAAGCTTGACAAATAACTCTTTGTTATGTATACGATTATAACCATTATGTAAACTGTCATTATTATCTTCATTTCTTGGTGGAATCTCATAGACAATACACAGTATAGGTGGTAAGAGTCCCCCCCCCCTTCCCTCTCCCTCGGATAATAATATTTATAAAACAAAAACTTTGACCTCTGGAGTAGACACTAAGTGGCTCCAAGACGCTGTAACTTCTCGGTAAGAATCAAATAAATTTTAGCCACTTTTTCATGTTCTTTATCTCAAGGTCTCAACGTCTTCATAAAGGAAGAATTTGTTCTTTATTTGTCGTCGTCTTCTCCTTCTTCTAACATTATTATTATTTAAGAAGCATCGTATACAAACGTACAGCTTTTGGCGAGTCTTTACGTTATATATATGAGAAGCAGTATCAGCCTTTATGAATAATCTGTGATTAGGGACAAACACTTTATGGCTCAATTAAAGATCTCAATGGATTTAAAATAAAATGTTCAACAGTAGGAGACTAGAGCGTTAGAGGCACTGGTCTATGTGTGTGTAATCTCTCCATTTTCTGAATTATGCTTTTTGAATATTTTAATCTCATTTAAGATGTTCCCCTCAAATATATATATATATATATATATATATATATATATATATATATATATATATATATATATATATATACTGTATATATACTGTATATATATATATACAGCTGTACAAAGGCCATAAATAACTCCAGCTCTGGACTCAATATGGTCTCTGTGGTTCATTTCGTCATCATACTCGGGAAAGTGCGTTAAACCTTCATTATATATATATTATATACATATATATGCACACAACCATTTACCAATATTATGGTATATCTTTTTTATTACTCCACAATATAGAGTTTACTTAGTGTTAAGAATATATTGTTGCATTATAGTCGAAATTTCGAGAATAGTAATGAGGTTGGTGACAGTGGAATGACACACTGGTATGTATATACTGTACATATGGAATGAGGATCACTCCTATTTCCCATTACTGTAGACTCTAGTTCATGAATGTAACTCATAACAACATTGTGTAAGTATATTTGTATGTATTCATCTGCACAAGCTGAAGTCCTCTCGGTGCACGACAGCCTTAGAGCTCATCCCAGTTTTGTTGTGAATATTTAGTCATTTGTATGTCACGTTCAACAACATCTATTCTCAATGTCACATACCAATTTTTACACAAGGAAACTAAATCAAGGATGTGTGTGTGTGTGTGTGTGTGTGTGTGTGTGTGTGTGTGTGTGTGTGTTTTACAACTTGTGGGTAAAGTGATGGTCAACCTAACACTAACACCGACTTGTATCTCTCCTGTACGTGTCGAGGATCACATTTTCTCAAGTATTTATCATAATCGGAATCTTACGAAACCAAAACAATAACAAAAAATATATAAATTATTTGAATAACCTAAACTAAAAACGATAAGACTATATTTTTACTTTTACATTCAAGAAATTAAGTAAAATATGAATCTGTGTTGGTAATAAGGGACACTAGACCAACGACATTACTTATTTAACGTTTATACACGATCAGCCAGCCACCCCCATTACTCCTCTGTTCTAAATCACAATAAAAAGAAGTCATTGTGTGTGTGGTGAAAACGCGACTCCTCTGTGTCAAGTTGTTAAGGCTGTCTTAACCCATCGTCTGCCAGTGTTAACCTCGTCACTACAGGTTAGCGATATAGTTAACGCTCAAGGGGCTATAGCCTCCTCCGTCTTGTGACTCTCGGACTTCGTGTCACAATCAGAGTAACATTAAAGTGTAAAGGAATAACTAAACATTAATGATCATATCTTAATGGATTGAATAAATGTCATAAAAATCCACTGAAACCTTATATGACCTCTAATTGCTTGAAGTTAATATTGTTAGATAAATATAAACCCTCAGATGTCCCCAGTCACTCATTTAACACTTAAAATATAGTACATTCGTTCCGCCCACCTCCGAGTTTCTGGTCAATTGCCAACTGTGAACACATACGTGATTCCCTCCCAACATTGCATCGATCGCCATACAGACGCAGCCTACGCGGAAGAGAGCCATTATTGACTGTTATATTTATCATGATCCACCTCTTGTCATCTGCTACTCGCCACCCAAAAGGGAAAATGAACTCATACCCCCATTTTTATACCGACAACACCCCATCACTACTGTAGAACCAATCAATAGCTACAGAATCTCTCAAACAATGACCCACTATTAACCAATCATCACCTAGAAGACAAACAATGTCACCTCATTTGCCTACTATTAACCAATCATCACCTAGAAGACAAATAATATCACCCCATTTGTCCACTATTAACCAATCATCACCTAGAAGACAAATAATATCACCCCATTTGCCTACTATAAACCAATCATCACCTTGAAGACAAATAATATCACCCCATTTGCCTACTATTAACCAATCATCACCTAGAAGACAAATAATATCACCCCATTTGCCTACTATTAACCAATCATCACCTTGAAGACAAATAATATCACCCCATTTGCCTACTATTAACCAATCATCACCTAGAAGACAAATAATATCACCCCATTTGCCTACTATTAACCAATCATCACCTTGAAGACAAATAATATCACCCCATTTGCCTACTATTAACCAATCATCATCAAGAAGAGACAAAGTCATACCCCATTGTCCACTACACATGAGAACAACTCTCATTCCTTGTAACAAACCACAAAGGTGCCCAGACAGCCAGACGGAGAGAGCTATAGGTTGAGCCCATGTGATACTCCGCACTAGATGGCCATCAACCTATGTATTAGATACAATATATTGTATGCTCATTACTGTGTATCATATAAGCAATAGATTTTGAATTTTCTTGTGGTTTGATTTCCCGAATAAAACTTTTTTTTTAATATAAGTAACTGTAGGTAAGTAGTTCTTAAGGTAATTCAAATTTACACCCCTTAAAATTAAAAAAAAATATATATGTACAGTTATGAATATTTTTTTACAACTGGCAAGATGATGAATTTGATAAATTATTTGACCCTTAAAACAAGACAAAGTTTCAGACACGGTAATAAAGTTATATTCTCAAACACTGATAATTGAAAAACTCTAAAAAAAACTCTGTACACTCTGTAAATAACTCTTAAATAACTCGATACACTTTCTAAATAACTAAGCAATTCTGTAAACTTTGTAAATAATTCACTGTAAATATTTCAAACACTCTGTAAATCACCCAGACAATTTATAATCATAATTTATTCAACAACAAACAATACATTAGGACCTACGTGAAACAGATAAGTACTGCTAATCTTCCAGAGCTACTCCTACCACGTTCAATCCATTAATCAATAAAACACAATGGTGAAACCTATGCAGTAGTTCTTTTAACATTTTCAGCCTTGATTGACTAAGTTTAGTATCGATCTGTGCATCAAAATTACTCTCAAATCAGATGTCGAGCCAAAACTACTTTAATGGAGGTTGGACTCACACAGCCAGGACCTAAACTACCAGTGAACAGTTAGCAAACATCACACACCCGTCAACTGTGTGCCGGGTGTGTGGGTGTAATAGACCGCCTAGTCTAATCAATTCGGTGTAGGAAAAGCCAACACCACAATCACCAATAAGGAACTGACCGGAAACTTTCAAAGTGAAGCAATGAAAACGATAGAAAAACCAGATAAACAAGAAATAAAAATAAGAATAACTCGAGGATGAATCGATGAGAGAAAGACAACGAGAAACAGACGGGCAATAATCAGACAACTTGGAATAGTGTAACTACTACTTAAGCACAAATGCGTCTGGTACGTCGGCAAAAATGATGTAATAACTGAAGTAAACGTTATACCAAAGAACACTGTGACGTAGATTATTCACCCACCCCCCCCCCACCCACCCCCACAAGCGTTCCTATACTAGCTAGCGGATAGAAAAAAAATGAATCACAAACTCACATTATAATAGTAAATCATCAGATGCAGTAAGCAGGGGTGGCCTACTCTTCATATGATTCAAATGATCAAGTGAGGCAACTAGTTACTTGGAACGTTGATAATGACTGCACGCAAACGTAAACAAATGATAGGGAACTGACGTATACTAGTACATAAAACACAGTCATGATGATGTTGCAATAATTCCTCAAGTAGGGTGGCGGAATTAAGAACATAAGAATGGAGGAAACTGCAGCGGGCCTATTGACCTATATTGGGCAGTCCTGTTTACACCCAACCCCTATCGCTCATATATCCATCCAACCTATGTTTGAAGCTATCCAATGTATTCGAGTTATTGATGATATTTGGTAACTTGTTCCACTCATCCACTATATTTCCAAACCAATATTTACCTATCTCGCGCCTAAATCTAAATTTGTCTAATTAAAAACCATTGCTACGATTTACGTTTCTGAATAGTTGTCTTCTGATGTAGTCCAGACCAGGGGTACGGCATGGCACTGTTGTTCCGTCTAAACACTGATGGAAATGAAAATAGCACGGCAATCACCCTCCCTCGCTGAGCAGTGGGGCTGGAATCACACGGTCACATCAGGGACCACGGGTCGTCCTCAATCCCTGAAGTCTGTTGTCAACTACACTGGTCAAGCGTGTGTTCTATATGCTTCTAACGTCATATTTCAGTCTTTCATTATCTTCATATCGCATTAATAACCTCAAAAGTGTCTCATCAAATATAAACTATTCGTACAATATGCTAAATACCGATATAAGAAACTATTTTACGAGCTTGTTTGAGGGACTAGTTTGTTTTGAGTTACGTAATTTATTTTCCTCCGCTTCCTGTGACAAGAAGCAATGGTTGTTATGTCCACATTCAACAATAGCTTTCTAACAACCACCTTTAAGTATAACTTCGACTGAATGACATATAGAATAATTTAGAAACCGCGTCACGTTTTCCTCACATGGAACCCGGATAAAAAAAATAATTATCAAAAGTTAGTCAAATTTCCGCTGTTGTATTATTATTACTTCCAGCACCGAGACTCGAACCGCTGATAACCAAGCGGAAGGCGGGGACATTACCAGTGAACCATCAGGAGTGATAAAACGGTATTAATTACAACAAATACATCAATAGTTTAAGGTAGTTGGTGGTTCCATAATAGTGTGTGTGTGTGTGTGTGTGTGTGTGTGTGTGTGTGTGTTTGTTTTACTAAATGTAGCTCCCTGAAGTGTTGATTTTACCAAGTTTCCTCACTTAACACTTTAATTTCTCACTTATTCTTTACTTAACATCCGCATGATACCAGGAAGTCCTCTATGACTAACAATTCTGAACAATGTGAACTGTACTTGGTCCACGCACCTATGTACACGAGCTTGTATCTACACCTGTAAATACATTAAGACATTCAATATCGTTTTCTAATGAACAAAATGAAACAAAATGGGACCAAGTGAACGCTAATGGTAGTGAGAGCTGTGTCACCTGTTGTGTTGGTGATGGTTCTGTTACCCACTAATAAAAGCCACCAGCTGATGTACACACTGGACATATGTTGTACACTCTCTCTCTCTCTCTCCCTCACTCTCTCTCTCTCTCCACACTGAATGTATACGTGTATGTGTGTATGCATGTCAAGCACCAGTAAATAATTCGTTTCGTCATAAATAAAGAAAAGTTAACCATGAAAGCAGATTACACTCCCAGCAACTTATGCTGAGAGTGTAAACAAAATTTTCACGTATTTAGACAAAATTGTTAATGTTTACAGGACTCAACACAATAGGGAATTACCTCACAGCCTTGTTCGTGTCAGCCGGAGTATATAAAGCTTCAAAGAAAATGAAGCGTGTCATCTGCTTTCATGGTTAACTGTTGAAATTTGTAAGAGGCAGAGATCATACCATCCTAAAAGCTATATTCTTAACAAAACAATAGTGGATTATACGCTGATGATTTACAACGTTGTCGATCTTATGCTACGGAATAATTATATATTATCAATATAGCTTATCATAATTCTTTTACTCGTTCCAAGTGTTTCATAATGAAGCAGCAATGAAACAAATGAGTCAACTGCTGAAAGGGACCGACTGGGCCAACATTGATATCAGTGTTGCTGTTCACTCGGCACAAAACAACAATTTTGTCCTATTGTATATTTTTCAAACTTTTGAAAATGGTGATTTCTTTAGAAGATTCATATAAACGCTGGGAAAATAAGAAACTATATACATTTTAACGTTTAGTGAAAATGCTAGTATGGCACACAAGATGTGTCGAACAAATAAGCTAAAACAACGTATTTTCCTCAAGCCAGTAAGGATCAACAATGGACATGTGCATTAAAAAGTCGGCAGTCGAGGTGAACTTATGCATAGGGTTTGGGGTAAGAGGGAGGTTGCTCGGGGTACTGGGCCTCACCCTCGTAGGTCACCACGGCCTCCAGACCGTCGCCATTGTCCACATAGGTAACGGTCTGCTGGCGGCCGTCGGGGAGGTCCACCGTGTAGCTGCCCTCGGTCTTGTATCCGTCGCGGTTCTCGGAGTGACCGTAGTTGGCGCCGGAGTAGCCATCAGCGACGCCGTAGTTGTAAGTGTACTTGGGAGGGACCTGAATGATGAGATGGAGTGTTAGAAGAAACTTTTACACAGACGAGATACTGTAATTACGCGGCCTTCACAGTGATGCATCTATATTGCCCTACTTAACGTCGTGTCCTTACTACAACCGGTCAGGATCCTCACACAGGTGGCACTTTAACTCTGGCTGTCAGTTGTGCCAAAGGTCCTTCACACTACCCAAGGCGTTTTGGTAAATTAAATAATTCGAGTTAGTAATTCATTAATCATCCTCACGATATATGAGTTTATTGTAGTATACTAAGGAGACAAGTTAATAAATGATCCTTTAATGTTATTTAGGACAAGAGAGAGGAAGAAGTGTACATGGTTCCTCAGCTGTAACTTTTCTCTCCTCGTTGAGAATATGATACAAAGGATTATTGTATGATTTTTCTTTTTAAAAACTGAATGAATAATATTACATATTTAATACTTCATGACGTGATATACCTAATGTTACTGTGACCTCATGCTGACACAGAGAGAGAAAGAACCGAGACAGTCATCAACTTCCCTATGTCTAAGAGTTAAATTTGCCACATTTGACACTTTGGACAGTAGCCAGGAGATACCCTCACAGTACAGCACAAAACGATCAACCGAGGAAAAGAAAAAATAATATATTAAACTTGAAAGCATCAGTACTCACGTCAGGGTAAGTTTCAACAGGGGCGTGGTAGCGTGGAGGAGGGTGGTACTGAGGAGGGTCGGAGTAGATGGACACTGGAGGAGGAGGAGGTGGATGATCACCCAACACAACCACGACCACACAGGCAACGACGACAGCAATCTGCAACATGAAAAGTCTTCTGATCAACAAACACTTCGCTGCAAAGTTCTGTACGATGTAGAGTTCATTAAAGTTGATTATATCCAAGTGAGGGAGTCAAGAGACAGAGGATGAGGCCGTAGGAATATGTAAACTTTTGGAAAATTCGTTTAAAGAGAACCACTAATGATTTGTCAATATAATAAAACCAACTATACCTAACCTAACCAAAACTACCTCAGGTTAGATTTGGTTAGGTTAGATTTAGTCAGGATTGGTTTGTTCGTTTTGTCTGAACAATAAACGTTTTACCAGTCCTGTTCATGGCATTGTTGTGTGTGTGTGTGTGTGTGTGTGTGTGTGTGTACCTTGAGCGACATGGCAGGTAACTGATGACGGTAGAGGTTGTGTTTGCTGTATTTATACGAAGAAGAAACAACTTTCTATCACCGCAGGGAAAAGGCAAGTTCCACACTTTCCTCCCAGACTCTCCGTCTCTCTCACGTCTGCTGGATTCTTGCATAAAAAAAAACAACACCTGTGCCTCATTATTCACAACTGTTGAGTTCTCATTACTCCTCAGTGTTAACTTCCTAAACACACAGAGACAGACAAACACACACACACACACGGGGATAATTTATAGTGTTTAATTAATTCTTGAGATTAAAACCTTATATCATTTACGACTCTGTTTATCATAAGAACATAGAAATCTTACACTTTCAGCTCATAACAACTTGATAATTCTAAGCATCAAGGGAGGTGGTGCTTAGTCCAGTTGAATATTGTAGTAAATATTTATCTCTGTCAATGTTTGGATTTTTGGCTAATATTTAACACTTAATTCTTCTATCTCTTACACCATTTACTCATATTTCCCAAACTTCACCAGGACTAATTTTTTTCTGATTTATTCATTTATTTTTTATTGTGTCATTCATTCTGTTCTTTCTTCACATCTTTTAATATTTCCAACTATTTATTATGATCATCCCAACAATTATCAGTCTTCTTCTTTCTTTATGGTTATTATCTTCTACTCTCCTTCAGTCATTCTTCTAATCATTCTTCCAGCCTCTCTTCCTTGTTCCTCATACCTTCCCTCAGCCTCAGAGTGAGTGAGAGGGTCTAGTGGTTACCGTAAACCATATGTGTACTGAGACCTTTGACGGTGCACGACTCTCTCTCTCTCTCTCTCTCTCTCTCATCGAAGAAAATACTTCAACAAAAAAAAAGTTATTTCCTATTCAAGTTACATTTCGCTACTTGAATTTATACGTATGTTTTTACAGCGTGGTTAAGAGGTAACAGACACATGCCACTCAGCAGTCTTAGTATAAATAAAGTGTGTACCTCCAGTGTATTCATTTTTTATTTTACATGTGTATGTTTTATAGTGTTAGCTGTGTATGATGTATGTTATGTATGATAATGGTATTAAATGTTTATAAATGTATCTGTTCTTCCTCATCTACCCAACATAAGAGTAAGTGCATTAAAAGAAGAATCCAGTTACACGGTAAAGCATATTTACAAGTCAATTAAAATAAACATTATCTCTCACCACAGCTGTTGTGGAGTTTGGCTCAATTATATCCTCAGAGAAAACAACAGAGAAACTAAGAAAAAATAATGACAGCAACTCCACCTCACACATAAAATACCAAATGGTGGAAATTAATGTTTTACAGAATAACTACGTGAGAGACAAAGACGAGGATAATGATGTGTGGTAAATAAAACAATAATTATCAAAAATAGTGAAAGGTCATAAGTTATACAATTGAGAGCCTTTGGAGAATTAATAACACATACACCGGGGCAAATAAGCTCATAGAGACTTAACACTTATAAGGTAGGGCAACTTATCTGGTAATGATGTAACGATAAGAGGGGGGACCAGACGAGGTAGGAAGAGGAAAAGAAGGTTCAATTGAGTGACAAGTACAGGTCATCGTACGTTTGGAAGCGAGGTTTTTACACCGTTACCAGATACTTTACCCTACCTTATATTTGTGGGTCTCTATGATCTTTCTGGCGGCACCAACATGCACTGGTGTTGCCGACAATCTCAGTTGAATACAGTGTGTCTCTCTTCCCGATCAGAGTACAGTATGTCAGCGTAAATAATACAAACTGAACCCATCAATACATTTGGCTCTCAGCTGTGTGTGTGTGTGTGTGTGTGTGTGTGTGTACAAATATATCCAGGGTGTAGACTCAACCTCTCTTTAATTTCTCGTTTTCTTGTGACGTTTCATTCCGCAAAGTCTGGAAAATGACAAATTCCAAGTTTGTTTATATCGTCTCTCCAGGATGTAACGAGATGTATTTGTGTGAACCAAGATCTTGATTGACCAAAATATTAAGGAATCTCTTATAAAACACATTTGACTTCTGTTGCAACATTTGACTTCTGTTGCAACATTTGACTTCTGCAAATTAATGTAAAACATAATTTTTTTTTAGATCTGTCTTTGATAGGTTCCCAAAGTACTTGTTCAAAGTCGTGTTAAAGGAACATTCGGTCAATTACTAATGAAGATGATTTTCTAACTTTGTAAAATGAATTTATGAGAAAAATAAAAAGATTTACCTTCTTGTGTAGAAGCCGTCAACAGGTAATCTTGTTTTATCAGAATGCGAAGAACTTGTGAGCCAAAATATATCTATGTAGTGTTGGATTAAACTTAAAACAAATACAAAATTAAAAGTTTATTTCTCTGTATTTGAGAAAGGTCTAGGCAGCCGAATTTCGTGAGACTCAGACCAGGGTGATGGAGGACTCGCGGCTATATTTTGTTAGCACAGAAGAATTAAATAAAAATAGAAGCTGTGGATAAATGATAAACCGTACATCCCCGCTCAGGCCAGAGACATAAAGATGATGAAAAAGGTATTTACAGATCATACTTAGCTTCTTTAATGTGACAAGTATAAGAGAACTGTATGGTGGAAACTTGATCACAGATTGCCGTGTGTTGAGGGACGCTAGACTAGACTATAACCATGTGAGAAAGAAGACACCGATACTAACTTGTTTTGTAAGAAATTATTATAGAAATTGTGTAATGAAAATAAAGTGTGCAGTGTGATATCTTAACAGGAAAAGGAATCAATGTAGAGAATTATAGCGAGATAACCAAAGAATAAGAACAGCGAACACAAGAACAGACGATATTTTTCTTTAACTTGGTGCATTGGTTAAGACGAATGAATTCCAAAAAAATAAAAATAAAACCCTGTAGTGTTTCTTGTAAGCTTAATGAATAATGACAAAAAGGGTAAATGCTGCTTCTTTCTTGTCTGTGGAGAAACATTTTCACGAGCCATATCCATCCTTTATATACATTCAGATCACTGGTACTAAACACACAACACACCCAGAGCATTAATACCCTTTACGTAGGTCTATAAACCACAATTACAGAAGATGCATGTTTTATTATTAGCCTGATATGACTATGGCACAATAAATATGATGACACTTTAAACTATGTCCTTCATCTCACGGGGGATGAAGGTGTGAGGTGTATCATCTCAGTTAGCGGCTGAGAGTCGGGGTGATGACTTAGGCGGGGTACTGGGGGGGCTGGGGGTACTTAGGTGCTGGCTTGTAAACAGGGGGAGCGGGCTTGTAGACTGGGGCGGGCTTGTAGGCTGGGGCAGGGTTGTATTCGGGGTACTGGGCCTCTCCCTCGTAGGTCACCACGGCCTCCAGACCGTCGCCGTTGTCCACGTAGGTGACGGTCTGTGTTCGGCCGTCGGGGAGGTCCACCGTGTAGCTGCCCTCGGTCTTGTAGCCGTCGCGGGCCTCGGAAGCAGCGAAGTTGGCGCCGGAGTAGTGGTCGGCAACATCGTAGTTGTAGGCGTACTTAGGGGGGGCCTGGGTGGGTGAAAATGTATTTGAAAGACATATCGTTCCAAATAGACATACAATATAAACATAGTGGCTGGGATAATGGCTTTGTGAGTGAGACCAGACCTTGTTGACCACAGCGAGGACACCGTAATTGTTGGGCAATGGAAGGCAGTTTTATAGTTCCTCACCACAAGTTGTTGCTGATACTCCAACTTGTTCAGAATAATTATAATATATGATCAGTGAGGACTAAAGCAGGGCACCGCATGATATAAACAGATATAAATATGGATATTTATCTCCAACAAGTACTAAGTTCTTACAGGCGCGTGAAGGTAAATTAATTCAAGGAAACATAGACCCTATCCTATAAATATCTCCTTTAGTGTTCATTGATCCAATTCGCCTTTCCGTGCTGAACTAACTTTCTCTAGTTCTGTCTGCCACCAGCCAGCCAGCCACCAGTCAGCCAGCCAGGTGTGTGTTGCAACAGCCATGGCGGAATTCGAACGCAACACAATCACAAGTAGACGGGGATTACCCACGACTATGTGTCAGTCAACAATGAGGAAGCAAAGATATATGCAGGACAAATCTGATGACTCAATATAAACAATGAAGAAAGTTGACGAAAACATTACTTAAGTTATTCGTTATGGAGATGTTGGACTAAGTTAACATCTCAAAACTTTAGTCATTCCTTTCTGAGAACTAAAGGAGTGTTTTTGGTCACATGAAAATGACAGAAAAAAAATCATAAACTTCACTTAAGTCATTGTACTCAAGGCATTGTACTCAGTTAGCCAAAGGACTAAAAAAAATAATCGAGAAATTTAACCCCTGTTGCCTTCAGTTGATAAGCATGTACTCATAATACTGACGAATATATTATTTCTCCAACCAAAAACAAACTAACAAAGAAATATTAAAGAGGTTCAATAGAATTTATAGCTTTACAGAAATACTAGATATATTATATTATATTTGTGTTTTGTGACCAATAAATGATAGTTACTGTAGATGTAGATCACAGGTGAGTATCTGGCTAAAACAAACGGTACTTACAGTGGGGTATTCAGGCTCCTTGCCATATGGGGATGGGGCGGGGTATTTTGGTGGTAGTGGGGCATAAGTGGGCGGGGCAGGGTATGAGGCAGCAGGAGGGGAGTATGAAGGGTAGACTGGGGCGCGGTCAGCTAGGGCACCAAGGGCCAGGCCGGCCAGCACGACGAACTATCAAGAAAGAGAAACAAAATAATGAGCTTTAATAATAATAATAATAATAATAATAAATCAGATGTATTATCCAACTCATGCAATACAACACACCATAATTCAACCTTTACAGTATACTAATTTTTGTATGCATCTGTTATATTACCTAACTATTTTTCATTCATTAGACAACCCATTTGTTCATTCATTACACATTACATCAAACTTCAATCATTACACTTCCAATTGAAACGTTCTCTTCTCTATCGTAAACCGTAGTTCATTCATTACAAAATACAAACTTACTTACCTTGCAGTATCCCAGATTACATTCACTAGAGTAACGTAAGAGTACAGTCATCATAGAATTTCACTGTACAGTTATCACAATACAGGCATTACAGCACACTAGAGCACATCCATTACAATAACTCATAATACATTCATAACATTACTGTAGATGATACAGTAAAATGCGGTACAGTCACTACTACTACTACACTTACTACTGTACCCCTACAGTTCAGCATACTACGGCACATTCATGACACAGCTGTAATGAAGAGACATGTGTAGGGGGCAGGTGTAAGGGGCAGGTGTAGGAGGTAGGTGTAGGAGGTAGGTGTAGGAGACAGGTGTAGGAGACAGGTGTAGGAGGCAGGTGTAGGAGACAGGTGTAGGAGGCAGGTGTAGGAGACAGATGTAGGAGATAAGCGTAGGAGACAGGTGTAGGAGGCAGGTGTAGGAGGCAGGTGTAGGAGGCAGGTGTAGGAGGCAGGTGTAGGAGGCAGGTGTAGGAGGCAGGTGTAGGAGGCAGGTGTGTACGGTACCTTGAAAGCCATGGCTGCTATGACAACGTTGATGGTGATGTGTGAGGCTAATGGTCTGCCTCACGTTTATATATAACTCCTAAACCTCACTTTCCCTCTCACGGCCAAGGTTCATGGGCGGGGAGGGGCGGGGAGGGGCGGGGCTAACCAGGTGAGGCGGAGAGCACGGGGGCATAGTAGAGGTGATGGTAACCACATCACCTGACCTCACGACCTCCCTTCCCCACGGCCCTCTGAAATCCCAATCCCACAACCCCCCCCCTCCCTCCCCACCCCCTTTCCTCCCACACATCCCCTCCCCCATGCCTTTCAACTCCACCTTCTCCTCCTCCTTCTCCACCAGTCACGACCCCTCCACTCTCCTACCACCACTCCGATTTCCTCCAACACTTACCGTCGTTGTAGATGAAGGGCTGTTGCTCTTGCTGTTATCTTTAGACTTTTTTTTTAATCTCGATTTTTTTTTCATACAGAGAATTAGTCATCTTCGTATTTTATTAATAGTTTAAGTCTTCGGGTAAACTTTAAATTGATTCTTATAAAGTCTAGAATTTGTATGTAAATTTCATATTAATAGTGTAAACAAAATACTTAATGTGATATAGGGAATCAACTCACTTATACACAGGACGGACATTAGACACTTTTAAGAGAATTAGGTTCATCTATACCCATGTTATTTTTCCTCCCTCTCACTCACCCTCCAGCACTTTGCCAGTAATGTTTATTTACCGAACTTAACGCCATCTACCCACTGACACATCTACCACTCAGTACCTGCCACCTGCCCACTCAGTACCTGCCACCTGCCCACTCAGTCAACCCATTACTTAGCCATTAGTATTTTCACCACCCCCCCATTCCCCATCGCCACTACCACACTCAAATGTGTACCTAATATATTTATTGTACTATATTTTTCTTACACACTACCTTTGCCACCTGCCCACTGATTAAACCACTTACCTGCCATTTAATATCCACTAATTATTTACCCCCATTATTATATCATCAGTGAATGGTATTTAACCCTTTACCTGGTCGGATTTTTTTGCCACTTATCACCTTTCATTTACCACCTGCCCAATAAATACTCCCACCACTTAACACTGACGCTCCCACCACTACCATCCACATCATCCCCTGACCTCAGCACCATTAAGTACATCACCTGTCCAGAAGCATCCATTAGCACCATTAACTTCACCATGAACATCCTATTAATCATCTAGATGTACAGGTATAATGGTCCAATGTTACAATGGAACAGAATTCAGGTATAGTGGAATAGTGGTGTGGTGGTACTGTAGCTATGGTACATGGGTACAGAGTGTGGGTCAAGGACAGTGTGGTATAGTAATCCAATGATACCGAGGCTTAACAGTGTTACTCGTACACCTGTAGGAACACCTCATCACCTTCCTCCTATTAGTTGATTAAGACCGACCGGTATAATCATCCCTAATTCCTCTCCTACCGACCATTCCTCCTCCCCCCCCCTCTTTATCCTCTCTCCCTCCTCTTATCCACTTCTCAACCTACCTTATCTCTTCTCCCTCTCATCTTGTCCACCTCCTAAACCTCTCTTCTTACTCTCTTCCCTCCTCACCTCCTTCACCCCCGCCAGCCGTGCCACCTCCAGGCCCTACACAACATCCTCCCCCACCCCCTCCCCCACACACGTCCTCCCGAGCCTCTCGTCTGTGTGATTACCTTGAATGTTTTAGGGACTCCGTAAAGGGGAACTGCGGAGCGCCCGTTTGCTGAGGATTAGTTTATTTTGAAGCTGTAGCTGTGTTGGGGGAGGGTAGGGTAAAGTAGGCTAAGGAAACACTGGGGGCAATTTCTTAGCACCGGACCCGCCTCCCTGAATAAAGGTTATTGTGTAATCTTATTAAGTGAGAAAAATAGCAAGTGAGATGTTTGACCATGTTGTTGCTGTTTGGATTTTCCGTTTGCCTCCAGGAACAGGTAAACATCACGACAATAAGACTGTTTAAGGTGGATGTTGGTGAACTATGGAAGTTAATTAAGATACTAACACACATGAAGGTATTTCTTATAAGAGAGGAAGATTAACTTATAAAGATATTGTTTATAAGGTAAAAATTAAATAGAATAAACAAAGACGTGAAGTTGTTGATTTGAGAGAAATAAATAGAAAAAAAATATGTAACACTTTATTCTTATCAACCTTTAAAAAAAACTAACTTTTATTAAGGGCCAATTAAACTTTCTATCAATTATCACAAATATTGGGTGGAAAAAATTACACCATACTGTAACCCTCACCTAAAGACGCACGATATCAGGATAATTCTCTTCCGTAATTAACCCGGAACTAAAGGAGACAGACGAAGAGAGATCGGAGAGCTTGGTGGGTCTCTCTCTCTATCTCTCCTTCAGGTAATTACACAAGAAATAACATTCTTCTTTGTAAGTTTACTTCCGAGATTCTTGCTGAAGTGTATGGCTTTTGTCTTGCCAATAAAGATTAGGTTTGAGATAGATAGATAGATAGATAGATAGATAGATAGATAAGTACATATATCCATCCATCCATAAACATACACATAATTGATGGATAAATGGATAGATACATTCTTAGCCCGACAGGTGTACACAGGTGTATTACAAAATCTCCCCGGTAATGTATGCAAATAAACAATAAATAATCGTCTCTTAAAACCGTAACCTGATTAATTTCAATGTCTTCTGAGCTATTAAGCCATTACGTGACTGAGAAGGGAGTGTTCATTGATGTATCATGGTAGTGGCAAGCGGAGTTACCGAGTTCTGTTATAACACACAACATCCTAGTCTGCCTAATGGTTGTCCAGTCCACTGTCAAAGTTCGTGTTTTTTTTCACACAAATGAACTGAAGCGTCAATTAATCTACCTGTATATGAATAATTTGTTTATTTTCAACCACACTGTAGCGTTGTATTGAATAAATTATGTCTTGGGTGATTTATATATTCATATTTACTTTTTATGTTATTCTTGTGTATAATCCATATATCGGCTATTCTGTGTACCGTGATTGTATACTTTAAGATGTATGAACAACAAACTGTATACTTTATTCACAGGTTATGGTGTATGTTTGCGTATATTCTTTAGATTGTTGATTTTAAGTGAATATGAACTATGATATTGTCAAAAGTATGGTCTGGTTGAGGTGGTCATTCTCTATCTGGTCCTCTTGGGTCAGCACAACCACCACACGTACTACCACTATCACCAGCATCCTTACTACCACGACCACCACCACAACCCTTACTTCTACGACTACCATCCCTACTACCACCACCACTGTTATCCACCATCCTACCATCACCTCCCCCCCTCTACCACCACCACCACACCTCCACTACCACCCCCACCTTCACCTTCACACCTTCCACCATCACCCCTACCACCTCTCACCTAATGATACAAACTTGCCTGTTAGCGGCCAACAACTCGCCATTTCTACTATTGGGTAATTTTCAACACCAGAGACTTCCCGGTGTATGGTGATGCCCTCTGGTGGCGAGCTGAGTCGGTCTTCTACTCGCCCCGCCCTCCCCAGCACCTGAAAGGAATTACAATGTGCATCAGTACTGTGTGTGAGTATTGCTGTAGACTGTGTAGCTGTGTCTCTTCGCTTGGTTTATTTACGTTAGGTTTCAGGGTCCTGGAACTAAGGGAAAGAGGTTTGTTATTATGTGTAACTGAACAAGAAGAGGAACTTTGGGATTATGGCATAAATTCAGGTATTTATTGAACGATTCTTAGGTTCCAGATGAGTTATGTCAAATGTCGTTAGTCATCTTTTTATCTATTAATATTTGTCGAGTAGCCGTCACATATGTTTATTTGTTAAGTATATTTGTTTGTTTATTTATTTGCAAGTGCTATAATACTCAAATACTACATAACACAGAAACTAATGTCTATGTCATGTTAGCCTACAATAAGTATTCCTTCTCCATCATTTGACAATATTTGACCAGCCAGACAGTCGGCACCTGACCAGTGATGGCATCAACTGTCATGCCCAACGTTAAGTGATAGAAATAAAATACTTAGTTTGACTAATAGTTCCTAAATCAAGACAGATTATCATTTTATTTGATTTTGTGGTCAGATTTTTACATGTCAATAAATACAACTATAGTTCTTATTATTTCTGGCTCAATCAAGTAAAATATCTTGGAACGTTTCACCGAGTAATTCAAAGCCATAGAGAAGCTGTAAAAATACTGTTTGTCTGTTCAATATGTCTACCACGCTGCCACCTTAACCTACAACTGGAAAGAGGGCGACGCAAAACCCTGAACTGTATTTTCTCATAGTTTACCTTCTGTTACTACTCCTCATGTCAGCCACCTAACCGCACACCACCACCAGCCATGGCCTACATCAGACACCGCAAGCAAGCAAGATGCTATAGACCCCCTCCCACTCCCCCCTCTACCTCTCACCAGACCTTGACACGTCTCTTACCGTCTGCAATGTTCCCACCCCCTACAACAAACAGCTTCACCTCAGAGGTTTTGCAGTAAATGCCTCGAGTGTTTTTCTCTGAAGTTATTGGTATTATGATAATGATCTATTGTGGTGAGGGAAATGTTTAGGAGAGAGTTAGTTTGGTTGTTCCACAGGTAAGACAGTTCTAGCGGGAACCAAAATGGAAAACAACTGTGAAATGTTACCAAACCTTTTGCTGTGATAAACAATAGTATGTAAAAGTTAATTGTGATCTATGTATTAATTTATTTACTTACGTGTTTCATCTGTTAATTCACCAATGTGTTTTATTAATTTCTTCTCGTATTTTTCATATTTTTCACAAACTACAACGATTTTTTTTTACTTTTAATGTTTTTTTTTCTTTTCATTTTAGCTGGAGATAAAAAAGGGGTCATCAATATCCGACAGATTTTTAATATATTTTCTTTTGACCTCCGCCCCCCCTCTCTCTCCCTCCTACCTCCCCCTTACTCTCTCCCTCCCCCACTTCCCCACGCCCCCTCTCTCTCACCCCCTCTCCTTCCCAACCTTCCCTGTAAGGCTGCACGGGCGTGGGTGTGTGGGAACAGAAGAGACAACCTTCCCCTAGGCAGTGATGGACTTTCAGTTGTGGTAGTAATGGTAGTCGTGGTGGTAATAGTGGTGATAGTAGTTGTGGTAGTGGTATAGCTGTGTTAATAGGGGGGGTGGGGGGTTGTGATTGTGGTCTTAACCTCTTGAGTACAATGCCGTTGTACTCGAGGTAATAACTCATCACCATTCATAGGGAAGAGATTAAACCATTACATTGTTTTCCATTATTATTATTATTATTATGGCTAAAATAAAATGATCATTCCGAAACAAGTTATTTTGACGTCTCTATATGCTGAAGAAAGTTTCATCACCTCTAATAGTAGTTGTGTATTCAACCTGTGATCAACGTAGGTATGACCACACACCTGTGATTATTATCTGGTGGGCCAAGAGGGAATGTTTTGGGGTGCCGAGAGACCACGCCCATCTATGACGTCAAGGTCTGTGTGAACGAGGTCTCTCTCTCTCTCTCCGTTTTGGCATAGCGTATATACTAATTATGAATTCTATGCACCTATATTCTCCTCTATTATCTACCTTCACTTCTACCTATCAACCTACACACACACACACACACACACACACACACACAAAGAACACTATCAACTCCTTTAATTAATAACAGTGACAACAATCTTTAGTACCCCGCAGTGAGAGGTCTTGAAGTGAGGGGCCCCAAAGACACGACCAGAGAGACGCCCATGAGTGTACCCTACCGTACCGGCCCACGTTACGGCACCACTGTGGGCCCGTGACGAGATTAATAACCAAGATTATATTCACAGCCACAAGTATGATAGATGAGATGAATTTATCCTCATCGTAGACAGGTGAGTGAAATATACCTGTTCTAATTAACGTTTAGTTGCCTGGTGTGTGAAATATATTGATTACTACCCATGTTACCTGGTCAAATGAGTGAAAATATCATTAGTTCTTGCATCTAAGTATAACATCGACTTTAGGAAATTAAACATATTTGTCTCTAGATGAATCAGTATAGCTTTATAGATAACGTTAACTTTAAAGTATACATTTTATATTAATGGCAGGATTTATATTAGTGATGAAATTGGTCAAAATAATATTAGTAAGTTTAGCGTAACTTTCAATGGTGATAACAATTTACGTGTTCGTATGAATGTGATGTTCTGTGTAAGGAAAACTATTTTGGTTTCATTGGTTTGTGGCCAAGTCGTGAGTATGGTCGTGGTTTGTGGCCAAGTCGTGAGTATGGTCGTGGTTTGTGGCCAAGTCGTGAGTATGGTCGTGGTTTGTGGCCAAGTCGTGAGTGTGGTCGTGGTTTGTGGCCAAGTCGTGAGTATGGTCGTGGTTTGTGGCCAAGTCGTGAGTGTGGTCGTGGTTTGTGACCTGGTCGTGAGTGTGGTCGTGGTTTGTGATCCAAGTCGTGAGTGTGGTCGTGGTTTGTGATCCAAGTCGTGAGTGTGGTCGTGGTTTGTGACCTGGTCGTGAGTGTGGTCGTGGTTTGTGGCCAAGTCGTGAGGGTTGTCGTGTTGGTCCGTAGGTCAAACACCATCGCTTCTATTCTTTTATATATTCAGTAATATTGCAACTTTAACTCTTTAACTTTTGTTCTATGCTAAAATAATAAATAGCAGTCACAAGACCTAAGTTGGTACGTGATAGCAAAATAAATATTGGCATTAGGAAACATGACTCGGCAGATAGATTGGCCAAGAAGGTGTGCAGCAAAGAAATTATACCCTCTGATTTTGGCCTACGTAATGCAGGTATTAAGTGTGAAATGACAATCATGAACTCTGACTTAAAATAATCGAGAGACGTAGAGAGACTTGGGTGTGTCCTTCAATGGGTGCTGTAGGCCTGGAGGGGGTGAAGCAAGAGGTCACGGGTTACTGTGTCCCTCACCCATCCTCCACCCACTCTCTCTCTCTCTCTCTCTCTCTCTCTCTCTCTCTCTCTCTCTCTCTCTCTCTCTTTCTCTATGCACGTTATAAGACAAACAGACAAACAGATAGACAGACAGAGAGACAGACAGACAGATAGACGGACAGACAAAGCTAAAGGTCAGTGTAATAAGTGGAAGATTAAACCTGGAAGCTCCGCCGCTCCCTCTAGCGTCAGCGTCAGTGCATGTCTGTGTTAAAGAGGAGAGAGAGAGAGAGAGAGAGAGAGAGAGAGAGAGAGAGAGAGAACTAAGACAAAAATTACCTCAAATAAAAAATGGGAAGAAATAAATCATAAGCAAGAACTACAAGTCATTATTTCAATTAATCAAAGATGATTCAAACAGCTTCTGTTCTACGTTACCCTTATCAAGTATAGTCTCTGTGTAATTATGATGCCATTTACGACATTGTATTTTCTGCCGTACCTTTAAATTAACCCTAATGTAACTATGACCAATTCGCAGGTGACCTCATTAAAAAAAAGTTAAATTGGAAGAAAATGAGATCTGTGCTTGATGAGTTAGATGAGGAACCAGGTAACTGAAGTATCTAATTAAGAAACAATATAAACTACTCGTAAACTTGACTACCTTGCTCGTTATGTTGTCAGGTAGTTGTAAAATAAAAATGGATATGAATTGTTGTCACTTCTAAGATGAGCTCGTTGCTTGGTGACCCTGGTTGTTGGAAAATATCAAATAAAAACCACAACTACAACAACCATAACAACAATAATAATAACAATCAAAACAACAACAACCACAACAATAACTACAACAACAACAACCATAACAACAACAATAACAATAATAATAACAATCAAAACAACAACCACAACAATAACTACAACAATAACAACAAAAATAATAATAACAATCAAAACAACAACAACTACGACCTCAACAACAACCAAAGCTATATATCTTGTTGGTTCTACTGTTAACTAATTTTTAATCACCCACCACCTGTTGTCTGCCCTAAAGAGCCAGGTTGAACTCGATACTTAAAGACTCTGGTAAAAAAACCCACGTAAAAAACACAATTCCTCGAGCATCACCACACTGAGGGTTCACTGGGTCTCCACCACCACGCTCTGTCACTCTCCTGCTTTACCAAGGTCAGGCCGAAAGAAGGACAAGATTTTGCTAAAGATGAACTGATATTTTCGTCTTCCTTATTATCGTATTAGTTCATTCATCGATTTTTTTATGTCCCTTTCTCTTGTTTTCTTTTCTCCTCTAATTACTTTTTCTATTGTTCATTTATCTATTTATGTAGTTAGGATAGGGACCCTTCTGAATACATCCAACTATGTGAGGTAACTCTCTCCCAAAAAGTATCTTTACGGAAGGTGATCGATGAATTTCAAAATGAACACTGACTCCTGTTGTATTGGTAGGGTTGTCAAAATCCTTCGTCCATTGTGTCATATTGTCTAACATAAAATCGTAAGGATAGTTTTTGGGAGCGAGTATATGCGTGTTTACAATGAATACAATTTACTAATATAAAAGAACTGGCTACCTGGTGCTCGTGTGTGTTACCTGTTATAACCACTGGTGTATTATCGTACCTGTATTGTATGCCCTACCTAGTACTAATCTTTGTATTGTATGGCTGAGCTAAGAATGCTTCTACACGAGCCTGGTAATTCCTGAATAAATGTTGAGAATATAGTTGTTTTTTCCACGTGTGTTTGGCCAAAGATCTGTGAAATAAACACGTGATAAAATTTTGTTTTCATTATCAAAGTGAATATTTTATAATCAACGTCTTTGTCACTCATTCTGGCGGAAATCTAATCTGTTAAAATTTAAGTAATATTTTAGCCGGAAGTGAAGAGACGAATCCTCAAGTCCCTCTCTCTCTGGGTTGAATACTTCCCATCTCTCCAGCAGTGTTAACCAGACCCCAGTAAAGGTCAGGAGGCACAGGAACGACAACTTTTTGCTGAGGATGAGCTGAACAAGTTCCTCATCCTTGGCGCATCACTTGTTTTTTGTTGATGATGATATGATGCATCTTGTACACCTCCCAGATTTTTTGTTAGAGGTAAGTTGGTGTTCTTTTTTGGCCTCCGTGACACAGTTACACAGACACGCACATACATACATACATAAATACACGTATACCTACATTTGCACACATATATGCACATAGATATATATACTTATGTATGTGTCTGTTTGTGTGTGTGTGTGTGTGTGTGTGTGTGTGTGTGTGTGTGTGTGTTCGTGCATGTCTGTCTACAGGCTGGAATGGACATAATCTGACGCAAATTATCCGAACGAGTGAGTCAAGTTAACAACACATATCTCACACTGTATTCGAATTACATCTCATTCGAATCTTTCAAGTTTTATCCTTGAGGGAAGACAGTTTCGATTCTCCCTGGAAAGACAAGGAGTCGTTTAACAGGTAATAGGTAAGCTGAGAAAATCATAAGGCCCACCGCGGCGACGCCTTTTGTCTGTCTCCGGACATTTTGCGTCAGAATTTGTCTGGTTCCGGTTTAACGTAAATCACACACTGGTAAATCGTGATCTTACCAGAGAAAGTACACACAACCTAACGCGAACAATGCGAAGAAAAGTTCTGAATTATTGCTCAATATTCATATGCCAATACTAGAGAGTTTCGACAGCGCTGGTCAAGGCTATAAGAGTACTCGAGACCCAAACAAACCGTGGATAATGGTGATCAGAGCCCGTGGGAGACTTGGGGAAAACCTGATCTGTCCATTATATTACCGTGGTTGGAAAGTACGATTGGCGAGCGTGTTACATAAAAGCTTCAAGAGGCGAAGAAAAACAAGACTATTCAGAGCTATCGAATGATGATGATGATGATGATGATGATGATGATCTCGTATTAATTGTTAAGTTACGTTTGAGTACTGAACATTTCCTTCTTTTTTCCTTCTTGTTCTTAGATAAATAAAAATAATAATCAAAATGGTACTACTACTACAACTAATAATAATGATACTAATATTATTATCATTTTGTAATAATTAAAATAATTATCATTATCATTGTCGTTGTTGTTGTTGTTTTTGTTGTTGTTGTTTTTATTATTAGTTTTTGTGGTCGTAGTAGTCGTTTTAGTTGTCATTGTGATAGTAGTAGTGAACTTACTATTCCACAAAACAAACCTCAATCAAGAGAACTCCACATTAAAACTCTCGCTCTCCACAATAAAAACATGATATCTACTTTAAAACATCGTTATTCAACCTTAAAACACAAACATTCCAAATAAAACCAAACATCCAACCTACCTACACACACACACACACACACACACACACTCACACACACACACACACACACACACACACACACACACAAACCTCTCCCCCCATACATACAATAAAGCAACTTTCCCTACCTACCTACCTAAACACACACACACACACACACACACACACACACACACACACACATACACACACACCTCTCCCCCCCGCATACATACAATAAAGCAACTTTCCCCTACCTAAACACACACACACACACACACACACACACACACACCTCTCCCCCCATACATACACACACTTTCCCCTACTAAACACACACACACACACACACAAACCTCTCCCCCCATACATACAATAAAGCAACTTTCCCCTACCTACCTAAAACACACACACACACACACACACAACCCCTTCCCCTACATACATATAAACCCCCAAACCCCCCAACATTTCTACTTTTCCATCAGCTTTAAATATCTCCCCTCCATCCTCTTCCAACGTGTCAAAATTTCTCCCCGGATCAGGCTAGAAAATATGCCATAGTGGTGTTGGTGGTGGTTGGGTTGGCAAATCCTACACGCCTCTCTGGGTCTACTGTGAGCCACGTCTGTGTGAAGTGGACAGAGGAGGAGGGAGGGCAAAACTTGACTATATATAGGCTTAACTTATGGTCGGCCCAGGGGTACAGGGGTTTAAAATATTTTTTTGTTGGGGGGTATAGTGGATCACGAGGTAGCTTGAAAGGGGTAATGTAATTTTTCCCCACTTACAAAAGGTGTTTTTTTACTAATTTACAAGGATATTTTGTGCTTTTTTTCTCATTTATAAGATTTTTTTTTCATTTTGCAAGAGAATACTGTGATTTTTTTTTATCATTTAAAAAAGAGACTAGTATGAAGTGTTGCTGTGTGTTAGATAAGGTGATTGAAAGGGTGATTGAAGGGGTGGTTAAAGGGGTGGTTAAAGGGGTGGTTAAAGGGATGATTTAAGTCGTACTATAATAATAATAATAATAAGAATAATAATAATAATAATAATAATAATAATAATAATAATACAGAAGTAACCTACAGCAGAACCAAAACCTAACATCTTGAGAAATTACTTTACATTTTCCCCACAACCAGTAAATGTGGGTAAAAGTCTTGACCACTAGTATGACGACATCTGACGGGGAGGAAGACTGAGTGTGTGTGTGTGTGTGTGTGTGTGTGTGTTAACTAGAGACAGTACACAGCCATCACAAGAGGAAGTACCTATAACACTAGACAGGAATTAATGACAGAAAGAGATGGTCGGATAAACGGGAGACAGAAGCATATCATAGTGAATGAATCGAAGATATTTAGGGAAAGAAAAATAACAAAAACTACCCACAGGCGATGATGTAAGAGCCAATTGTAACAAAGGGTATTATCGACAGCAATATATCCCAGTATGCCCGAAAAGGGGTATTTTACTTCAGAAGGGGACCTGTGCAGTATATATACCCCCTTTTTACACCTAACAATTTTTAGTGTACGACTCAGACTTCACACATCCTACCAGTAAACAGGACTTTACATGGTGATGAAAATGGTCTTCGCCCTGGTGGAAACAATTGTGTATTTTGATAATGAAGAAAAACAAACTATGCTCAAACTGGGTTCTCTAGCCCTGTTAGAGGCGGTGAAGGTACAGTACACTGCACACTAAGCCTCGGTACACAAGGACACAATGTGACCGGTACTACTTTCTAGATACCGAATCTTACAACATAAGTGAGTGCTTTAACTACCGAGCCACTGCACTTGTGTCCTGTAATACTTAGTATTACTATTATTTTATATTTTATTAACTGATTAAGAAGATAAATGAGAAATATTAGTCGGGTATGTAGCTTTCAGACATGTGTCAGCAGTGAGCTACATCTGTCAGCCCACAACACACACTCCCCATTAAATATAATCTTCCTTTCCTAACAATTCTCGAAATGATGTGACTACCTAAAGTAGTGTGGCTGACAGTGATCCATGCACCGTGTGGCTGACAGTGATCCATGCACCGTGTGGCTGACAGTGAATCATGCACCGTGTGACTGACAGTGATCCATGCACCGTGTGGCTGACAGTGATCCATGCACCGTGGGTGACAGTAATCCATATATCGTGTGGCTGACAGTGATCCATGCACCGTGTGGCTGACAGTGACTCATGCACCGTGTGACTGACAGTGATCCATGCACCGTGTGGCTGACAGTGATCCATGCACCGTGGGTGACAGTGATCCATATACCGTGTGGCTGACAGTGACCCATGCACCGTGTGGCTGACAGTGATCCATGCACCATGGCTGACAGTGATCCATGCACCGTGGGTGACAGTGATCCATGCACCGTGTGGCTGACAGTGATCCATGCACCGTGTGGCTGTGATCCATACGTGGGTGACAGTGATCCATATACCGTGTGGCTGACAGTGATCCATGCACCGTGGGTGACAGTGATCCATATACCGTGTGGCTGACAGTGACCCATGCACCGTGTGGCTGACAGTGATCCATGCACCATGGCTGACAGTGATCCATGCACCGTGTGGCTGACAGTGATCCATACACCATGGCTGACAGTGATCCATGCACCGTGTGGCTGACATTGTTCCTCGCACTGTCAGATAATGTGGACACAGTATTTTGGCCTAAACCACCATAACCACACTAATTTCTCTTAAATAACTCACCATGTGTGTGCGTGTGTGTGTGTGTGTGTGTATGTATGTATGTATGTGTGTGTGTGTGTGTGTGTGTGTGTGTGCGTGTGTGTGTGTGTGTGTGTATGTATGTATGTATGTGTGTGTTCTTCCGGGTTATGCTGTCGAAAATTATTATTATTATTATTATTATTATTATTATTATTATTATTATTTCCTTCACCAGTTATTTTAAACATTATATCCTGCCAATATAAACTTCTTCTTTTTTATTTTGTAAAACAGAAAATTACTACATATGTCAAAATGATAACCAAATTTTCTTGTATTATATCAAACAACAGTACAGGAATTAGACACTTGTTAAACTGTGATAACGCCTTGAGTATCATGACTTAACTCCTTGAATACAGTTACTACAAAAAATTACACGCTGCTCTATGTATCACCCCCCCCCATCTCTCCAGTTATGGTAGATGATAGGAAGGCGTAAGGACTAGAGGGAGAAGACAAACCGCATTTTATTGGTTAGTATAAAGAAAACCCAGTTTGTTGACGTTTCACTGGAATGGTGGGAAGCAGTGTAGTATCAGGGAATGTTAATGACGTCTTAATAACTTTTCTTATTGTTATTATAGTTATCATGAGTGTTATTATTATGTATTATCATTTTTAATACTACTCTTTTTATTGTTATTATTCGAATATTATTATTACTATTACTATTGTTATCATTATGAGTATTATTATTAAATATGTAGATAGCCTGTGTATGTATGTATGTGTATGTGTGTGTGTGTGTGTGTGTGTGTGTGTGTGTGTGTGTGTGTTGCTCTACATAAACAGATAAATAACTAAATGGGGGACAGATAAACGCCTTAACTCACTCCTACCCCATAAGAGTCACCAAGGCCACTACACAGGAATTAATGGTGCCCGACCGAACAACCCGATTCTCCCCATTAGCTCTCATTGTTGTAAAGCTCAGAAGATAACTATTTACCCTCGAACATAAGACCATATGCTACTCAGAGAAAGCCATGTCATTGTTGGGGGCTACATAAACAGTCAGGTAACAATGAAGAGTCAGGTAATAATGTTGAATCAGGTAACATGGGTGAGTCAGGTAGTGTAGTCAGCCACAGGTAGTAGCGAGTGAGTGAGTGATTATCTGGGTGTCTGACTCGGGAGAAAGTCAGTCAGTTGCCGTGTCTGTAGTCAGCTTTGTTTATTACTTATTGTTTATCGCTGACGTGTATGAGGTGGGCAGTGGGCTCCCCTCATGACCTGGCCCGACTCACACGACTCAAGGCCCGACTCACGTTTCTCACGACTAATGTAACACGCTCTCTGTCTGTCTCTCTGTCTGTCTGTCTGTCTGTCTGTCTTCTCTAACATCCCTCTTCCTTTTTGCACTTCACCTTTCCATCTCTCTCCGTCCTTATATCTCCATCGTTCCTTACCTCCTCCTCCACCTCCTCCTACTACTCCCTTCACTCCTGCCCCTCCCCACTACCCATCTCCTGCTCAGCCTCAGGTAGCATTGCTTCACCTCAGTAACAGGTCACATGGTGGGGTGTGGATGGTCAAGGCTGTATTATGCCTCAGGAGGAGGTGGGGCGTAGGAGAAAGGGGTGGATTTCTCTCTCTCTCTCTCTCTCTCTCTCTCTCTCTCTCTCTCTCTCTCTCTGTATTCATCTCCTCACACACCCACACACACACACACACACACACACCCACGTATATATTGTGAACTTTGTAGTATCTAGTTAAACAGGTTTCCATTTTTACCTTAGGTTTTAGTTGAATTATTTATACCGGTAGTTACAATGGTTCATAAACAGTGGTGAGAACCTTTGTAGTAAATTTTTTCCCTTTATAGTCTCGCTGTGTTGCTTTCATTATTGTTTTGCTATAAAAATAATAGAAATGAAATATGAGAAATGAGAAACAACAACAATAAAAATAAGAATAAGAATACAGACAATAACATCAATAATAAGTATAACAATAACACTAACAATAATAAAATCACATACAATCCTTAAACATAAAACAAATAAAATAGGAAAAAAATAAATCACACATACATTAATCACCCAATTACTACCTACGTTAACCAATTCAAACATAAAATAAACAAAGACTCTTATAATCACCTTAACTACTCCAGGCATCGTATCCACTGACACCCAATCTCTTCACTTTCCATGTTTTGCTTCTATAACTCTAATGAATATTGATTCGCAACATGAGACTTAACCCAGTTGCAATATAGAGTTACAAAACCACCTCTTCATTTTCTCTTTAGTTTTGATGGTGTTGCTTTTGCTGAAACATATGTGAGTTGTTTTGTGTGGTAGAGAGAGTGTGACCAGACGAATACCTGTGGCGAGGGAGGTGGGGTTGGGGGGGGGGGGGCATTTATAAAAGAGGAGGAGGAATAGGAAGAGAGGAGCTGATGAGGTAAGGAGGGCAAGGAAGAGGAGGACGAGGGCAAGAAAGAAGAGGAGAAGGAAGTGAGGGTAGTAGGGAAAGAGGGAAGAGGAGAGAGGAAGAAAGAAGAAGAGGAGGTGGGAAAATAACTTCAAGCACCTAGAGAGTTTTTGAGGAGCTGCCTATAATCCCTACAGGAGCTCGTTATTCGTACTAGTGTCCTCAGTAGCACGTTGCACTGGTCTACATTATATCCCTTTGTAGAACAGGACTGTATTTGTTTGTATATCCTGAGGCCTAAGGATATTATTATTGCCCCCTTTGACGTTCCGCGATGAAGACAAATGAAAGCGCGTTTTCTATACAAGAGTTTGCCTGTCTGTTCGTCCGTCCAGCGAGGGGATTGTACGGACGATAACTTGAGAAAATCGTATTGGATATTAACTAAATCTTCGAATTCCCACCTTCAGAATATTGCTGATGAACAAGAATTTTACAAGACAAATAATACTAATAAGATGTACAATGAATTTTCAGCCAATTGATATTTGAATTGATATTTGGTTTTGTTTATATATAAAAATATTATAACTGATAAATTTAAAATAAATATCACCAGCAAAAATGGATTATCACAAAACTTAATAAAAATCAATTATCTCCAAAGAATTAATGAATTTCAAAGGCAACGTCATACACACAAAAAATAAATAAAATTATACATATTACTGCAGCACGACCCAGGGTAGGAGTCAAGATGTGCCTCTCACCATAAGCTCGTAAAGAAGGCTCCGAGAGGCACTCCCTCAGCGAGACGTAGGCACTAATGCCAGCCAATCACCAAGCTGCAACTCACTCTCCTCCATCACGATGATTACCAGGTAAAGATTAGAAGAGGAGAAAGGATTGGTCCAACTCTATATTAAGCAGTTAAATCAGCTAAAGATTAGGGTGGTGTGATTTTTACTAGTCAGGATTGGTGTTGATTAGGAGGGTTATGTTATTAGAAACGGAAAACAAGGGAGAATTGATGATTGATTAGAGTAAAGCATTAAGGTGATAGGGCCTTCTAGACACGAACAAGAGTAGTGTGGGGTGTTGACCAAGTAACGGCTAGAGAAGAAGTGACGAGGTAGAGGGGGATTGGTCTCGTCTCTGTAAATTGATGGTTTATACTCGTCGAAGATTAGGGCGGTGTAGTTTACAGCTAATGACAAGATTGGAGTGTATCCTGCGAACTGTGTCAAGATTAGGTGCCATTTTCAGCAAAATCTTTAGAATAATAGACAGATTTGTTTTGTGAGTTGTCATAACTTATCCGAATTAGTTTATGAAATGAAAAATAAAACAGATTAGATGACTCTCTTACCAGTGTCATCTAAGTTGGCTCTCTACCGTAATAACTACAACAAGAACAGTTAACTTTTTTTGTATTTTAGCTAAATTGTGATTCGACATTTAAAAATATTTAATTAAGTCAGTTACGATCATAGAAGGAACAGCTGACACCCCTTGTTAACCCCAGAGAGTCCTAAGTGACCCCCCCCCCCACTCCTTCCTGTAGGATAAAGAGACCCCAAGGTGCCAACGCAGAAGTAAACAGGTCAAGGAACTAGTCCCCCTCCTCCTCCAGGTGTGTGATTAATGAGGTCGAAGGTAATGGGTTTCTGGAAGTCCCCTGTGGGTGGCCGTCTTCGCCTTCGGGAGGGATTTTTTATCTAGCGGGAGTGTATTACAGGAGATTAGTTAGCAGTCAAGGAACGCTTATGATAGGGAAGAGTAAAGGGGAACAGTCTGCTGGGTTGATGTTCGATATTTAGTAATTAATAACAACCAAGATTAACCTTTGCATCTATTAATTTTTATTGTGTTTGAGTGCAAATTAAAAAAGTCTTATTACTACTACTATTATCATCACTACTACTATTACTACAACTAATACTAATAACGATAATAACACTACCACTATATTATTATTATTACTATTACTATTATCACCATTGCTAATACCAATACTAACACGACTTCTTTATATGAGTTTACACACTGGAGACATTGTCAACATGGCGAGCATACAAATGAAGTGAGTGTTAAGGTAGAGACACACAGGTAGGGTCAAGAGCTTCGGTAAGTGGAGAGACTATCTGAATAAGCGAGAGGAGGAGGATGAAAGATGCTTGGTGTAGGAAGGGGAGTCAACCTGAGATGCCGACAGTGGTAGAGACTTTGAGGAGATGAGGTGAAGGGGGTGAATTTATGTGCAGGTGGATGCAGAAGAAGGTCTATGGGGCTTAAATAAGGTTAAGAGATCAAAAGAAGAGGAAAAGAAAACAGCAAATGATGTTAAAACAATCTATAGAAATAATTGGATGAATCATGGTGGAGATATTATTATTTCTTGTCTCTTTCACCTTTCTCCTTCTCTCACTCCTCTCCTCCCCAATCACTGTCTCATTAACTATCTCTCCAAATTATCTCTCTCTCTCTCTCTCTCTCACACACTGTCAACACCTCATGAGTAGATGGCAACCTCACAATACCTTATTCACCCACACAGGTCACATGAGGTCAAAGTTCTCTCCCAGGGTTAAAGGTCAACTCTTGGTTTCCTTTAGTAGTTCCAAGGATATCGGATGTATAGTGAAAAAGACAGTAGTTAGCCAGCAATTTGGAGATAAATGTGTAGTTATTCAAGGTTACGGGATATTGGTAGTTAAGGAGGAGGGGACATGAATGGTAGGGTGAAGGGAGACGCAGGAAGTGTAAGTGTAAGTGTAAGTGTAAGTGTAAGTGTAAGTGTGTGTAAGTGTAAGTGTAAGTGTGTGTGTGTGTGTTTGTGTGTGTGTGTGTGTGTGTGTTAGATGAGGTTGTTAAAGGTTCAGCCTGTGTCATTCAGTGTTGTTTTTGTTTCACAGGAGGCTAAGACGATGGTTAACTGGCTGTAGTGTATAACTTGGTAGACTCTGATCTATGGTTGGTGTTGTGTGTTATGGTGCCAGAGAGAGAGAGAGATCATTCATTATACAAGTTATAATGAAATAAAACGCCATTTGAGAGCAACACCAAAGATATCTACTCAAACACACACGTCCACCCCATCTCTACACTCTACCATAAAAGTTTACACCAGTGATTTTGCCTCAAGGGTCGTGAGTCTCAGCTGTTCTTGCTTCCTGGCGGCCATCTGGTGTCAGCTGAGAGGGAAAGTAGTCTAAACCCCACCATTACCCTACCGTATGTCACCCACTTGCCGCCTCCTCCTCTGACGTATAACATTGTTTTGATTGTCGTACGGGAGCACACTCATTAACGTACTTTGGCTACTGTTGTTGTGTAACTTTAAAAAATGTTAACGTTTAATATCTAAGAATAATTTAATAGTGAATGAGAGTGACGGTGATGATAATGGTGACTGAGGTGATATACAGGTGATAGGATATGGTGGAGGGTGATGGTGAAATGGTGGGGATTGATGGTGAAATAGTGGAGATTGATAATGAAATAGTGGAGATTAATAGTGAAATGGTGGGGATTGATAACGATGAAAGACAAGATTTTTGGTGATAAAGAAAATACAAAATAATGATGACATAAATGATAATGACAGTGAAAAAGAAGAGGTCCTCCATAAATAATAATGATGACGATTATGATGACGATGATGCTTCAACACACACACACACACACACACACACACACACACACACTGGAATGATGAAGCAGGAGAGAATGATTAGTGAGAGGGAAGAAGTCTGCGGTAAAACAGAAAGTGTGCAGGGTGTGGTGACGGGGAGGAGGGAGGAAGGAGAGACGGAGGAAGGAGGGAAGAAAGGGGTAAGGGGGACTGGAGGTATGAAGGAAGGGGTAAGGGGGACTGGAGGTATGAAGGAAGGGGTAAGGGGGACTGGAGGTATGAAGGGAAGGGGGGGTGTAATGGAAGGATTTTTTTTTTGTGGTGGTGGGAAATATGGTTGAGTCACGTCACTTGATATCTTTGTACGTGCGTAAGAGTACTCATATCACACACACACACACACACACACACACACACACACACACACACACCATTAACTACTGCAATATGAAAAATAAGTATAATAATATTTCATGATTCTTTTTCCACGAGGAGCATTATACATATTATAGTAAGCCAAGTAAACACAGCTATGACCTGGAAAGATATTACCATTACCGTTGATGATAACTGTGATGTACAAGATGATAAAATTTAATAAACAAAGATTATCATGTTGGTGAGAGCTCAACTGGTCAAACGCTTGATGTGGACCGCAATTTAACATAGGAAACTGAATGAATTTGTATCTTATATAATAATCACCAATTTAACAAAATCATATAAAAAAATTAAATATAGGCATTTATATCAATATTCTTTTTTAACCGTTACTCAATTTATAAGAGATTCGTGAAATGTTGAGCAATGAGCCTTTTATGGTAAGACTCAAAGGCCGCAGAAAAACTGTTCAGGTGCCGCATGCGTCACTACAGGTTGGAAGTGGCTGTGAAATTATAATGAGTCATCTTAGAGGGAAACAGATGGGAAAACAAATTATAATGACACTTAGTGATGACAGACTTTATGAGATGTGAGGTGGTGTTGGGTGGGTGAGAAGGAGGGTGTGAGGGTGCAGGGTGTGAGGGGTGGTGGGTGTGAGGGGTGGTGGGTGTGGGTGGTGGGTGTGAGGGTGGTGGGTGTGAGGGTGGGTGGGTGTGAGGGGGTGGTGGGTGTGAGGGGTGGTGGGTGTGAGGGGTGGTGGGTGTGAGGGTGGTGGGTGTGGGGGTGGTGGGTGTGGTGGTGGGGTGGTGGGTGTGGGGTGGTGGGTGTGAGGGATGGTGGGTGTGAGGTGGGTGTGAGGGGTGGTGAGGGGTGGTGGGTGTGAGGGTGGTGGGTGTGTGGTGGGTGTGGGGGGTGGTGTGTGGGGTGCAGGGTGTGGGGTGCAGGGGTGTGAGGGTGTGGTGGGTGTGAGGGTGGTGGGTGTGAGTGGTGGGTGTGAGGGGTGGTGGGTGTGAGGGTAGTGGGTGTGAGGGGTGGTGGGTGGGTGAGAAGGTGGGTGTGGGGTGCAGGGTGTGAGGGGTGGTGGGTGTGGGGGTGGTGGGTGGTGGGTGTGAGGGTGTGGTGGGTGTGGGGGTGGTGGGTGTGGAGGTGGTGGGTGTGGGTGGGTGAGAAGGTGGGTGTGGGGGTGCAGGGTGTGAGGGTGTGGGTGGGTGGGGTGATGGGTGTGGTGTGGGTGTGAGGGGTGGTGGGTGTGATGGGTGCAGGGTGTGAGGGTGGTGGGTGTGAGGGGTGGTGGGTGTGAGGGGTGGTGGTGGGTGTGAGGGGTGGTGGGTGTGAGGGGTGCAGGGTGTGAGGGTGCAGGGTGTGAGGGGTGGTGGGTGTGAGGGGTGGTGGGTGCAAGTCTTCCCCAGCAATTGTTTAGTCTGTTTGTCTGTCTGTCAGTCTTCAGCGTTGAGATGCGATACATATACGCAACAGCTGTCATGGTTCATTGAATATAAGATAACATTAAAGGCAAGAAACAGCAGTCAACACTTACCACTGCTATTGGGATACGGTCCAAACATGGAACAACTCTCGCGGTCCACGGTCCAGGAATGAAACAGCTGGTGCGGTCCACAGGCTAAACAGAGGACAGGTGGCTGTAGATCCTCACTGCCGGGAAAAACAAACATTAACGTTGAACAAATAAAAGGTTCTTATAATTGTCCATTTCTTTTAACTGTGTTCACGTAAGTATTTTTATTTTTATTATTATTATTATTATTATTATTATTATTATTATTATTATTATTATTATTATTATTATTATTATTTCACAAACTCATACATACATTACTACCTATACAAGTTTATATGAGTCTATATAAAAACAAACAAATAAACAAAAAAGAGAAATAAAAGAGGCTTAATGAGACTCAATTTCTTAAACCTTTTCTTCATTAAAAAAACAAAAAAAACAATACTTTTAGAACTCGTAAAAAAAGACTTGTAGTTTTTGTGTTATCTTATTTATATAAAAATTATGATGTCAGTTTTATTATTTTTTTTTCTTCTTTTGTTGGAGTCGAGTACAAGACAGAGACACGATAACAGGAAACAGCAGGGGGGCGGGAGGAGGAGGTGGTAGGGGGCGGGAGGAGATGGTAGAAGGGGTGGTAGGAGATGGTAGAAGGGGTGGAAGGAAGTAGTAGAGAGGGTGGAAAGAAATGGTAGAGGAGTGGGAAGGGTTGGTACTGATGTGGGAAGGAGTGAGGGAGTGCCCCGGGTTACACAATATGGGAGAGGTACAGGTGGTGGTGGGGGGGGGGTGGGGGGGGTTTAGGTAATGCATATAGCCTTGACTTGTACCTTCACCTGCTTCTCATTAACAGGACGGCTATACACTCCTCTTACCTAGGTAACTGACCCTCTTTCCTTTAGACGTAGATGAGGGGAAAATCGAGAGGACTGGTCAAATAGGCCCAAGATTTTTAGGCTTCAAAAAGATAGATAGATAGATAGATAGATAGGGGGAATGGAGGGAAGAAGGAAAGAAGAGTGAGAGTGGGGGGGGAGAAAGAGGGTTTGTGATGTAGATGGAGAAAGAGATAAAATATAATAAGGAATATAAACGGAGGCGAAGAGAGAGAAAAGGAAATTGAAGGGAGAACGAGGTTAAAGGTAGAGATATCCAAAGAGAAAGAGACCCAGTAAGAGAGGAAAGCAAAAGAGAAAAGTAAAATAAAGTGGTGAGAAGAGAGAGAGAGAGGGAGATTAAAACAAAATGGAAACATAATAAGAGTTAGGAATCAATCTCAAGTAACATTCCATTGGTCATCCTTGTAAAGTCGTCCAAAATTACAGGTGTTCATATAATCGTTATCTGGTCTTATTGCCCGAAAACACAGGTATCATCTATGAAAATTGGTCCTATAAATTGACAGTGAACACGTCCCATTAGACTCTAAAGGCTAATAGCTCATTTTTTAATAGTTATGGAACAAGAGTCTTATTTTCTGTACTTTTTTGGTAGATGATTCGCATATTTTTCTACTTTGTTACTCCTGAGATTTTATAAAGAATTGATGTTAAGTAATGGATGGAATTGATAAATAACATGGCCACTTAATCACACTGTAAACATAATTTTGAATGTATTTGTTATACTCTATAAATACTAATCCCACCTACCGACTGATTAATTAGCGGAGATAACTTTTTGATTAGCTAACAAGGATATCTATCTCTCATAATTTTTAATGAACTAGTGTAATTATCATCATTGTTACACGTTTAAGGACCTTAGTTGTTGAAGCGTAGTAGTAACGTGGGAGAATTTTTTTTCTTACTAACTGCCGCAGGGAGAGACACAGAGAGCCAGTGTAGTCATGGTGGTGGAGCCAAGGCAGTAAAAGTGAGCACGGCTGTATCATAAACAAAGATGTTCACGAGTTTCATTTCTTCGTACGTGTCTGGGTCGTAGGTGTTGACGCATGGCTGTCATCTACGTCACCTACATCAGGGTTACTGTTATTTTCTCCCTAAAACAGAAAATCAGGAAAGGGGGGAAGGCGAAACAGGAGGAAGGAAGGGAGTGAAAGAGGAACAGAAGGACGGAAGAGCAGGGAAACAGAGGGAGGGGGGAGGGGGAGAGAAACAGGAGGGAAGGAAAGGGGGAGGGAGAAACAGAGGGAGAGAGACAGAAACAGATGGAGGGAAAGAGAAACAGAAGGGAAAAGGAACCGTAGGGAAGCATCGAAAGAGGAAGGAAAAGAAGGAAGGAAGGAGGGAGGGGGGTGGGGGGGGTAAGGAGAGAGGAACAGCTGGAGGAAGAGAGTAAGGTATAAGAGAGACGTAAGGGGGGTGGGGGAGGGAGAGGGCTGGCAAACATGACCGAGGAGATGGGTCAAAGGCTTACAAAACACACAGTCAGGGAACACATCAAGAGCCGAGCCTCAACACCATGCATTAACACCCATAAGAAGATACAGCAACATAGCAAAGGTTAGCGTGGTGGCTTTGTTCTTGCTGTTACATGTCGTGTCTAAGAGGTTGTATTGATTGCAACATTCTACTTGCACAACTCACTGTAGGTACCATCCCTCTATTGTCATTCATTTCTATAGAATCTTTGTCTTTGAGGCGATATGATTGCATTTTCTTGGTTTTAATTGGGGTTAAATATTTGTGGGGAAATTATATTGTATTTTTTGATAAGGGAAACATTTTAAGGAAATATGGACACGTAAGATGAAATATATAACAAGCAATTACCAGTTATTCGGTATTAATCACAGACTCTGGTAACACAAGGATCATTTTTTCGTGTCGCATTGAAATCACTACAGACGAGGTGGTGATAAGTCGTTAAGTTAACTTATATTTATTGTTTCTTCATTCCCACGCTGCTGGAACAAGTCACAGAGATACAGGTAACTCTACACTCGACACCTTTATAATTATTCATGTGAAATCTTTCTCTTGTGATCTATAGTGACACAGGTTGATGATGACCCTGTTAATAGCACGATTATTGTACTTATAATGATAACAATGGTTTATGATCACCACCTGTACCTGGGTTGAGGTAATTGGCCATCACTTATGACCTGAAGTTAATTAATGATGGAACAAAATATAACAATATTATGTAGTTTCATAACTTATACAAGAAATTAACAATTTGACCTTTCACCAAGTTTCTATTTTTCTCTGTAACTCCAACCTTATCTTCATTTATCATTCTGTTTATTCATCGCATCAAAAACCTAAATGAAATATTATGTTATTGATAAAATATAATCATTAAATTATATTCCCTGGCTATAATGTTGTCTTTCTAAGGATCTTCATTAGCTCAGTGACATCGGTTTCGTCTCTGACTTCGTGAACTTCGCTTCACCGGTAATGAAAGGTTTCTAACTGCTTCCGTTTTGGACAGCATAGTTTCTGCTTGTACTAATATTATCATGCAAAGATTAACGTAAACTCTGACAACGGCCGACATGTGTTGTAATGATACACCTCCTCTGATCACCTTAACAGAAAACACATCCAATAATTTCAATAAGTAAATAACCTTTGACCTCTGATACATCGTTTGGACGCTGCCTCGGGAGTTTAGTCTAGATAGTGCAAAGAACTTAAAGCCAGTGAAATGCCTTAACAGTAACTTGTCTAGAGAGGTGACGGGAACTTCCTGACGATGATTACACAGAAGATGTGATTAGAGTGGTAATTGTGTCTATGACGTCTTAACCGGACCACTTTGAGGTATTGGAGAAAAGTGTTGACCTTGGTATAGGTTGTTGACCCCAAATGACATTCTTCAATTGGACTGATTGAGTAATGACGCCGAAAGTTGGATAAAATGCCCATTTCTGATCATCTATTAACGGAAACTAAACTAAGTCAATAAACGTACAAATGAAAGTAATGAGAATCCACAACACTGATACCAGAACAAACCCTCACAGCTGTTCCGTTCTCAGCACATCAATGAAAAATTTTACCCATCAATTTTATGGTTAACTTAGCCATTATAGTGCCCACTGGGTATAAGAAACAGCCTCTCGCTAACGCCCTTGTGATCTGGTATACCGGACAGCACCACCATTACCTGTCAGAGCGTAAGATGAATAAGACTTACAGATCTAAATCTTCCTTGCTATAAGAAACCTGATATTACCTCACCAAGATCAGCGTAGAGATGAGGAGGGTGAGATGATATTTTCTCTAACATAGCTGTGAGAGTGTCGATGATTTTGTGTATGTATGTGTGTGTGTGTGTGTGTGTGTATTATGTGAAGTTAGTTTAAGTGACGAAGGAATAAAGAAAGTAAATGAGATGTTAAGGAAAAGGACGAAATCGGGGTTCCACAAGAGTGCCAGTTTAGTTGTACTACACACCTTGCCAAGAGCACTGGACCACATCCTCTCACCCCCCACCCCAGCCCCCCTCGGTACTCGTCTGTTAATACAATCCTACAAACATTCATTTCCTCAACAGCTGTCAACTATCACTACATATTTCCCCAAAGCATTAATTATGACAGACCTGTGTTTGTGTTGTTCATTCATTTAGGTTACTGAGTTAATGTAAAGAGTCTCTAGATGTAGGTTAGGTTAGTTTAGGTTAGGTTAGGTTAGGTTAGGTTAGAGGAGAGGCGTGGCAGTACCTGGGGGAGGATCTACGAGCTACATGAGGCGTCTGGAACACACACTTTCACTCCTATGTAATTGAAGTGTTACTGTGTGAGGTTATAAAGGGCCTATGTGCACCTTGAGACACAGCCAGGTGAATAATGACGTAACATCTTCATTAACCTTTACACCGACCATTTATATAACCCCAACTTAACTATATTCATGTATATTCACAAACATATATGTATAATTATAAAACAAATTCATGATCATTTGTTACCTATTCATAGAAGTGAGTTGGATTATCGGGATTATGACTCTACCTGTGTGTGTGTGTGAATCAGCTGAGGAGTAAAGGTGTGTTGACAGTCACCTGGTTGTGTGGTTTTTGTGAGATCATCATCACCTACAGTACACCAGGTGGGGTATGTTATCAAGGGCTCTGACGTCGTGGCTAGATGAAACCAAAACTTATGTGAGAGTTTTTTATAAGTCTAAGATTATTATTATTATTATTGTTAGTTATTATTATTATTATTATTGTTGTTGTTATTGTTATTATTATTGTTAGTTATTGTTATTGTTATTATTATTATTATCATCATCATTAAATAAAGCTACTTTATGTCGGTAGCGCCCCTGGGTTGAGTATAGCGAGGCCAGACAACTAAGGTTATGTCAGGATTATCGACCACTCTCGCCGGTATTAATCGTAAAGACATTAAAAAATCTTCCACTTTGATAACGAGGTTTGTTTTATTTAGTAAATGTTATGTCTTAAGACTAATTCACTTAACAGTAATAATGTTTAAAAACTGATCCTGAGCTTGAGTTGGATTGAATAGACTCATTGCTAGATATTCAGGAATACTAGTTGACCTTCTTTGTGCTGTTTCGTCGTGCGGCTGCAGCTTACAGGTGCGTCAACCAAATAAGCCCAGGTGAGGCCACACGAGCTATCAGCGTAACAAGAGCTTGGGAGTAAGACGCGAGAGGTCTGGACTACACACGCTGCTATACATCAGTCAGTGTTTATCTGATTTACCGTGAAGTCAAACCAAGGTGAACAACTTTTATAAAACGCTTTAACTATTAAGAAGAGCGAGACATTTAAATAAAAAAAAGCTTTAGCCAGAAGTGTAATTACAAATATTGATTTATTTACACGCACGCACGCACGCATACGCACTTGTATTGTTGTCATTGTGACTCAACTTAATATAATGTTAAAACAATAAAGTAATGAGAATCAACAACTACACAACCACTCTACAGACTGAATTAGTTCCAAGCACAGCCATAAAATCACTGCCACAGACAGTCTCGTCCTCCCTGACTCTCTATCCTCACTACTTGCCTTTGACACCCTCAACCTGCCACGTGCTTGTCTATGAACCCAGACACAAATGTACATGTACTGTACGTGGTTTGTTGACAGGGGTATCCAGATCAAGCGACTGTGCACCCCCCCCCCCTAACATAGGCCTCAGAGAACAAGACAGAGTTGATGCCTAACCTAACGTCTCGCCTCGTAAGGACACTGTTGAATTGTATTCTTGTTCAGTCAAAAGGAACCCTTAAAACTGTAATTAGGAAAGAACTTACTGATAAATTTGAAGTAAGCTGACAAGTCTTCCATGATGTATTTGGCTTTCATTTAAAACAAGAGCTTAAATTATCATTCCAACAATATATACATAAGAATGGAGGAAACTACAGCGGGCCTATTATCCCATACTATATAAATTCCTTAAAGAAATAGTAAATCTGAATCAGCCCATAAACAACAACTATCATCTCAATCACTGGAGATTCTTCCAATACCAGAATTTAAAGTAGATGGGTAGAAACAAAACAAACGCGAAAAGAATATTTACGACACAAAGCCATTTAAAATACATTAGCATTGTGAAACCGACAGATACCCATAACTTGTGTTGAAGACAAATGAAAGTATGGAACACGAGACCTCGGTGGGTGTGTGTGTGTGACTTGAACCAATGAACTTGTGGGGTCGGGTTAGGCCTACCCGCCCCCTAGGTGGCCTTGCTCTAGTTAGAGAATGGACCAGTGTCGCTCTATATAAAGGGAGACCAACCTTCCTCACCATCACAATCGACCATGTCTCTCAAAGTAAGGAGCTCTCTGGTGACCTCTCAGTGTTCTGGGCGTCAAAAAAACCACTTAATCTGATTAGTATTTGTTGATATACTGTAATGCCCTTGAGGAACAATCTCGTTAATTCAGGTTTTGTCTCACTCCCACAGACCAATGGCTACCAGTGTATAATATCAGTGTATTGTGTTGCAGGTGGTAATGTTGGTGTGTGTTATGGCGGCGGCTGTGGCCGACAGAGCTCCAGCCTACCCAGAGTATGCGGCGCCCCCAACATACCACATCCCCTCCCCTTATAAGCAGCCCGAGTACCCCACCGTGAGTATAGTACCACCACACCTGTGCACAATGATCCCTCACACTTTTATATATAATTACTAATCCTCTTAACAACACTCAACACATTTTTACTCACCTGTATTATTGTTTTTACTTCTCATCAAACAATATTTTTTTCCATGAATAAAAACATATTTCCTTGTATAAAAGTCATTAAGCAGTTTCTAATTCTCTGTTTCGTCTCTTGTTAACTTTACATATGCATAATTACCAAAATCATTACCTGTTTCAATATCGTAAATCATTTTCCATTTCAATTTATTTATGTATGATAAGCATTCTGTAAAACCTCCAATCATTTTTATTATTTCTTTTGGTTTCAGTAATAATGTTTTGTCATCAGAAAACTGTTATTACTTTTGAATCCAAATTATTTATTTTTGTTGTCACTTATCGCTGATACAATTAGCGGAACATCTTCCTCTAAGTTTTTTGGCCCATTATTTATTCTCCTTGGTTGATCACAATCATTCCAGGTGTCTTTATTATGTAAGATATTTGAGTTAGAACTATTTATTTCTTCTTACCAGGAGCCTCCGAAATATTCTTACAACTACGGTGTCGCCGACGACTACTCCGGCGCTAACTTCGGTCACTCGGAGGCCCGCGACGGCTACAAGACCGAGGGCAGCTACACGGTGGACCTCCCCGACGGCCGAAGACAGACCGTCACCTACGTGGACAATGGCGACGGTTTGGAGGCCGAGGTGACCTACGAGGGAGAAGCCCAGTACCCCGAGTACAAGTCCGCCCCAGCCTACAAGCCCGCCCCAGCCTACAAGCCCGCCCCAGCCTACAAGCCCGCCCCAGCCTACAAGCCAGCACCGGTGTACAAGCCTGCACCAAAGTACCCAGTCTACGGCTAAGTTTTTAAATGTGTTACGAGACGCAAGACCTCAAACCTATATCGGAACCTTAATTTATTTGTTTCAAGAAAAAGGAAGATCTTGGCTACAGGTGACCAGGGAATATTCCATCACCTACCCTGACTCAACCTATAACTCTCAGCCGGAACACCTTCTAATGTATTCATGGCAGATATATTATATGTAATTAATGATTATTTCATTTGTATTTCATTCATAGATATACAGTATATATTGAATTTATCAACTCGTCTTAATTCTATAACCTGTGTGTAGTTATGTGATGTGAACAAAGATGAGACATTACAGGTGATTAAACATTATAATGAACAGGAAGTAAAGAGAAAAGTGTCAGTCAGACTAAAAACATCACACATCACACACAGGATTTTAGGCCGAAACACTTTTCCTCTCGCGATTGAAATTTAAAGTGTCAACACACCTACACACATACAATCTTAATAATTTGTTTCTTTCCTGTGATACAAATTACATCATAAGTAACTCATTTTTATTTTCTTCACCGTACACATTCCGACCCTCTCATCATGTGTGCACAGTGCCTCCCTACCTGCTCCCAAACATACACAGTCCTTTCCTCCCTCCTCCTACCCCCCCCCTCCTTCTCTCCCTCCTTCCTTCTCTCCATCTGTTCCTCCTTTCTTCCCAATTTCCCGCCTTTCCTCTCCCTCCTCCTTCCTTACTAGGTGGTGTAAGTGTGGATCAGCCTCTCTCTCCCTCCCTCTTCCCATATCTCGGCTCATGTGGTTTGGGAGTGGATTAGTCAGCCTTCCAGCCCTCCTTCCCTCCCTCCCACTAACTCTCTCTCTTCGTCCCCCTATATTCAAGGAGTGACCACACCTCCACCCCGAGGATGTACTGCGAAGGAGGAAGAAGGAGGAGGATAGGAGGGAATAGAGACTGGTAATGTATAAGGAGATGGAGGAGGAAGTGTGGGAGGGTGGAAAGGAGAATGAGGGAGGGTGAAGGAGAGTAGAAGGGATGGAGGGAAGTATAAGGAGAAGGGAATATGAAAATAGGAGACGGAGAGAAAAAAAAGAAGAAAGAAAAGGAGTGGAAATGAGATGGAAAGAGAAAAAAAACACACACAGATAGATCTTTCGGTAACAAGACAGGGAAAGAGGAATAACAGACAGAATAAGAGACTGGCAAAAAGCTAGACAGACAGGGAGGAAATATATTGATAAATAATCAGAAGATAAAGGAATTAGATCAAGGATACACACAAACACACCCTCCCACTACAGTCCAACAAATAAATAAATTCACGTCAATAATGAACACCAAAGCCAAGAGGCGTAGAGTGGACAAAGGCAGCATGGTAATGAATGTTGGCTCATGTATGGGAGGGAGGAGGGGGGAGGTTACAGCACCGCCCTTATACCTATGGCGAAAGTACAGGGACGACAGACCGTATATAAACGGCTGCGTGTGCCTCCCTCACCATCACAACTCAGCCATGTCCCTCAAGGTATGGAGGAGATCATCTGCCAGACATAATACAGTGCTCAGTGTGACCAAGTGGAGGCTGAAGCTGTCTGTGGTGTTGAGTGTGAAGGATCTCCCTGATTGGATGACTGTGCTGATATCATAGAACCCAAGAGACACAATTATTTGAGTCAATATTCTGATTTAGAGTTTAAGACCTTGCCAACTCATTACTAGATATTCTTTTACTATGTTGCAGAATTGTAGTTGAATCTGTGACCATGTGTTTTGGAAATGTTGTCATTAAGTAAAGTTTTAAGGTTCACTGATACTGTTAGATTTCGGTGTTGCTAAGACAGATCTTTTGTGGTTGCTGAACAAATTAATCACAGTTTCCCTTCCCGTTTGACTGCTATAAACTGCACTATGTAAAGCCTCTTTCAGTTTTTGTATATTTACATTTTCATTTCAGTTAATCGTTGTTGCCTGCGTGTCAGTGGTGGCCCTGGCCGACCAGGCCCCCGTGTACCCTGCTCCTCCTGCATACGGCTACCCGGCCCCTCCTACCTACAAGGAACCCGAATACCCTGAGGTGAGAACAAACTATATCAATTAACGAACACAACTTGTGTTTTGTTGCAAACATGTCAAAAAATTTTTAGTGTTCTGTTTCTGCCATGTTTTATACAGTGACAGTAATGATAAATATTAGCTGACTAATTGTATTACAAGTGCTATTTCTAAATTCTATACCATACGGCTTCAGGCCCCACCGAAATATGCCTACAACTATGGCGTAGCCGACGATTATTCCGGAGCCAACTTCGCTGCTTCCGAAAACCGCGACGGCTACAAGACCGAGGGCAGCTACACGGTGGACCTCCCCGACGGCCGCAAGCAGACCGTCACCTACGTGGACAACGGAGACGGTCTGGAGGCCGTGGTGACCTACGAGGGCGAGGCCCAGTTCCCAGAGTACCAGCCCTCCTACCCCGCCCCACATCCACCTGTCTACCATCCCGCCCCCTCCTACCCCGCCCCCACTCCACCTGTCCCCACCTACGAAGAGTGAACCAAGTTACACGACGGAGAACTGAATGTCTTGCAACATTAAAAAATTTTATGACGTCTTTATAGATGTACTTGTTTTATTATTTATTGTTCAATGCTTGACTGAATAAATAGTATATACATTATCTGGGATTTTCTCGTCTACTTTTTCCAGTTTTCTTTCAGGTATATTCTTTAACCGCGTGTTACGCACTTGCCATTTTATTCTGGTTATCGCCAGACGATTTTATTCAGCTTAGGGTAACCTGCCGCTGTGAAAGGGTTAAGCCTCTCACCTGTACCTTACGTGTCAAGTGTTAACCAAAAACCGCTGAACAAGTTGATCTACTTATATTTTACAAAACCTCATTGGATTGCGGCGATCAGTGAATTACTTAGAAAATTCCATAATCAATCATAACTATACACATAACTAAGCAACAGTTTAATAAGTCATCGCTCAACGTGTTGTCAGAAGGTTAGAGGCAGATTATAAATTTTCGCTATTTATCGTAGTTACTGGAGTGTCCGGGATCTCTCACGTACACTAATATACAAGGACATTGTTTCTTTATATTTATCACCTGGTCATGTGTGCAGGTATAGACACATATTAGTGCCATTTACCTGTCAGGAATAGACACCGTACAACGCTCTCCTTTCTTTAGTATCCTCTGGTCTTCACAGTTGAGATGAAATGCGGTCGAGTGCGGTGACAGCCATTGTGTCTCCTTGTGTAGTGAGGTCCAGTGTTCCTTGATGCCACGAAAGGCTGATCCACTGTCAAGTTCATTCTGAAAATGACTAAACATATTTATCTTAAAAGGAGGGATCCGCAGGTATAGACATTATTAACAAAGTCTCATATAAATGTAATATTTGTATATGTTTATATATGCAAACATAAATTATTGCATATTTCAGCTATAAACATAAATTTAAGAAAACAAAAATAACATAGACAAGACGGACACATTATAAACAGAACATATAGAAACAAGGTCTGGTGAACAGGTGATCTCCTTCTGTCAGTCATTCTTTCAACACGAGACTTCATAGAGCTGGCTAAGGCAGCTAAAAGTAGAATAACTAATCACACAACAAGTGGAATCATACAAGGTAAGGTGATGCTATCTAGTGTGTGTGTTTGTGGGACATATCGTCTGATTCTTACCCCAGCTTACTTGATCATAATTGGTAAATAATTAAAACAAAATAAAAGTATGAGTTACATTTGTAATTATTAAATCAATCAAAAATACCATAATTACTATGTTATATAAATGATCCCTCAGAAAGCCAATATTTTGTTGATATAAATCAGCTGGAGTCAAAACGCGGGGACTCTTTCAGGTAATTAACTCCCTGTTCTCTGTATACAAAGTTTGGCCTCACCATCAAGGAAGTAAGCAAACAATAAAAAAAAATGCTTAATCACAGTCAAACAAAGACTTAATTACGAACCTTTCTCCCTCTCACTAATGGTACTCACTTCATGTGTTGAGCTCGTTTATCTTCGTTAAAACATCTTGACATTTCAGAGAATTTTAGTGCTCTATTTGCGCAGATACTCGAGTCTTTTACTTCCGCGTGAATTTCGTAGTTGTGGAATCTGACATTATGTCTTGTACGTATATATATGTATCATGTGTTTGTATGCATGTGTATTTGTTTGCATGTACTTAAGCGTGTGCATATATGGTATATGTAGGTGTGTGTGTCTTTCGTACACAGGAATACTAAACTAGCAAGAAAGTCTATCACTTGTTATCAAACGAGTGAACTCTTCAACAAAGTCAAGGGCAGAGCTCCAACTCTACCCTTAATACAATCAGGTAAATGATTCCTTGTATCTAGTGCAACATAGCAGAGAAGGTATGCAATTAACTAATGAATATTAATATACACCTTTCCCCGAGTGAAAGTTTGCATAATTTCAACAACTGTCCAACCGTAAATGTGTGTGAAAATTACTCTGAGATGACTAATTATCACGTAATTCTTCATCGGTAGAGAGTCATAGAGTCAACAGTATAATCTGAATCATTAAAATCTTTCTCGTTACTTTATGAACAATTTAAACGTAGTAAAAAAAAAAATCCTGATAATGTATGGACATTTTAAGCCACATCATAAAGACTTTTGTTAATATTGTAGGAAAATCCCATAAGATAAGTGCCTAAGAAATATCTCCAACGTTGAACAAGAACGAATAATCAGGTCATTGAACAAGAACGAACAATCAGGCCATACGCGGTAATTTGCGGTTTACTCCGGTGATCTGCGGTCATCTTCCCATAAGCTATGTAGAGGGAGATGTGCTCCAGTTGTCTTTCAGATTAAGTAATACACAATATACACATAAGGTATTATCATGACTGTACGTTGCTCTTATGCAGTGACGTAAACTGTATTATTAAAACCAACTAAACACACACAAATATATATACATATTCATCGATCGATAGAACAAGAAAGAAGTAATCAGATACTTATATAGAGAGAGACAGCTTCTCAGACAAACATAATCTATATCCCTTCCTTTTTCATAGACAGAGTGAATGAGAGAGATATATGAAGTGGCTGTCATGTGTGTTGTCCAGGTGTTATGTACGTGTGTGTGTATGGGTGTGTGTACTGTAGGTGTGGTATAGAGGGAGTGTTGGACGGCTTTGAACCACAGAAGGGAAAGCACGATCACCAAGCGCTATATAAGCATGGACGATGGCCCCTCACACATCACAGTATAACAATGGCTCTCAAGGTACTGTACCGGTCTGCTAGGGACAAGTACTTCACCGTCTTCTACTTCTGCGATAAATTAAACGCGTCCTTTTAGATGAATATTCTTTATTCCTAAATATATTTACCAAGTAGCGAGCTTTTTAACGAGTCGAGTCATTATTTACAATAATTACAATATCATTATGTTTTGGTCTATATAACTTTTATATATCCCCACAGTTGATAGTGTTGGTGTGTGTGGCAGTGGTGGTCCTGGGCGATCAGTCCCCCGTGTACCCAGCCCCTCCTGTTTACGGCTATCCTGCCCCGCCCCCTGAGTACCCCGAGGTCAGTAACTATCCCTCACTTCAGCATCAGTGAAGCTACCGAGTCACTGTTCCTATGATGGAATTAATTATAATATAAAAATTATTGGAGAATTACAAATGACTACATGAATTTCATCCTTATTTTCTCTCTGCATTCATTTTCGAATTTCATTGTAATTTCTAATGTATAATAATTTTCCTGCTATAGGATATACATTATGTAAATCATTATGACATTCACAGGTCCCTCCTAAATACACTTACAACTATGGTGTCGCCGACGACTACTCCGGCGCCAACTTCGGTCATTCAGAGAACCGCGACGGCTACAAGACCGAGGGCAGCTACACGGTGGACCTCCCCGACGGCCGCAAGCAGACCGTCACCTACGTGGACAACGGCGACGGTCTGGAGGCCGTAGTGACTTACGAGGGTGAGGCCCAGTACCCCGAGTACCAGCCCTCCTACCCCGCCCCACATCCACCTATCTACCATCCCGCCCCCTCTTACCCCGCCCCCACTCCTCCTGCCCCCACCTACGAAGAAGAGTAATCGAAATACTGTATACACAACTGAGCAGCTTCACCGAGCCTACACGTAAGCCTCTAGTCAACAACCTCATTACCCCGAGAAACTGACGATTAAAACTTAGTGTTTCTCAGTGCATGTTCCTATACCCAGAGATTACAACTATATAATTATCTGTCTAATATATGGTGCCATTGTTGTATGACTCAAATAAAATTTGTTTTCGTCAAAGTCATTTTTACTTGAGAACTCGTCCACCCCTTCTTCCTGTATCTCAGGAAACATAATACCAAATAACTCTGATGACTCTTTGATGACACAAGAAGAAAAATAACCTTGGTTACTGTTCCTACAGCGACACGTAAGTTAAATAATATATGCGTATATATATATATATATATATATATATATATATATATATATATATATATATATATATATATATATATATATATATATATATATATATATATATATATATATATATATATATATAAGAAAGAGGCCACGAACGTACAAGCCTAGTCTGATAAACACTTTGACCGTGACCTATGACCTATTTCTCCCGATAACTTTACTTATTTTGGTCAACATCAAATCCATTTGGTGACTTCATATGAATTGGCCGGTTCATTTTTTGAGGTATTTTATAGCCACATGCATATACTATAAGCCTTGCTTCCCACAGGTGATCGTCTCTTACAGGAGATAGATAATGTAACAACTCAGTGGCTGAGGGTTCTGCATCACGTTCTTTGTCAATATCTTACTGACATTCACTATTGCTGATTACTTTTGAATAATTATCTTGAAGACGGTAATTTGTACGTCAACGGTTATTATCACTTTTACTTGTTCGGTTTGTCATAGAGACCTTGTCTTACATTTCCCATAATAAGGAAGATCGTGTGTACTAAGGCAGAATTCTTAGCACAGACTATTTATACTAACACTTCAAAACTCTGCTACAACTACTTCCATCTATTCAGGGTTTTGCTCTTATTATGATATCCACACTCTAACAGCGATGGACCAAAACCTCCAGATCTCACCAATGGCCATCTGTTACTGTTACATCCTCGTCTGTAGTAATCAGTGGTCGGGATGGCCACCTACCGCTCGCCTCTCGTCTCCACCACATGGTTGTCTGCAGTGATCACAGCTCCATAACCACCCATACTCTGTGCTCCTTTATGATCAAAAACTTCACAACCAGAAGCGTTATTTAGCTCAAGAATTACAAGTACAGATATAGACATGATAACGAGGAAGTACTTCTCGTGTAATGGTCGTAATGAGACGTTAAGACCTATGGAGGAACACAAAGACTTCATCAGCTTGTCTGTGGCCTCGTAAGGTTCCTATCCACTTCCTCTCCTGAAGGTTTTAAAGCCAATAGTTGTTACGGGTAAAGGTAAAGCTTCATAGAACACACATATCCAACAATTAACAAAAGGCACTTGAAAAAAGACACTCAGAATACAAGATCAAGTGTCTACAGGCAGTCCCACAACGTTAGACATACAAACACCCACAAGAACGTACACTGGTATAATTAAAGAAATAAACACAAAAACACTAAAAAAACACCTGATGTACATCCCTCAGTATGACGAGGTTCTGTCTCCGTTGATAATGACGTTACATAGAGATTGATGTATCTGTACTGTTGACCTAAATTTGTACTGATTTTTATGAATAAACTTTTGTAACTTTATTAATATCAACTGAACTCAAATATTCAATTATCTACCTTTTCAGGGATGAGCTATATTCACCTGTACTAACCGATATACAATGAGCTATAAACTATGGTAATAGGGTATTTACTTAACACTAAAAACACGTCACAGTTACAGGGTGACCACGCCCAGTTTACGACTAGTTTAAGACAGTTCTATAAAAGTTACTTCTTCAGATTTCAATTTTTGTGAGAAATGTTTAAATCAGCCATTAGGATGAAACATAGTCACTTATACTGTATATGCAATAAGGAACTGTCTTAAGGAGCTCAACTGTCAGTGTAGAGCAAAATAGTATTCCTTAATATATTTATAAATAATACCACAGATAGATGACGGCCTGGGTATATACGAAGATACACCTGACGCCCTAAGACATAAGACAAGAGGTATCAAATGGTAAATATCTACCAGCTAGAAACAACAGTCAGTCCTCCTCCCTCACTGTTCTGTTGCGTAACTTTGAAACAACAGAGAAAGTAACTCAGTCGACCAGTATATAAACACATGGCCGTCTGTCTCACCATCACAACTCTGCCATGTCCCTCAAGGTACAGACATCCCCCGACAATTGCCCATGGTCCTGTGTTTCTTGTGATTACTACGTTATATGTACACCAGTGTGTATGTGTGTGTGTGTGTGTGTATGTGTGTGTGTGTGTGTGTGTGTGTACTAATTATAATAATTTACATTAATAAGTTGCAATAGAGAGCTTAAAAGCGGCTTAAATCCCGTTTGATACAATTAACGTTGTAGCTAATGTAGCATAATTATCAAATCCAGGTGTAATTACAGTTCACATTGAAGGTTCCCTCAAAAGCAGTTTCAATTTTATGCAAAGAAAAAGTATGTCTGGACAGGTCGGGATTTTTAGCAAGATGAGATAAAAAAAATAAAGACTACACGACGAATACATAAAAAACAACAACAGTTTGTACAGTAATATTTCACGTGGAGTACAGCAAGGTTACAGTCCTCTAGTGAAAAGAAGAATTTCATAATTTCTTGTGGTGATATTCTCATCAGCCTAAGTGGGAGACATATTTATTTCATAGAATGTAATAGCTCTTTCTATTAACGAAGATACTTGTCGCATTCCCACGAGCACCTTTACAGAAGTTATCATTTTTGACAGGTTATCGTCACAGCGTGTGTGGTAATGGTGGCGGTGGCCGACCAGGCTCCTGTGTACCACGCCCCTCCTGCCTATGGCCCGCCTCCCTCCTACCATGCCCCCCAGCCATACCATCAACCCGAGTACCCGGAGGTGAGAAAGTATTTGTGTGTTTGGTGATCAGAATGGATCAACCAATCTCTTGAATTTTGATATTCAAAAATCTTACAGAAATATTACTGTTAATTCGAAGGATTTCCATGTATGGAATACTGTGCAGTGTATTACTAAGTTATTCTTATGATACCTCAACAAAGCCGTGAACATACATAGATTGTAAATTTCTGCACTCCTTCATAAACAGGTTCCTCCCAAGTACACTTATAACTACGGTGTCGCCGACGAATACTCCGGTGCCAACTTCGGTCACTCCGAGGTCCGCGATGGCTACAAGACCGAGGGCAGCTACACGGTGAACCTCCCTGACGGCCGCAAACAGACCGTCACCTACGTAGATAATGGCGACGGTCTGGAGGCCGTGGTGACCTACGAGGGTGAGGCCCAGTACCCTGAACACCAGCCTTCCTATTCTGCTCCTCCCGCACCCTACGCCCCTCTTCCAGCATACGAGCCCGCCCCAGCTTACCCTGCTCCTCCAACCCCAACTTACGCCTAAACCTCTCGTCCAATAATAACAAAATACAGGCAAGACTTTAGGGACCTTTTGATATGGTCTTTGCTCGAGATATAACTGAGTATTATGTATATATATTTGTATAAACTGTCATGGCAATGTTGTGAAATAAACATAATATACTGTAAATCTCTGTATTTAATTGAGAGTTGAAAGCAATTCTCCATCCTAGTTCATTGATGCTTCCCCGTGATGATTATTATACCATCAGAGAGTCAGTAAGATTTATAGAACTTGTTAACATAACATAATGACGCGCTTTGTTTCATTTCTCTCTGCATAAAACCAGCAAAACTGACATATTTATAACAGTTGTCAACAGTAAAACCAGTGCTCGTACATATCCTAATTTGAGAAGAAAATAATTTTATAAAAACCTCTAAGGCCCGAATTCAGAATGCTGGTTTGAAACCGCATGAAGGTTTAAACAAAGGATCGAGCGAAGATTGAAGATTGTTGGTATTCAGAACGCTGGCTTAAACCAACACAAGGATTCAAACCGAGTTTGAGATCGGATATGTCGAACCTCGCGTTAATCCAGCTTGGAGGAAGGTTGAGCGGTCGTTCCGTCATTCAAGATAGCAAGTCAACATGAATTTTGACAGAGTGCGCGTCTCCGCAATATCGTCAGATTGAAAATTTTGTAGAGAGAAAACTGATAGTAGATAGGCAGAATCCTATCACTTTCTTGATGATACGCAATTCAGACAACGACATAGGTTCAGCGAGGGAGATTTCCTTGATATTTTCTGCGATATGGAGCATCTACTTGACAGACCTGTTGACTATGGTTCACCTCTACCTCCCAATCATCACCTGATGATTGCTTTGAGAGTCTTTGCAACGAATAGTTTCCAGGTAAGAAAGGTTCTGGCTACTGAATGAGTTATAGTAATGTGTTACAGCACTTTCGTGTTTCGGGTCCATGAAGATCAAGGGAGTAAATGTAAATATTACAAGTGAGAGTTCCATCGTTGGTTGTGGATTCGCAACGTGAACGTCTTTTGTTTGTGACGTCATTTCTGCCTCGTCCGCTCGCTTTGTTTACTTTAGTATGGGCCCGGCAGTGTTAAGTTAAGTACAGAGTATCTCCTTTCTTATTGTACAGTATGTTTCTAGTGGTATAACGTGTAAACCTTGCTCGACTTTTATAACACCAAGTAAAGTATTATTTGTGAAAGATTATTGTTAATCATATTTTGGAGTTCCACGGAAAATAACTTATACTTTTGTGTTCATTATTTTGTCACTCGGTTGAGTCATTTATTTGATCAGATTTAACTTGTATTTGTTTATTTTTGTACACTCGGTTACTCAGATTTAACTTGTATTTGTTTATTTTTGTTTACATTGTTTATTTGTTAATATATTCTGTTATTAAAACTACTGCATGTATTTCAATATACCCCATAGTAATGAGGTGATAATTTGGTGGGATCTATTCCTGGACCTATAGTACAAAGTGTAATTTGTAAATTTGTGATATTGTTACACCCTTAAGAGGCCCAAGGGTCGTAACATAATGAACACCGAAGCTTCTTTATTTTGATTGTTTTCTTAAGGAAAACTATTTTAATGTATTTTCAATAAACTGTAATTGAATCAATACTGAGTGCATTTTGATTTTAATGCATTAATAAATGAAATTCTTCTTAACATTACTAATCAGGGGAAATGTGGGGTAAAAAGAACAGAAAGAAACCTAACCGAACCTATCCTAGCCAGGTTACTACTCCCTGCATTGATTCATTTTGCTTCGGTTACGAATATTGACACTTGTCCCGGATTGTATCTACATTTTGTATGTAATTGTTCTTCCTCTATGATTTTTTTATAGTATAACAATTTGATTGTAATTATAGTAACTCGTTGAGTCATAGTTGCCGCCATAATCTTGCTTGGAATTGAAGATAATGCAACCGGGATGCAAGCCGATGCTCTGAATATGGATAATCCACTGCAGGAAATCTCGGATCGAGGAATCCCGATTCGCACGCCTGAGCCGAGCTCAAATCACCATTCTGAAAGCAGGTCAAGATATCATATTTTATTTCCCAGTCCCCTGAAAATATATTTTCAAAAGTAGACGGTAAGTAATAATTTAAAGGAGTAATAATTTTATGACCTAACCTAAGTATATGAAAAAAAAATATTCGTGATTTTGTTTACTTTACCAGCTAATGTCGTAACTAATTTTTAGGTCTTCCACATCTTGACTAAAATTATTATTATTATCAATATTATCATTATTAATATTATTATTAACTACGTCATATTTCCATTTGTAATATACATTTTTTCCTTTTGGAAATATTAGATGCAGATTACAAAAAACGATAGCAGGTCTTGTCATTATAAGGCAGTTTGACTTAGCATGCGATAAGATAACACAGAAAATGGGTCTCTTCCCGCATAATGAAAATCGAAACAAAATTTAACTCAATATTTTTAGTATTTTTCCCATCAGAAAACTTACGTGGTTAACAGTGAATACATTATAAGCTCTTGTAAAATTCTTATATGTATGGACGTGAATCTATCATAAAATTGTATTGCAAATAAATTATGGGATCGAATGAAATTTATCCACCCAAACAAACTTCACATGATGAATGACCACCATAACGCTACCTGGGGCGGGTTAGATTAGTTTAGATTAAGTTAGGTTAGGTTAGGTTTGATTAGGTTAGCGTTAGGGTGTTTCATCCCCATGTGAAATACTCTGGGGTGCCTAATCTTCACATGATCCAAATTAATTTACTGTTTCACATCAATAGTAAGATTAAGGTTAAATAATTCTGTACTCTTACGTGAATTAATATTCGAGTCGTGTTCGTATGCGGTATAAGTTTACAAAAGACTCTGTTCTGATGTGTCACAGCAGTTCAAACCATCTCACAATGTTTCTTTTCTCACCCTCTTGTTAGAAATAAAATTAGATAAAAATAAGCAGTTTATAATACATATTTTCTTCTCTGAATTATATCATTATAGATCACAAGGATTTTTTTTAATTTTTTTGGGGGGCATATCACAGAGTAAGACAGGCAGTTTGGAGTTTGATAATCTTGCTGCATATTTGACCAAAACTGTCAAGCCTAAAATAAAAATATCAGAACCCATATTATAATCATTTATATACCTGTAATAAAAAAAAGGAAGAATTATTATCGGTATTGTGGCTTCAAAAGACATTTACAAAGTCGTTCAAGTGTAGACAGTCATGGATCGAGGAAGTAATTTCCCCGTAAGTGAGAAGTGTTAACCACAGCCAGGCGTTACCATAGACATCCCTTAGAGCAGTGTTGTATGACCTTGAAACACGGGGGAAAGTATCGCTCTACCTCTATATAAACACAGCAACTTCTGGCTCATCATCACAACACCATCATGTCCCTCAAGGTACTGACTGCTCTTATCGTGTCGTGTTCTATCATCCAGTACTGCTGTTATGTACTGTAGTGTCGACTGTGCTTACCTTTCAGTGTCATATAGTTAAGATACAGTTATATGGAATAGAATTCTGTATAACGATAGAATAACAGGCATAATCGTCTGGTATTTCCTTGTCTCTGGAAAATGGTGTTTTAATTTTAGTGTTCGAACTTACGCAGTCTTTCGAAAAACCCAGATTCGTATCATATCACCTTAGATTACTTAGAAAATGAGACGAAACTTATTATTGTTAGTGGAATTTACTTAAAATACTTAGAATTCAAATATAAGGAATTTATTTGTACTTATAAAAAAAAATTTTCAGGTTATCGTCGCAGCGTGTGTGGTAGTGGTGGCGGTGGCCGACCAGGCTCCTGTGTACCACGCCCCTCCTGCCTATGGCCCACCTCCCTCCTACCACGCCCCCGACCCCTACCACGCCCCCGACCCCTACCACCAGCCCGAGTACCCAGAGGTAAGACAAAAACATCACATATGATAATCATAGACATATACTGTATGCCTTAATGACGGTTATCATTCTTCTTTCAAACCAAAATTACTTCTATACATATTATGTGAATAAATTCATTATAACATCATTCTCAAATGAAAACAGTAAATATCTGCAACATTATTTACAGGATAACCATAATTGACAATGGTTATGAATTTCATTATACGAATCTCATTTTACAGGTTCCCCCCAAGTACGCCTACAACTACGGCGTCGCCGACGAATACTCCGGCGCCAACTTCGGTCACACTGAGACCCGCGACGGCTACAAGACCGAGGGCAGCTACACGGTGGACCTCCCCGACGGCCGCAAGCAGACCGTCACCTACGTGGACAACGGCGACGGTCTGGAGGCCGTGGTGACCTACGAGGGAGAGGCCCAGTACCCTGAACACAAGCCTTCCTATCCCTCACACCCCGCCCCTTACGCCCCTCCACCACCAGCCTACGAGCCCGCCCCCACCTACCCAGCTCCCCCAGCCTACGCCTAAGCCTCTATTCTCATATAGACAAAAGATTTCAACCAACCAACCATCAGAAGGATTGTTGACATCACCCCATGATGGTTTGTTTAGTTGTGTATATTTCATACTATTTATAATGCAGTGATATGAAATTATTATATTTTATCAGGTAATATTTTGTTTTACGCCCGATGTGTACCTTGATGTGGACTGAGAATGTACCAGATTACCTGAACACAAACCCACAGTTATTTCCCTTGAGGATTAACCACCCTAACGCCTTGACGAGAAATTCAAGTAAAAAAAAAAACCTGCTAGCCCAGTCTTACTGAACTTGAAGTGGAGATCAAATTAATCATCATAATTGTAGACATTAATATTTGGGATGTTAAGCTCAACTGCCCATGTTAATTATGACCAACACTCGTCTGTCTACCGCCTGATAACAAGGAATATGTTAACAGATAACTATGAAGATATACAAACCCAAGTTCATCTTTAACTGACACAAATATTGATACCTTAATTGGATTACATAGCTCCCGTAAACACACTCAGGACTCGCACAAGAACAGAGTAAAATAAAAGGTAGAATTATTCCTTAGCTGCCATAATATTCTCCAAACCCTGACTTCACCATCACTCAACCGCCGACTTAAAAGCCTGAAATCTAGTCTAAAATGGCAGAACAGTGTTAGCTAGCCTCAAGCACCGATACCTCAGACCACCTGCTGCAAACTCTACTCATGGGTGGAGCTTACTCACGACATTCACAACTAATTCTCTCTCTCAGGTGAGGAACTGAACACTCCTCACCTCCTCTAGTCACTACACTCTATATAAACTCCTCGATTGCGTAACCTAAGTTCTTACATTAGAAAGAAACTCCAAATGATTCCAGTTTGTTTATCGAGAAGCATTACCCTGTGATGTGATATTAGGTGTTGTAGGTTTATGTGCTTGGAGGTATGGGGCCTTGATGTGTATGTGGCCTTGTTGTGTACGTGGCCTTGATGTGTACGTACAACATCAGACAGCCTTAAACAACGTCTCTATGAAAACATGAGAAGAATTTTCACGCTGGTCTCCCGTAAAGTATGATCCTCACTGTCACGTCCACTGTCACTGTCACCAGCACTGTCACTGTCACGTCCACTGTCACTAGCACAGTCACTGTTACGTCCACTATCACTGTCACTGTCACCAGCACTGTCACTGTCACGTCCACTGTCACTGTCACTAGCACTGTCACTGTTACGTCCACTGCCACTGTCACCAGCACTGTCACTGTCACGTCCACTGTCACTGTCTCCAACACTGTCACTGTCTCCAACACTGTCACTGTCTCAAACACTGTCACGTCCACTGTCACCTACAGTCACTATCACCTCACTGTCATTGTCACGGGCACTGTCACTGTGACTGTCACCTACACTGTCACTGTCACCAGCACTGTCACTGTCACCAGCAATGTCAGTCACTTAGCTTCACCACCCTCCCACTCTCTCCCTCACAGTGATCACCAAATACCTATCACCTGAGAGTCAGTACACTTAGCCAGGATAAAGACCAAGGTAAACCAACCCAACCACAGTAGTTCTGTCGTTAACACTACTGTATAGTTGATCAGTTCCTTTTTTAAGATAAGCGTAAGGCAATTTATTAATGTATTTATTTATTGTTAATTACTGTTTATTTTGCCTTCTTATTTCGCGAGTTATCAAATGTTCCTTTATTTGTGGGTATACTGTACACTGACTACTCTCTCTGTAATCGCTTTCGCTAACAAACACCTTCATAAAGCTCGTTTCACCACACAGCTTTCACATCATTATTTTCATACAACCATTTTTAAAGAATTTATTGTGTTGCCACCTGTCAGGGAGTATCAAGTGTTTCCCTTCTCCGCCTGAAATTGTTTGTTGTTTCCCTCATAGTTTGCGTTTGTTTATATATATATATATATATATATATATATATATATATATATATATATATATATATATATATATATATATATACATATACAAACCCATATATATTTACTTCGCGATGTAATGATTCATGAGAAAAACCCCACAATGGCAGACAAAGTGGGTTTCTTTTCATACATTATTGTCCACTTTATGGTGACTCTCCGACCATAATGATTCATCTATTTTACTTTTGCTTGTCTGTTTATTCATTTATTCACATTTGTACAGCCGGTGAAGAAATCGAAATTGACTATTACATCAATGGGATAGGGTAGTGTACTCCTCCTACCCTCACCTTTGTCATCCCTTTTGGGGCCTTACAGAAAGTTAAACATCATAACATTGGTACATTGGAAGAATTTTGAACAATGTATTATTTACAGTAATTAAATTAAAATAGATTATTTTGAGAAATACTACATTAAAAGAACAGATAATGTATTCTTACACAGTGTTGTAGAGTATGTACCTCCATTGAGTCATGTGTAAATTCATTATTATTCATACGGCCGGTAATGTTTCATATCAGTGTGAATAAAAATACAACTTTGAGATACTGTAACTTGTGGAAGGCTGTAGTGACCATCACCTTGGCCTGGAAACACTCATAACAGGTGAGGGCCTCGTGTGTTGCAAGTAATATCTGGGTGTAGTCAGGTTGTGTTCTTTAGTAAATGCGCGAGTGACATGTACTTATGAAACACACTTGACACACGTTAGTAAGGAATAGAGGAGGGATATCCTTAAACAAATACGCGCTCGATGCTGACGAACGACGTAAAAATCAATATGTATTTTTCTTAAGACTGCATTTACCAACTCGCTTCGGGCAACTCTTGTAAACTTGACACTGTAGTGAGATACGGCTTATTTTCCAAGTGTGGATTGCCATATAGGGTTAAAAAGTTACAGCCCAAGCGGGACTTATCCATGTATGACATCTATGCCTGTGACATCAATCTTCACAACAGCTCCACACAGTTAACATCCACGAAACCTTCCTCAGTTAAAACGTATCTGAACCGTTCCAAATTCCTCATGGAGACGCTGATCAAATTTACCATCCTCAGCTATAGGCTTCCGTTCACCAGTTCCTGTTTACCTCATTAACGTTGCCTAAGTCCAAGAGATTTCGTTATTCTCAACAAACCATAAGTGACACTTTGTGGTGGTGAGGTACGGTGTCGCATCTGTGCTAATGTTGTCAACAGCCTCAGGTTAAGTGAATTTCCGGCTTTGTTGTATTATGTATTTACTTTCTTTATATCATCTTGACTACAGCGTTTATTGAAGTTATTTCCTGTAGTAATAACAAGTTTATTTTAGTACATTATTACTTTCTTGATTTTTAACAGCTTATTAATAATTTTGGAATTATTATATATTAAAGTGTTCAGTTCGGATTTATAATGAATTAGGAAGTGTGTTTTATTTAACGTGAAATAAGAAAAAATTAACAAATAAATATACTAAACAAGAAGGAAGGAAAGTGATGAACTAGACATCCTTTATCAAGCAATGATAAAAAAAAATATTATGACCTCTAGAACTATATTATTTCCTCCTTTATGTGACCTTTGACCTAACCTTTGGCCATACAGTAAATCTATATCTAGCATTGGATAAAGGTAATGGTAAACAATATTATACAACCGTTCTAGCAATTAATGAACTCTGACTTATCAAATATACTTAAGAAATCTTTATCATCTCCAAGTTAGAATACGTAAGCAATGTAGGTTAAGAAAATCGTACCTCAGCATAAAACACAAAACATTCACACCTCCGGGAAAAAAAATGTAAGAGAATTACTTTATGACTGAAAATACGAGCTGGCATCTTGATTGTGACGGTCGGTTCATTTACTAAAACGTACATACTGTTCCCCTAAAGATGGACTGGGAGATGAATCCAATTAATTATTTCTCCCAGGAAGAACATCATCACCCACTTCCTATATGACAGGAAACAAAATACAGTGGACCTTATTTCGTACCCAGATGATTAATACTGTGGAGGACAGAATTGCAAATAACGAAAGTCAGAAGACGAGCAGATGTGGCGACACAGTCACTAATTATAAGCTAAATGGACTTAAGAATGAGCCTAAGTGGCATAACAGTTGCTTGTTGGAATAATAATAAGCATGCAGCTGATGCAACAGGCGGTAGTTCTGTGTTTGGGGAAACTCTGGCCAACCTAAAATTAGTCAAGCCAACGCTCAAACGGGTGTGCTCTCTAGTCTCTAATAACTCCTTAATGGCGGTAATATTTTCACTAATCAGTAATACATTATACCGAAATTATCTTGCACTTTATGACCACGTTACATTTAATTGATGAGGCAATGTAACAGCTCATGTTCTTCAAGATGATTAATCGAGTCACTAGAGGTGTCTGGCAATAGAACTAACCGGAACAGCTGAGAACATCTGCGGACGTTTATAAGTGAAGGGACGCCCACCGCCTCGCAGTACAACCATGTCCGGCAAGGTAAGTAGTGTGTAAATGTCTTCCGTTCTTTAACATGCACGAATCAACCATAATAATATCAACTAAATGACAATATTATGATTGTACAGTCGGGGTCAAAAGTTCGCTCCTTCCCAAAAATGAAGCAGCATCGACCCCAAACGAGATGCAACAGTTTGGGTAAGTCAACTCAGAGACTCATTCCTGTGAATCAGTTTCACCACGGGGAGCAAAATTTGTTCACAACTGTACATGCCCTATATCTGTTGAGTAAAGTCTAATAACATATGCATAAAATATGATTTACTCAGCATTCTATATTTCTAAATTGTACATAAGTGTGATACTAAATGGTAGTCAAAATATATTATACATACATGCAGACAAAACACAAGAGGCAGTAAAAAACACAAACATTTTCTGCTTAAAATATTCAACATGAATTACTGAAACTCAAACAATCGTACCCGACTTGTTTTTCCTCGTAGCTACGGTTAAAACACATATCTAATCACTCTATTGGAAACTATATGGACACACCTTTGAAAATCGAGGTCAAAGAGTTGTGTTGTGTTGTGTCGCGTTGCAGGTGTTGAGTAGTGTTGTGTTGTATTGCAGGTGTTGATCGTCGCCTGTGTTGCCCTAGTGGCACTGATCCACCCAGTCTCGTCTTTCATCAGTCTACCCAACCCTACCATATTCTACCCCTCACGCCCCCTACGCCCTCGTCCCTACCCGTTTTATAGACATCCAGTTCGACCTTACCCCTCTAGAGCACCTATGACGTATTCCACCCGCTCACCTCCACCCAGAACCTATACCAGGCACCCACCTACACCCAGAACTTACCCCACGCACCCACCTACACCCAGAACTTACCCCACGCACCCACCTACACCCAGAACTTACCCCACGCACCCACCTACACCCAGAACTTACCCCACGCACCCACCTACACCTAGAACTTACTCCACGCACCCACCTACACCCAGAACTTACCCCACGCACCCACCTACACCCAAACTTACCCCACGTACCCACCCACACCCAGAACTTACCCCACGCACCCACCTCCACACCTAGAACTTACTCCACGCACCCACCCACACCTAGAACTTACCCCACGCACCCACCTACACCCAAAACTTACCCCACGTACCCACCCACACCCAGAACTTACCCCACGCACCCACCTACACCAGAACTTACTCCACGCACCCACCTACACCCAGAACTTACCCCACGCACCCACCCACACCTAGAACTTACCCACGCACCCACCTACACCTAGAACTTACACCTAGAACTTACTCCACGCACCCACCTACACCCAAAACTTACCCCACGTACCCACCCCACACCCAGAACTTACCCCACGCACCCACCTACACCCAGAACTACCCACACCCAGAACTTACCCCACGCACCCACCTACACCCAGAACTTACCCCACGCACCCACCTACACCCAGAACTTACCCCACGCACCCACCTACACCCAGAACTTACCCCACGCACCCACCTACACCCAGAACTTACCCCACGCACCCACCTACACCCAGAACTTACCCCACCCGCCCACCTCCACCACCCACAGTCTATCCCACCCACCGCCCACCACCCAGGACCTACCACACCCGTCCACTTTCCACAGCTGCGCCTCCTGTACCCCCTACTACTGCGTCTTACTCTCCACCAGTAAACTATCCCGTCTCCTCGTCGCCTCCTCTATCACCTCCCCCGGCGTACGCTCCACCCCACCCCACCCCCTACGAGGAACCAAAATACCCAGAAGTAAGTAACACGTGTTGATTTTTCCCTCCCTCAGTAACTTTTGTCTTATTCTTTCCTAGCATGAAAAGTTTTGCTTTACATCACCGATCAATTTACTCATTATAAACACAACAAATCATTGGATTATGAAGATATTAATCGATTTTCCTACTCTGGTAATGGAATGGAATACAATTTTAAGTGGACCATTAATTACTGATGATATAAAAGGTAAACAAATACATTTAATAGCTAATTATTACTGTGTTTAGAAATTTCTGGCTTCTGTTATCGTGAGACAAAAGAGTCTTAAAGAACACCATGTTTATTTGATGTGATGTGTCTTCCCTCTTTCAGGAGACCCCAAATTACGCCTACTCCTACGCCGTCGTAGGTGACCGCTACTCTGGTCCCAACTACGACCACTCCGAGACCCGCGACGGCTACAAGACCCAGGGCAGCTACTCTATAGACCTCCCCGACGGCCGCAGGCAAGTCGTGACGTACGTGGACACTGGCAATGGTCTGATGGCAGATATTACCTTTGAGGGGGAAATCAAGCTTCCCCCTAGCTACGCACCTGCCCCTAGCTACACACCTGCCCCTAGCTACACACCTGCCCCTAGCTACACACCTGCCCCGAGCCATGACCTTATTCCCAGCTACATTGGCGGTCCCAGCTACAAACCCGCGCCCTCACACCGTCCGTACGCTTAAGTGTCATTCACTGAAGTAGTTTTATTCTACTGGTTGACTGTTCAGGGATTTCACTCCATGTTTGTTATAGTGTGTCATTTTACCATATATCATCAGTAGTTACCAAGCAGCGCACGCTCTTACTAACTACCTTCTGTTAAAATTTCTTATTCTAGTGATATATTAATAATAGGATTACCATAGACTCATCAGGTAGACGATAATACACACGGAAGCTACCTGTACACTGAGGCTACCTGTACACTGAGGCTACCTGTACACTGAGGCTACCTGTACACGGAAGCTACCTGTACACGGAAGCTACCTGTACACTGAGGCTACCTGTACACGGAAGCTACCTGTACACGGAAGCTACCTGTACACTGAGGCTACCTGTACACTGAGGCTACCTGTACACTGAGGCTACCTGTACACGGAAGCTACCTGTACACGGAAGCTACCTGTACACTGAGGCTACCTGTACACGGAAGCTACCTGTACACGGAAGCTACATGTAGACGGAAGGTACCTGTACAAAGAGAGAATATGTATATAAACCCCCTTTTTTTATTTATTTTGTAGCTCGGTTCACTGCTGAGAATCGAGGGTATGAGAGACTATAATATATCCCATTGAAATTGTACGATCATTGGAAAAATCAACTAAACATTGAAAAATTTGTTTGTTTGAGAAAAAATAAATAAAATATCAACATTATAGACAATTTTAAAACTATGGACATTCTGATCTTTATAAAGTGTTACGTATATCTTATCATTTGCAAGAAGGATACGGAAGAATTCTACAACCTTGAGATAAGACACATTCCGTCAGGGTTTAAAATATCTTTGAACCCAGAATAAATTTTAGAACTTCGTCAGTCAGATCTATAACATCAAATCTAATCCTGTTTCATTCACTTATACATTCACTGAGAGAACTTTTTTTTTACCAGCCTATGAACCGCTCGTAAAACCTGGCTCATGAGGGAGATATGAAGGTCTACCATGGAAAGGAGTTCTGATGACACGCTCTACTTAATTACACCTGCGTGACTTACAAGAGAATGACACAAGGGCTTTGGAAATATAAGACTAAGCTAGATAAATAACTACTACTTATCTATATTTAACATTGTAATTCAAAACAATATTAATAACTAGTGTAATGGGGAAAAATTATTGAAAACTCTATTGCAAAAAGACTTGTGTATGGAATTGATCTATTGGTACAACAGTGATTGAAAGCCTTACGTCTGTCCTTACCTCTCGACTTTCTCACCTCTCCATACCTGCATCATCTCTCTCTCCTGCATTCTCAACAGTTATCAAACATCTTTTATCTCTGTTTTACCTGTACCGAGAAAATCTGAATAATAATTAAGATAAAAGTACCAGAAATCTCTTTTGTGTTTATTGATTAGTAAAATACAGGTATATAATTTCAGGTCTTGAAATACCTAAGATTGTTAATTGTAATTCTAATTTAACACGTAAAGGATAGTATTTTTTCGTGTCTGATTTTCTTGTATGGTTTAGTCTCGTGTTAATGCTGAGAGAAGGAGATAGTGAACTAGACAAGAAGAGAAAATCAAGAATTATTTATTGATTGTTAGGTCACACTTGAAAAAAAAAAAGATTCTCTGTACGTGAAAATTATCCATCAGTCAGATAAAAGAAGGTGTGTATTGGACTTAGGAAACGGAGAAAAAATCTGAAATTCACAAATGCAAATAAAGTAGATGACAACATTTAATTTGATGGGAACCGTGGAACGAGTATTTCTTGGTTCATTGAGGAGTGTACGATACCCTCAAATGTCCTATGGCTCAATTGTCTTGTATATTAACGTGATACCTAACCAATTATTCTTTCATTTTACTTTACCTGTATCTGTTTAATCATAAATTCTGGCCAATAACCTTGATCTTTAAACTTGACCTTCATGTTAGTTAGGCCAAGCACCATGTGAGGAATCTAGGTAAAAGGTCCGTCAGTCTTGAAAACTAGATCGCACGCAGACCCATCATAAACGCTGACACATGAACGGACGAACTGGGTTACAGGATTGATTATTCTACTCGTCACAAGAAACTCTTACAAACTCTACACAAAATATCTGTCGTATTCGAACGTTGACTATTGACGTCACAGTTTCACTCTAGTCGACAACAAACAACAACAGATATAAAAGAGTTAAGGAAGTTTAAGAGTTACTTTATTTACCAAATTTTGTAGAAGTGAATGAAAAGACATTTAAAGTTTCTTTCTCCAGCCACTGTGCACAAACGCGACCATTGCATATGTAAATAATAATAATCAGTGTCCGTACAGTACCTGAAAATGCATATTTGTAACTTACCTTATCTATAATATTTTCTCTCATACCAGTTTACTGTAACAAATCACGTTTAACTGTCACTGAACACGAATAACGTCAAGAAAAAGGTAAATCAATGTTAAGAAAAACACTCATACAGATAATTATAACTCCTCCATATGTCACAAACTTCTCGGTGATCTTTACAAACTGTTTCCACTGTTCCTTATAGAGCAACATACATTTTCTTGATCATAACAGAAGTCAATATAAATAATCACTATCTCCTATATATAAGACAGTGACTCACTAGTTCTCATCAATTACTATATTGTATAAATGTTGGTGTATAGTCGATACTGATATGTCAAGAGATGAGAATTAATTATGATTTGGCTTATGTTCAGAAACACAAGATTAATGAAATTTTTATCAGGAGTCATATGCCATAAACAAGAGTAAATGCTAGACGTAATTTTTTTACACTTAGAAAGCATATCACCCTCCAGATGTGTCTTAGAAAATAAACTTTCTAATACTTTACTATCATTAGCCATCGGGTGCAACATGGAAACGGGACACGAGTATAACTTTCAAGCTTCTTAACATGTAAGGGATGTGAATCAAGCCCAACAACTGGTATTTTTACTTGAAAATTATGGAGATTGGAGACCGTCATCACCGTCGACAGATGACTGACACGAGGCATTATCGTCGTGAACAGTAAGAGTTTCTGATATATAAGAGAGGAATGACTCCCCCTTCACCATCACTCGACAGTTATGTTTCTCAGGGTAAGGCGAGCGCCACTGTACACCAGTCGCAGTAGTAGATTTAAGGGAGATGGTCGCCTCGGTGTCTTGGTATTTTCAAAACAGTATTTTTGTGAGAATTAATTTACTTTCTACCAGAGATATAGAACGTTAGTGGCTTTGTTTATGGTAGAGACAGTGTTGTATGTGTATCCTGGTCACTATACTGCCTCGGTGGATGGAGCGTAAACAGTATAATGTCCTACATAGACACAGATTTGTTATCCTTCATAGACGACTTTTGTTTAGTGTGTTTATAAGTGTCGTAAGTGTGTGTGAACTGTGAATATACTTTAATACAGACCAGAAATTTATTCATTCATATTTTTAAATTTACGATGATGTATTATTTCATTAATTCAGGAAGCTTGTATAAATGTTTTGAAAAGTAATAAGGTTTGATGTGTCTGTACGTGTATTTTGTATAGAGTGTTTTATTTTTTGTATGTCCCTGTATTGTAAAAATATCTCAAGTTCACCTGTCTGATACATGAAACACAAGCGCTGACGATATAAACTAAGGGAGGTTAGGTTAAATTAGGTTAGTTAGTCTTCTGACAGTCATGGATGCTCTCACACACCACAGGTTATCGTTGTGGCGTGTGCCGTCGCAGGGGCCCTGGGCGACCACCTACCCAGGCAACAGGACCCCAAGTCCTTCGATGATCGTCAACCTCCTGCCAATACTCACGGTGATCCTGAACTTCCAAAGATGTCATATGATCGTCCTGAGCCTTCACCCATATCCTACCCCGAGCCTCAGCCCTCAGTGGCGTCCTACGATGCCCCTGAGCCTACACCCACATCCTACCCCGAGCCTCAGCCCCCAGTGGTGTCCTACGATGCCCCTGAGCCTTCACCCATATCCTACCCCGAGCCTCAGCCCCCAGTGGTGTCCTTCGATGCCCCTCCAGCCCCATCTTACTCCACCCCTGCCACACCAGTCCTATCCTACCAGCCTCCAGCCCCATCTTACCAGCCACTAGCCCCGGTTCCAGCCCCATCCTCCTACCCCGCTCCTCCAGCCCCAACCTACCCCGCCCCTCCAAAACATTCCTCCTACCCTCCGCGCCCCTCCTGCCCCATCCTCCTACCTTCATCCCCATCCTACCCCGCCCCTCCAGCCCCATCCTACCCCGCCCCTCCAGCCCCATCCTACCTGACCTCCATCCCCATCCTACCCCGACCTCCATCTCCATCCTACCCCACCCTCCAGCCCCATCCTACTCCCCGCCCCTCCAGCCCCATCCCTACCCCGGACCTCCATCCCCATTCTCCCACCCCGCCCCTCCAGCCCCCCCATCCCACCCCTGACCCCTCCAGCCCCATCCTACTCCCCTGCCCTCCAGCCCCATCCCACCTGACCCTCCATCCCCATCCTACCCCCGCCCCTCCAGCCCCATCCCTACCCCGACCTCCATCCCCATCCTACCCCGCCTCCAGCCTCCATCCCCTGACCCTCCATCCCCATCCCACCCCGCCCTCCAGCCCCATCCTACCCCCGGACCCTCCATCCCCATCCTACCCCGCCCCTCCAGCCCCATCCCACCCCTGACCCTCCATCCCCATCCTACCCCGCCCCTCCAGCCCCATCCTACCCCTGACCTCCTGCCCCATCCTCCTACCCCGCCCCCCAGCCCCATCCTACCCCTGACCCTCCAGCCCCATCCTACTCCCTGACCCTCCATCCCCATCCTACCTGACCCTCCATCCCCCATCCCACTCTGCCCCTCCAGCCCCATCCACCCCGCCCCTCCAGCCCCATCCTACCCCGCCCCCCAGCCCCTATCCTACTCCTGCCCCTGCCCCCACAGTGAGCCATAATACCCCTGATGTAAGTACAACAGTCTTTCTGTACTTTAAACCATAGAAGAAAATACATCTAGTGAAACCTCTATTTACCGGACTGTATAAAGAGGAGCCTGAGCGTTATATTGCTGACACATTTAATTGATTTTATATCTTTTATCTTAAATTTGGACCATAATGAGCTCATCGGTTCTCGGTTATTCATATTCCTACCATTAGAGACATTTCCTTATTTTTCTATAATTTTAGTATAATTAAAATTTCTGAATAACGACTAGTCATATACAGTAGTCTGTACATAGTGGAGGGCACACACAGCTGTCCTTATATCTAAAGTCGATGTTAATCGTTTAGTCTCTAACATTAAATATCTCTTCAGTTATGCAGCAATTCTCTTCATAAGGGAAACTCTCTTAGGTAATGTGATGTTTGTCACCTTTAGGAACCACCTAAATATTCCTTCGCGTACAACGTCGTCGACGACAACGCTGGTCTAAACTTCGGCCACTCGGAGGCCCGCGACGGAGACAACACCGAAGGCAGCTACAATGTGGACCTCCCCGACGGTCGTAAAAAGACCGTCACTTACGTGGACAACGGCGACGGCTTAGAAGCGGTGGTGTCCTATGAAGGAGACATCCGGCCTGTCCCATACCGTGGCCCCGCTCCCTCCTACCCTTCTCCCCCTGCCTCCTTCCCTCCTCCCAGCAACAACCTCTACCCTAGTGAGCCCGCACCTCCCGCCATGTTATACACCTAAGTCAGTGTTTAAGGTTAGGTTACCAGTATCTAGTCCCTACACGTACCTGTATATTATAGGTGTTATGTTGTATTGTTATTAACTTTATATTGAACATTAAATAAAGCCATAAAAATTGCCATTTTCTCTGAGACATGACAACACCAGCCAATACTTTCAGGTAAGACGTATAAAAACTACATAGAAAATGTATGTAAATAGAATAAATTCAGAAAATATTCTTCTAGAATACAAAGTATAAATATTTTTGATACACTTTAAAGAAAATAATGAAAAGACAGACAAGCAGATAAACAAAGAGTAAATGATAGAAGACAAGAATTCTTTCACCACCTGGAATCAATCAATCAAAAAACAAATAACTAATAAGATATAAGGATAAGATGGTCAACAGTCCGCTCTGTTATACACTTTGAAAACAAACACAAACGTAAACAACATGATACATAGACCAGAGGGAAGACTTGATCACAGAATTAAACAACCAACTCCTTAGGGACTGACTCCCGGAGTTTTAATTACGCTCTTCCGTCGTGTTTACAACCCGTCTTTAAAAAAAATGAGTCACAAAGGGCACCGCAGTGCAGCTCTCGACAGGGAGGTGTGGCGGTAAAATTAACTTATCATACTAGGCCGGAACCAGACACTCTGACGCAAAATGTCAGGAGATAGACGATATGTGACACCACGGTGGGTAGTAGTAGTAGTAGTAGTAGTAGTACATACACACTCACAAATACACATCCATCTTATACAAGTTAAGCTCATAAATTTGTATTCATTAATATTAAGAAGTGTGATTCATTAAAATGAACGAATTACAATAATATTCTTCAGCAATAGATTCAGATATCAGATTTGCCCCCGAGGGGGCTAGTTTATTGGGCACCCCCTTACATCCTGTGCAAGGTGAAACGCAGAAGCGTTTACAGCGCCCAACAGGGAAGTATGAAAAGTTCATACTTGCCTTTATGACTCGTACATTAAGGGCGTAAAAGCCTGAAGGGTCATAGGTTCTGTCAAGTTACATAAAGTGAGAGAATGATGAGTGTGTGGGGGGAAAGTTCCCGGTACATTTTATCTGTTTATGGCAAAGAGTGGCAGGTCCCTAGTGCCAGGCCTGTGACTAGGAGGAGGGTCTTAAGCAATAGATAAAAGTAATAGACGTATCTTAAATAGCCGATTGCAACATTTAAAAAAATCAAGTAAAACCTTAGGTATGTTGTCTTAACCTCTAGAGTATGATGTTTAAACCCCTTGAGTACAAAGACTTGATCCCTTGAGTATGATGTTTTAACCCCTCGAGTACAAAGACTTGATCCCTTGAGTATGATGTTTTAACCCCTTGAGTACAAAGACTTGATCCCTTGAGTATGATGTTTTAACCCCTTGAGTACAAAGACTTGATCCCTTGAGTATGATGTTTTAACCCCTTGAGTACAAAGACTTGATCCTTTGAGTACGATGTCTTCCTCCATTATCACAATCCCTTCTACCCAAACTTTTCAGCTCACATCCACGAATATTTTCAGTAGTTATTCCTTAAATAGTTTTGGAGATAACACGATCCTCTTCCTCTTCCCAAGCATCACTACTTTCACTTACACCGTCTTATCATACTAATGTTCAGCTTACAAATAACAAGAATTATGTGCCATAGAAGGGGTTATGCAGCCCATTAAAAAAAAAAGGTTAAAATTCAAAGTGGTAATATAAATCTGTAGGAAGGAGGCAGAAGACAGACTAGGAGAAAAGTTGAAGAGCCTGAATTAAGTCAACCGAGCTAGAGAGAGAGGAGAGAAATATGACTTGGACAGGTGCCTTAAAAAGTCATTCCCTCCCCATGTGATATTTGTTATAAAGACATACAAAGGAAATTGACGCTTATGAAAAATGAACAGGGTCGAAAACAACAAATTAGTACACAAAACACATAATAATCTGACTTTCTTTTTATATTGCTTCTCGTCCATCAATTAAAAAAACAGCTGACGATGGGACGACTACTTGTAAAGGATGAGACAAGAGGAAAAAGTTGCCTTAAACATCACCGTTAGTGGTGGTCACCTCGCGTGCATAACATGGGTATCTTTTTCATCAAGTACAAAAAAATATATAAAATTATATTACCCATAATAATTAAAAAGCTGAGGGCGGTACTGAAGAGAGGGAGAAAGGATCTTCATTAATCATAGATGTGGAGAAGATGAAAGTCTAAGATAAATGAGCAGGTAAATCACAAGAACAGTAATTATCAGCAGAAAATAGAACTTTTGTCAATACATCATAGTCTACGGTTAAAGTAACAGTGGCATCAATCATTTAAAAATAAAATAAATTTACTAATATATTTAGTAGTTTCAGGGGAATTAATTTTAATTCCCGCGATAAATATAATAGGCAAGTCATTCAGTTCATCTCATAATAACACTAATGAATTTTATAAAAAATTATTAGAAAAACAAAGTGCCTCAACAACACCTCTGTGACAGCTGCAATAATTGTTGGTAGTAAAAGTCTCAGGATATATAAGGGTCGGAGCGGCCTCTTCACCATCACACAACAGCCATGTCTCTCAAGGTAAGGTGACCACCGATAACAAGTTGTGAAACACAAGCAGTTAGTCTGAGAAACACACATAGTTTCAATTCATTGACTTTATCTTGCATGTTGCAGATAACCACCATCCTGTCTGTCGCCGTGCTGGCCCTGGCCGACTATCCTTCAAGATACCCACCACCACCATCTCCCCAATCCTACCACGCCCCTCCATCACCGTCCTATCCTCCTCCCCCATCCCCATCCTACCCCACCCCCGCCCATTATGGTCAGCCACAGTATCCTGAAGTAAGTACCGCCCCTTCTATGTTGTACTCGTTAAACACTCCTCGCTAACTCCACAAATACTCAACCATACTATGACCTGAGCCTAACTCCTCAGTCACTCCACTCAACAATTGTCCGGATTATCCTGACAGTAGTAAATATCTCCAAAATTATCTTTTAAACTTTGCCAAGCTTGTATGAATGTTGAATGCTTATTTAATCAAGTTCATTAACAAGTCAGCACCTGAAAGAATTCATATAACTGTCTCTTTAGGGATCAGTCCCAATAGGACATAATCAATCTTTACACTTCTTATTTATCGATAAGTACATCACCATTAACGTCAACCTGTATCAGCCCACCGTTATCAGGGATTCTTCCATGTGTTTCCACATACAGTATTCGTGTTTTGGGTCTTTATTATCCGCTATGGTCTCCCAATATTCCTAATGTCATATATCCATCTGGTAGTTAACATCAGTTAAATGAAGGTTATGTTCATTCCTACAGCTTTGGTTGTGTAATTTAACTTAACGAAGGAGACTACAAAAATACATACAATTATTTTACTAGTGGCATCAATGAATGCAACCTTTAGTCTTCAAGTATTATGTTTAAATAGTTTCACCAGATTAAAAGAAGCACAAACACAGGGATTTCCAATAACATGACATTAATTTTACAAATGAACAGCTGTGTTAGATTGAACAGGTAAAATCATGACTTTAAAATATTTATAACAACACTCCAATAAATAAAACTTTTTAAAGCCTTTGATCATTAGATATTATGGTAATTCATACCAGTTAGGAAAATGCTCCCGATTTTTATTTATTTTAAACATGTGCTCTTCCTCGCCTCCAGGAGCCGCCTAAATACTCCTTCGGGTACAACGTTAAGGACGACAACGATGGTGTAAACTTCGGCCACTCGGAGGCCCGCGACGGAGACAACACCGAGGGCAGCTATAATGTGGACCTCCCCGACGGTCGGACAAAGACCGTCACTTACGTGGACAACGGCGACGGTCTAAAGGCTGATGTGACCTTCAAGGGCAACATCCAGCCTGTCCCCAGCTACAATCCTGCCCCCAGCTACAATCCTTCCCCCAGCTACAACCCTACACCCAGCTACTATCCCGCCCCCAGCTACAACCCTACACCCAGCTACAACCCTACACCCAGCTACTATCCCGCCCCCAGCTACAATCCTACACCCAGCTACTATCCCGCCCCCAGCTACAACCCCACACCCAGCTACCCCCCTCCACCAACGCCAATATACGGCTAAGTTAGTTATCAACATTTTGATCATCTACCAACTAATGCCTTGTCACTGGCTGCCCACGTGTGTTGATAATGTCGTGTTTTGAAAAATGTTTATTGGAAATATTAAATAAATTATCTAAATAGTTTTTGTATATCACTAACCACTAACGATGCTTGAAACGACTTAAAATAGAATGATTCTCATAATTACATCAACAAAACAGATACATTTGTCAATTTGATAGATAATACAAAAAAGTTAATATTCCTGTTGTCCTCGGAGTAATCTGGCAAATATTTTACGAATATTACTTGCGTCTTAATGTTCGAATCTCACGAAGATTAGGCATCCCGGTTAGCGTCAGGGTGTTTAAACTTCAGGTAACTTCGGGTAACGAATCTAGTTTAGATTTAAATGTTCTTTTTCCTTGAAAGTTCATCACCATTATGGTCTGTAGGGTAAGTATGGTGTCCACCAGTAGAATTGGCCACAACCGTTCAAGAAAATACACTTTATAATATATATCTCAGTGTGCACATTAAGATGAATGATGCCATTATTTAAGCCTGCTTGGAGTCGCTCACACTGAAGGAAAGAGACTTGGCTGTTCTACGCATCACCCTAAAATATTCTTTATGTATATTATCTGGTCACTAAACTATTTTAAAATGTAATACTTACGAAATTTTGTATAAAGGAAATCAAATTTAGATTTATGAAAAGTAAAAACAGTATATTAAACCGGAGAGCTGTGGCATCCCGAAGTTCATTATACAGGTTGACCATCACTGGACCCTCCTCAGTCTCTACACCTGTTAAGAAAAGTCATTTATAATGGCTTGACGTTTAGAAGGAGGGGAACTAACTCTCTCAGGAATCAGATGGTAACATTAGTTCTTGAAACAAATGAGATTATAAGGTAAAAAGAAAAATATTTGTTTAAAGCTTTTGTCACTACAGACGTTGTTAGTTTATGCGGAATGTGACTACATCCTCACCTTAATGAGTCTCCACAAACATTTATCATAAGAATATTAATCGCAATCTATGTTTGCCGTCCCAGCCCCACCCCATCTCTATGGACTCACAGACTACAAGTATCCTTGTGGATACCAAGACTTTGTATCCGTGACCGTAAGATTGTTTATCCCATCTTTGTCACCAGTTGTCGGTAGTTCCCTGTGGCAGATGCGGTGAACTTTGGTCGTTCTCACAAACGATTAAGAGGAATTAGAAAGTATATTTTTCCATCGTATTAACGCGTTAGGGTGTTATTCGAAAATCTATTTGACTTGACACATGAAACAATACCTTAATTTCAAGAACCTTTTTGCTCATACTAAGAATAAATAATTTAATAATAATTAGTAACTGGAGTTGTAAAAAAAGTGCCAAATAGGCCAAGTTATACCACTTTCATTGGAACATACACTGACAACTCGAAGAGCCCCGCCCACCTGGTACGATGTCCTCCGTAAACTTCCTGACCTCTCGTATGTCTATGGGAAAGGGTCGCGGAAAGGGGACGTGATTGCTGCCCGTATCATCATTGCGTATGACTTTGCTTGGGAGATTGGTATCCCCGCATCCCCTGAGCAACGCTCTTGTGCATTATGCAGAAGACCCGACAGCAGCACCCTTATCCACTACCTCCTAAGATGTCCCCACACACAACGCTTCCGTGACGCCTGCTGGACCACCACTCCCCGACCCCCTGACGGAGATACGATGATCCTCCCAATACTGGCCAGATATTATGTAAATAACATTGAATATGTGTTAAAGGAATATCCTTCCTTCCTTAGGCTTTAGTAAGTCCCTTTATAATATTTATACCGTATATACTTGTGACACTTGCCAGATGCTTCTGGTGTTATTGTACAGGGGTACCTAGTGACAGCACTAGGATCCCGCTTCCTCTTTCAAGGAATAAACAATTGAAATTGAAATTGAATTGAACTAGAAGAGGAATTTTGTATGTGGGGTCAACAAAGGGGACAATCGCTTACAAAGGTGCAGTTATTCTCCAAACTACCTTATTCAGCAATGGGACACCACGAATAAAACACCCACCCTTAACTAGACTCCACATTCACTAGCCGTGCCAGGCCAGTCGCAGTCAGGACATGAAACTTTGCTTGACAGAGTTCCTCCTCGCGAGAGCAGAAAAACCTACGATCTACAACAATGAAGTCGAATAAACTTCTGTGTTTCTAGACTGGTAAGTCACTGTTCCCTTACATTGTACAGTATATTCTTATCACAGATTGTTGCGTGTTGTATTCATATTTACAATTAACTTCATAGTTCAACTTTTTCTGGTCAGGATTAAAATAATTTCATTAACTTTGCTCCTTATTTCAATCTGTTAGTTTGTTTTGCCTATTAATATTGACTAAATACTTGTTTCTTTTGTCTGTACATTGTTGCTTTTTTCCTCCATATTTATATGAAGCCGTTTAGTGTTTCACACAGCATATAACTCCAAGAAAAGTCGCCTAAAGTTATAGTTCCTATTGACCATAATTTAATAAGTCACAAGCGAATTTATTATCAGTAGTAAACATAACTTTTGTCCAACGCATAACAGTCTGCGGTTCAAGAAAAAGTGAGTCATTTAGTTAGCAGGGACACTGACATGCTCATACTGATGAACTTACTCATTTGTTGAGAATTTACTTTCTAATTCGTTCAATAATATTTTCTGGAAATTATAATGTCCATCTCATAATAACATGAATGAATTTTATTATTTGTTTTAGAAAAACATTCCTGATTTATCATAATAAATCTCCCAACACAGTGCCTCAACAACACCTCGGGTGACAGCTGCAATAATTGTTGGGAGTAAAAGTCTCAGGATATATAAGGGTCGGAGCGGCTTCTTCACCATCACACAACAGCCATGTCTCTCAAGGTAAGGTGACCACCGATAACAGGTTGTGTAACACAAGCAGTTAGTCTGAGAAACACACATACTTTCAATTCATTGACTTTATGTTGCATGTTGCAGATAACCACCATCCTGTCTGTCGCCGTGCTGGCCCTGGCCGACTATCCTTCAAGATACCCACCACCACCATCTCCCCAATCCTACCACGCCCCTCCATCACCGTCCTATCCTCCTCCCCCTTCCCCATCCTACCCCACCCCCGCCCATTATGGTCAGCCACAGTATCCTGACGTAAGTACCGCCCCTTCTATGTTGTACTCGTTAAACACTCCTCGCTAACTCCACAAATACTCAGCCTCACTCCTCAGTCACTCCACTCAACAATTGTCTGGATTATCCTGACAGTAGTAAATATCTACAACATTATCTTTTAAGCTTCCCTACGCTTGTATGAATGTTGAATGCTTATTTAATCAAGTTCATTAACAAGTCAGCACCCACCAAAAATATATATCAACTGAAGAGTAGCCCCAATAAGACATAACTAATCTTTACACTTCTTATTTATTCGATAAGTACATCACCATTCTAATACAACTGTTATATTCCTTTGTAAAATTAATGTGAATTTATTGGAAATTGCTGTGTTTGTGTTTCTTTTATTCTGGTGAAACTATTTAAACAATATACTAGTACCACCTGAATGTAAGAGTTGCATTCCTTAATACCACACTAAAATAATCGGATATATTTTTAATATTCTCCTCCGTTAAAATATTTATAACAACAACTCTCATAAATGAAACCTGTTTAAAGCCTTTGATCATTAGATATTATGGTAATTCATACCAGTTAGTAAAACGCTCCTGAAAAAAGTGTTAAATCATGTGCTCTTCCTCATCTCCAGGAGCCGCCCAAATATTCCTTCGGATACAACGTTAAGGACGACAACGATGGTGTAAACTTCGGCCACTCGGAGGCCCGCGACGGAGACAACACCGAGGGCAGCTACAATGTGGACCTCCCCGACGGTCGTACAAAGACCGTCACTTACGTGGACAACGGCGACGGTCTGAAGGCTGACGTGACCATTGGAGGGAACATCAAGCCTGTCCCCAGCTACAACCCCGTCCCCAGCTATAACCCCGTCTCCAGCTACAATCCCGGCCCCAACTACAACCCCGTACCCAGCTACTATCCCGCCCCCAGCTACAACCCAGAACCCAGCTACAACCCAGAACCCAGCTACAACCCAGAACCCAGCTACAACTCAGAACCCAGCTACAACCCAGAACCCAGCTACAACCCAGAACCCAGCTACAACCCAGAACCCAGCTACAACTCAGAACCGAGCTACAACCCAGAACCCAGCTATTACCCCGAACCCAGCTCCTACCCCGAACCCATCTATTACCCTGTCCCCAGCTATAACCCTCCTCCGCCATCATACAGCTAAAGCCGGCTTTATATGTTGATTGTTTACCTAGAACAATACTTTGTTACTGGCTGCCCACACTTGTTATATTTTTGTCTCCGAGATCACTTGTCAGAAGCATACAATAAAATCAAATCTCAATTGTTTATTATACTTTAACTGCATCATTTAGTTCTACGAATATTCCTCCTGGCTGACATATTTGCAGAGGACATTTTTTTCTTAGCCAGACTAAGCTTGTGACAATAATGATGGTTCACCTTTTCTCGATTTATCAGTACCTTTGCAAGATTATTAAAACTTTTTATACAAAATTGGCTTACATAATTTTCATGAATAAACTAAATTAATGATAAAATCACGGCCAGTAAGACTAAGACTGCTTTGGACACATAATTCAGTGTTTCAGAATAATATTCTAAATGATCATCCTAAGGAGCCTTGAGTAAAGTAATCGGTTTTCACAAGAAAAATATGAACGAAATAATAACTCAACCGAAAGCATCTGCTATTTCTTATTAGAAATATAGTATACGCACAATTAACGTATGATATCACTATAACTAAAACTATGAACAATTAGTATATGAGAGCATGAAGCGAGTGTTGGGAGCTTCGTAAACTGGACCAAATGAAGCATCCGGCCAGTAATTTGATGACCTCTGCTGGACAGTGGTGCGCAGGAGTCATTTGAAACAACAATGAGGTTACGTGATAGACGTTACATGTATCAGTATTTACTAGACACTTGATCATAGTTTAATTACCGTCGGTGATGTGATTATATAAAACGAATGAATGTAGCCCATATTTATATTAATGTTACTGTGTGTTAGACAGGGGCTAATGAGTGAAGAACTGAAAATACTAACTCCATATACATTTTAAGAAATAAATAATTGTTGCCTTCCAAATATGATCATCAAACATTTACGATAAGTCAGCAAAACACAAGAGCAGCAGATCTTAAAGTATATATACGTCTTTCTCAACATTCTTTCTTAACCTTTTACATGTTAAATTTTTTTAGACAAGCTTTATACCCTAGGGCTGTCAATGCCAACCCTTGAATCCTATAGAAGATATAACACAAAATGTCAAGTCTTTTTTTTATTATTATAATATAACACAGTGAAAAAATATGGATAATTTCTTGGAAGTCTGAAAAGTCGAAAAGAAAGGTTGACCAAAAAGAAAGTAACAGTGAAACACGCAAATGAATTCCACAGGAGTTAGATCAGGTACAGTACTTTCTCGGGGGTAGGGGTTTGGTTGTAGTCTTGTTTACTGTACGTTGTCGAGTAGGAGAGGACACACTAAATATTCTCCAGATATAAGAATACACAATGTAATTTCCTAACTATATAATAACTGTAAAAAGGTTATAGATTATTTAGAGCCAAACCCCCAGGTAGATGGTCATTTATGTACATGAAAATAAATTCTAGTATGAGTATTCAGTTGTATGCATGGCACTGTGAAACTAAACTCCCCGACCACCAATGAAAAATATGATAATTTAACCATGAAAGTGGAGAAAGTGGTCATAAAAATATTAATAAGGAAAGCAGGTGTATATAAATAGACATAGGCCAGGTGCAACGATAATATGACCCACAGTTATAACTAAAATAACAGTAATTATGGTCCAGTTTCGGCATAATAGCGAGCTGTTGAGGTTTGCGTGTGTTGATCAGTTCGGAGAAACCTTCTTAATGTCTCCTCCAAGCTCAAAGTTTCTCATCCTATTTGTAAATGTCTTGATTTTTATTCCCTCTATCTAAAATGATTCAAAATATACGAAGACAATGAGACTTATAGAAGATTATATAGTACTGTCAGCATTTGAGGTCAGGTCTTAAAGTCTCAGCCACAGTGAGCGAGGGCGCAGTTTTCCTCCGTCTGGTCGGCTGGGCGGGTGGCAACATCAGCCGTGGGGTTCCTGCCGGGGTAAGAGTTACTAGCGTATATATATGAACTCTCGTTTCCTCAGCGTCACACTGCAACCATGTTCCTCAAGGTAAAGATGGGGGAATAGCGTGAACTAGTGCAGTGTGTGTGTGTATGTGTGTGTGTGTACTCTACAATATAAACACCTTCTATAGGCTTTAAAAATCCCAGGTCTTGCATAAATGATTGAAATACTCTTAATATAGAAAAAAGCTAAATCTCAAATTCCCCAAACTGGTATTAACAAGGTGATGAGGTTTATGCATATCTTCCTGTACTTTGAAGGTCTTTTAATTTACAGTATAGGGCAGTTTACATAGTGAGGTTTTCTTTATCAGTAAACCCACAACATTTATCACTTTATAGATATTAAACAGAAGTATAATGACTTCCTTAAGCTCAGGTTCACAGAAGGTTTTGGAAACTACTTTTTATACAATCCTTTATGTTAAAATCAATATCTTCGTATAAAATAAAAAAATAAAAAAATCTGATAGGAGATGTATTATTATTATTATTATTATGATTATTATGATTATTATTATTATTAGTCTCTATAAGCTCAATTTGTGTTTGTATTACAGATAGTCACCGCGGTGTGTGTGGTCGTGGTTACAGCAGAACATCGTCCCCCAGAATTTGGTGCTCGTATCCCCTCCCTTAAGGCGCCCACCCATGCCCAGTTAACTGCTGAACATACTACCGGTCTTACCACTTCCCTCCACCTCCGTCCTACTCCGCCCCGCCTCTCCAGCCCCGTCCCTCCGCCCCGCCTCTCCAGCCCCGTCCTAGCACTCCGCCCAGCCCTCCTACTCAGCCCGTCCTACTCCGCCCCAGCCCTCTCCAGCCCTGTCCTGCCCTCAAAGAGCCTCTGGCACCATACCTAAACTATATCTCCCGTCCACCACCACCACCCAGATATCCAACCACCCGTCCACCACCACCACCCAGATATCCAACCACCCGTCCACCTACACCACCCAGATCAATCACCCGTCCACCACACCAGATATCCAACCACCCGTCCACCACCACCACCATATCCAACCACCACCACATATCCAACCACCACCACCACCACCCAGATATCCAACCACCCGTCCACCACCACCCAGATATCCAACCACCCGTCCAACCACCACCCAGATATCCAACCACCCCACCACCACCACCCAGATATCCAACCACCCGTCCACACCACCACCCAGATATCCAACCACCCGTCCACCACCACCACCCAGATATCCAACCACCCGTCCACCACCACCACCCAGATATCCAACCACCGTCCACCACCACCACCCAGATATCCAACCACCCGTCCATCAACCACCACCACCACCATAACCACCCGTCCATCACCACCACAGATATCCACCCACCCGTCCATCACCACCACCCAGATATCCACCCAATCACCACCACCACCCACCACCACCACCACCATATATCCAACCACCCGTCACCACCACCACCCAGATATCCACCCACCCACCCACCACCCAGCCGCCACCACCACCACACCACCCAGCCACCACCACCACCACACCACCCAGCCGCCACCACCACCACCTCTACCACCCAGCCACCACCACCACCACCACCCCTACCACCCAGTCACCACCACCACCCCCTACCACCCAGTCACCACCACCCCCACCCCCTACATACACAACGCCATCGGTTCCAGCCACTAAATATAACACCACCTCATCAAACACATCACCCACGCACATCACTGACACAGCCCCATCCCAGCCGATCCCTGTGCCTTACCCTATCAACGTGGTCCTCCTTCGACCCACCGGTGAGCCAGGACCACCATGCAGAAGGTGTAAAGGACCTCTCATACTGAACCTCCAACCTCTAGATACAACAGTGGAACCGTATTGTAAGTGTTAGCCTTTAACTCTCGTATATCCTCTTTATCCTCCTCCTCTTCTTCTTCTTTGGCTCCTATACCCCTTAGCTCTAAGTCGCCATTAATGACATGAGGGTTGATATCTGTGTTTACATCTGACACATTCTATCCCAGGTCATTATCACTGTTTATATGTGAACCGTTTCGGGGTACACGTAAATAAGAGAGAAAAGTTTACAAAAAAAAAATGCCAAAATCATAGTCAATGCTTAATCATATTGAAATAAGTTTGACACAACAACACAAACATTAAGCTGGTTTATCTTCTTCTTTCTCAAATCTTTTCATGTACTCGAACCTTTATCTGCCCGAAGCTATATTTCACGAAAGAGATTGTGAAATTTGGAAGCTCATCTTGTTAAACTGTCTTGATTAAAACTACATTTCTTACCTAAGGAGTTTACTGTGGTTACGACGTCGGCACTTACTACTCCAGCGCCAACTATAGTCATTCTAAGAGAACCACAATGGCTACAAGACCGAGGGCAGCTACACGGTGGACCTCCTCGAACGGCCGCAAGCAGACCGTCAACTACGTATTATAACAACCAACCCATCCAACGCTTAACCCAGTTTGTTTTAGTTTTTTTTTTTGTAAATAGTTTGACATATTGCTATTTATTTATTATAACACTGTATCATAAACACATAACTAAAAATGCCTGTGTTTTCACTTCCCCAAATTCATAATGCTAACTAGAATGGCATTTAATAGCTTTCAGGCATTATTTCTAGTGATATAAACAAGAAAATAATAACATATTCCCATCAGACGTGACACAGGTAACTCCAAGAGAACAGAACTCTGGCCAATAATAACAGAGAAGACTAAAAACTGAATTCGTCTGAGATACTTTCACAATATCCTTACACAAGAAACTGAGATGAAAGCCGGTTCACGAATTCACACCTACACTCAGCTTAGGGATACAACAGGAACCATAACTCCTCAACATAAAAGGGATCTAAGGCGGGGCTAAAGGGTACCACACTAAAAGAGATATAATGCAAGGTGTATTTATTCTCAGTTGAACCCCGTGTTGATGAAGCGAGCAAACAAACTGACGAACCATCCCTGTAAAAACCCGCAAACCAGACAGAGGTATATATATACAAGCTTATTAACATATTATCTAGACTTTGCAATAAGTTTCTCACAAAGTAACAGTTAAACGTTCCAACTCGCCTACCCACAAACCCACAAGCCTCTGTGATGTCTGCCGTTAATTCCAGTTCCTCATTAGAGAAACTGATGCTAAAATAAGAGGCGCTTTGGCTCAAACTACATCAACTGTTGTCGCAATATTTTAACTTGATCAAAACTAACCTAACATAACGAAACTAGCCTAACCTAACCAAACTAGCCTAACTTAACGAAACTATCCTAACTGAACCAAATCTAAATTAACCTAACCTAACTTAGCTTAACTAAATATAACTTGAACTAACCTGACTTTAACCTAACTTTCCTAATCCTACCCTAATATAACCTAACCTCCTAACCTAACTTAACATATCCTAACTAAACCAACAACCTCATTTAACCTCATGAACATAACCTGATCTCACTGAACATATACTAACTTAACGTAACCTAACATAGCTTGACCATAACATCTGAAACGCCATCTATGCTTTGACTAAATTTTTTTTTTTAATTTCATAACGTAAATAACTAATAATTAACAATAAAACATTTAATACAAATATCTTCAACATAAACATAAGTCAACATTTGTTTTCCATCCAACAACCAAAAAATAAAAATCTTCAATAAATTTTAAAATGAAAAATCACACTTCCTGAAATTCATAATTTTTTTTTTACAAGAGATGGAATTATTGATGGAAATTAATTATCAAAACAAGTAGAGACGAGTCAAATTATCATAATTACTTAATGTTCAAAATTCTAATTAAAAACAAGGAATATCACCTTTTTAGCTTCGATCTAAGTAACGTAGACAAGAAACTTCAAAATCAAATCACATTACAAATCCACTTACAAATACAGACGATATACAAAAGATACACTTCAAAAAATCTAAATCACTACCACAGACAAGACTCATTCGTCGCGATACAACGCTCAGTCGATATCCAAGAAGCGAATGATGTCAGAACTCTAAATAACCAAGAGGTAGTTTAACCCATTATATGAGCCAAGGTTGGATTGGTTAGTTGACAAATATAGTAAAAGTGTGTGGTGAGACAAGCCGCAGTTTTGCCTCCACCGCCCCCAGCCCCTAACTAAGACTTACCTTCGTGTACATAATTCACTCGATACTTATTGATTTAAAGTTATAATAAATGTTAGAGACAGTTTCTATAACACGTAGCCACAGCGGTTATGTGATTTTTGTTTTTGTTTTTGTACATGTGATATAAAATGACTCCACTACTTATATCAATGTGTTTAGTTGTGGTAATATTCCTCCTCTTGCTTTTCTTCCTTCATCTCCTCCTCCTCCTCCATCTCCTCCTCTTCCTCCTCATCTTCCTCCATCTCCTCCTCGACAAGGCACCACTAACCATCTAGTATACACCTGTAGCTTCATTCATGTCAGCATCACCCACCAACAGCACGACCTTCCTCAGAAATCATTCGACACTGTCCCCTGTGTTCATTCACACACTGTTACTTTCTTGATCCCCAGTTCTCTCATTTTTCATTGTATCCTTCATCTTATCCTTCTATATCCTTCTTGGCTACCCCTATCCTTCCTACCATCCACCTTTGAAGGATGCTTTCTTAGCAATATTCAATTTCCCAAAAGTACAGTGCATACCACCTTTATATAAATATGTTGTCACCATTAACTCGCAACTACAATACAAAGCAAAACAGTTAATTTAGCAGCATGTACCTTACCTTACACGAGGAGGGGGCTAGACCATATACCCTGTATTATACGTATTTATATAAAAGAACAAATTAGAAATCCACATTAGTGTAATATAATCATACAACTTCTAAAATGATAACTATTGTGTTGAATAAAAATCTGATTTACAACAGGTAACGAATTTATCTAATTATTTAATCATACCTAATGGGCTTTGGTCTCCATTCCAAACACTATCATGTTTATGTCAATTAAACTCCCCACAGACACTCAGGTGATGACGTCAGGTATCCGTAAATGAACGACCATGAACGTACGGGAGAAAGGTTTGTGTTGGTATATAAGTAACCTGGCGCCCTCTACCTCATAACACTCTCTGCCATCATGTCTCTTAAGGTAGCCATCTAAGGAAACTGAGCAACACGGTTCATGACTCCAGAATACGAAAAAGATTGAGAAAAAAATCCAATAGGGGTGAGACAGATGTGCTTGTGATAACTCGACCAAGTTATGATAAAGTTTGTGTTGTGTTTTACAGATCGTCGTAGTGGTGTGTGTGGCCACGGTGGTTCTGGCTGATCGTCCTAGGTACACCTCTCCTACGGACTACTCCCCGGCCTCCTCCTACCCCTCCCACCACCAGCAGGAAGACTACCCTGACGTGAGTATCGGACCTTCCTTGAGATGGTCACAATTTGTCAAAATAATTGAAATTTAGTTAAGACTTTATTCACGTCATCCACTCACCTGTTCATCTTCTCCGCCACCTATTGATCAGGTCAATGTATTGTGACGACTTATGTGATAAGTACCAAGGCAGGTACTAGGGACCTCTGCCAATTGATAGGCTTTTAATCTTCACTGGCGTCACCCTTCGAGATGGTCTGCGGCTTAGTGTCATGCAAGGAAACTGCCTACACTCGATGTTCAGGCTGCCAACTGTTGCTCTACTAGCCTGACAACTGCCTATGAAATGAAGTCTTTAATAAATTCCGTGTGTTTTCTAGGCTCCCCCAAAGTACACCTACAACTACGGCGTTGCCGACGACTACTCCGGCGCCAACTTCGGTCACTCAGAAGCCCGCGACGGCTACAAGACCGAGGGCAGCTACACGGTGGACCTCCCCGACGGCCGAACACAGACCGTCACCTACGTGGACAACGGCGACGGTCTGGAGGCCGTGGTGACCTACGAGGGTGAGGCCCAGTACCCTGAATACAACCCTGCCCCAGCCTACCAGCCTTCCCCAGCCTACAAACCCGCCCCAGCCTATAAACCTGCTCCAGCCTACCAACCCGCCCCGGCCTACCAACCCGCCCCAGCCTATAAGCCTGCTCCAGCCTACCAACCAGCCCCAGTCTACCAACCTGCCCCAGCAGCCTGCCCCAGCCCCAGCCTGACCAGCCCTGCCCCAGCCTACCAGCCTGCCCCAGCCTACCAGCCTGCTCCAGCCTACCAACCTGCCCCAGCCTACCAACCCGCTCCTAGATATCCTGCCCCTCACCCCCCGACCTACGCCTAACTCGAAGCTCTACCACTTCATCTCATTAAAACAACACGAGTAAAGAGACCCTCCCCGATTTACTGTATTCCCTCGAGAGCCCCTCCGACTAACCACGCCTCTGCTTCGTCTAACTCGCGCAACAAAATTTCAAGAGTAATAGTATGTTTGTCGATAATTTCCTTCCTGTTGAGTTGTCAAAATTCTCGTATTCATTGTTTTAAATCATTTCAGTACTCATATCCCTGTATATAGTGAGAGTATCCTCTGTAATATTTTGGAAGGTTCGTGTTAGAATAATCACTGTTAGGTTGGAGAAAAATAAACCAGGAACAGCAAGACAGAGACCAATATCGACTTGATGTTAATAATTTACTCGTAGATTCCAAATAATATGTAGAAATTTACGATGTTGATAATAAAAAACCGATAAGCCACAAGAGTTGTTCTTACGCAAACATAAAGGAATATTAACAGCAATTGGGTAAACAACTAATGGTATGGTTGAGGTAGTTCAACTGAGGCTTCATTCTGGCAATACTGAGGTCAAGTCTGAGCTCAGTGTGAGTGAGCGGGTGGTCGGCTGAGTTAGTTTTTCAGTTTGCTGAGTCAGTGTTCCGAAAGAGTGGACTGGGACGTTCTATTCAGGTGGGAAACAGTATTATAAGATTGTCCCAAGTTACAGTATTTTAGATTACGTGAAGTGTTTACCCTCGTAACGAGTACTACGGCCCCAACAATTGTATCAACACAGGGTCCTTTAAGCTCTACCTACATACATCTGAGGTGGTGCAGCCAATCAAAAGTATACATACGGTATGAGGAAGGTTCTGGGGTGGGGAAGAGAGGAGTCGTTAATCTTATATGACGACGCACGAAATTAAATCATTTGGGACATATTTTCTCAATGGTATTAGTAAACATTTTCAACAACTAGCAATTGCAATGTCTTCGAGTTTGTGTAATAACTAATTAATGCTCTAATGTCCAGCCTCGTGATATATTTGGGGCCGGAATGGTTGTCAATCAGTTATATATTTCGTGATTTTTTCAACCATATGATATGACTATTGTCCTGTAGAGTCTATGTACATGAACCGTATTTACCATGATATAACTCGTACTGTCGATCCAGAACCAGGTGAAGCTCGTTCCGGAGTTATCTTCTAATAGGAATATGTTGAGATTCATATAGGGAACTTAAGCAACTGAGGCCATCCGTTATTACCTTATATATTTTGATCTTTAACGTCATTAACATTAGTGTCTAAAACTGTTAGCGTCTAATTTTCTAACATTTCACACATTTCAGAACTGGATCTGAAATAATCGAGAACTATGGACATGTGCTCGACCGCTGAGAAGTCATCCTCTTGCTAACCATTATTAAAAACAGTTTTTAATGAAAGTTGACACCTGTTCAACTATAACTTTCCAAATAACAAAAGCAATAGTAAAAGTGAGGCCGCCACCTAGATACTTTTACGTTTGACTGTGTATTTGTGTAGTGCCTTTTGAGGTGTTTATAACGTCTATTATAATATCCCTTGCCCTTCTATAGTATAAACTGGGCAAGTGTCAGCGTTCTGGTCTTTCTTGGTAAGTGACGTAGCTGAGTGTCTGTGTCATGTGCGTCAAACCTTCCGTTGCACCAGACCATCCAGTTGTATATACGCATGCGCTGGATTTACCTGGAATTTCTGTCGTATGTAAACTTAAACTAACCAAAACTAATTTTCCTTAACATGTTACTTTATGCCCGGATCTTCCTTGTGGATAATGTTTAGACAGCTGGTTGGCGAATCGAGAACTAGTATAGAATATTTTTTAAAGACGTTGAAGGAACGCTCTGATAGCACAGACAAACAAAACAAACACGCCCATGTTACTTTATGCCCGGATCTTCCTTGTGGATAATGTTTAGACAGCTGGTTGGCGAATCGAGAACAAGTATAGAATATTTTTTAAAGACGTTGAAGGAACGCTCTGATAGCACAGACAAACAAACAAACACGCCCAGTCGCTCAAATGACCATGTGTTGTGTCAGTGCCAATGTGATTTAATAGTTCCCGATTATATAAAAAAAATCGAAATCAATTATGTTTAAGTTATATAATAAAAAATCGAATAATAATCTTTGATCTTCCAACACTGGATTTGATTGCTAGGGACATCAAACGTGAGGCCAAAGCTCGTGGCAGAGTGACTGAGGGAGGTGTGGGATGAGTGAACAGTTGATGCCTGCCTCGTGTTGTGGGAGGGGTGAACCTAAGTGCAGGAATACACGAAATAAAAGTACACTTACGACCAAGATTACCTCCATGTTTGGCTAAGGGATCTACTAGTAGGCCATTTATGTTATTAGTTTACTGTGTAGTTAGCAACAGGGTGTTTTACTGTATAAATTGTCAAACAAGATTTTGAAGAAATAGATATTAACTCTTTAGAGAGCAAAATATCCCTTGGGTATTTTATTGTGGCTAAAACGAGACGATTTTATTCAGCTGAGGGAAGCCACAGCCTGCTAAAACGAGTTAAAATCCCACTCCACCTCCCTCTTATTTACCTGACCCTCATTTAGCCAACATTATATTGTCATTAACACCGCCAATGAACGTCCTTTAAGGTCATGTCACGGCCAGTTATAACCTACAGTACGCCCCTCCGTCTTCTCCTCCTTACTATTCAATCATCAGAGCATTCGTTAATTAAATGTCAGATTATGTACTTATAATATATTCCAGGTGTAAAGAGAGACATAGAACACATAATAATAGTCACAAATTAAACACTATTAAACACTCCTGCCTACGTGGGAGACATAATAAAGGCTTAGATCTCTCTCCCCTACAGCTGTCCTAGGAAGAAACAGTCTAACAGTGACCGCCAGACACCTAGATGAGTGGAGAGCAATGGTCTTGGTCTCACAGTCGCCGGGTCGGGGCGAATCTCCAGGCCTCGCAGTCGCCGGGTCGGGGCACAGACTCTACCACAGAAGTCAAATAAACTACCCTAGATAAACTAAATAAATATAAAAAATAAAACAAGTTGCCAAAATTGTCTGATCTGATTATCTAAATATGGATCTAAGGCGGGGCTGAGGGGTAACATATTTAAAAGAGATATAATGCAAGGTGTTTAGATTCTCAGCTAAACCCTGTGTTGATGAAACGAGCAAGCAAGCTAACAAACCATCCCTGTGTAACCCGCTAAGCAGACAGAGGTTTACTGTATGTTCTGATTGTTTCCCCCAGCGCCCACCTCAAAGTACTACATAATCATTACAATGCTATAAACAGACAAGAGACAATGGCTATGATTTATAAAGGGATTAACACATTATATGACAGTTAGAAGTAAACATTACAGGGTCTTGATAGCGAACATAAAAACCAACAGAAAAAGACCATGAGAGGTAATTATGAAATCGGGAACAACCATGAACCTTTGACAGCCACTTTACAACTCAGAAATTCTACTTCTGTGGAGCCTGAAGGACAGGGTGTACGGTGCTAAACACTCAACACTGCAAATATTACTGGAGATGATTGAGGAGGAACGCAACACCGGGCTGACCTGTTCACCACTGTACGACGGCCTGTGATGACATGTTGTGGTGCAGTTGGTGGACGTTTTGAACATTTGACATAAGATGACCATTGTTTGTTGTTCTCACTTGATCATTTGTGTATATACAACAGCTGCTTTTTATTCAGTGTGATAGGTACTGAAGATACACTCATTCAGAATGTGTTTACCTTATTTTGATAATTGTAATCAATGTACGTTACTACTATTTCAAACACTAAATGATAATCATTCACTTATACTGTATGAACATCTTTACTTAGGAAATATTTTATTTTTATTTTAACTGTTCACTCATAACTGTACATTTCCTCTCTTACTTATAAGATTCACTCACGTATTGATGTCACGGAGGGTTGTGTCGAAACAACCAATGATGCAAGCAAGAAGACTATAAGTCGATAATGAGGTGCGGTTGAGAACTCATCTTTTCTCAACTGATTGGTCTCCACGCCCCTTATCTCTCCTCTGATTGGTTCAGACGCCCTTTGTCTCGTCTGATTGGCTTACATGTCCTTGAGTTGATTCTGAAACAAACCACATAATCTTATATATATATATATATATATATATATATATATATATATATATATATATATATATATATATATATATATATATATATATATATATATATATATATATATATATATATATATATATATATATAATGCTCATTAAGGATAATTACGAAATAGCAATAACATCTATGAAATTGTTTTTTGGAAACTTCTGACTGGCCATAGACGAGCATGTAGATAATCCTATTGTATAAATGAATAGCTTCAAACGTAACTTAACAGAACCTAATGTAACCTAACCTACTTTAGGCATATTGTAACCATTTTATGATGGTAAACGACGTCTAAAATTAAACAGAGCACAAATTTTACTTTATGACATATAGGAAGTTGAAGTGAAGGTGGTGAGGTGTTGTGTCACCACCTTACCTCTATGGAACACATGCGCGAGTAACAGCAGCAGAGGTTCCCAGTATGTAAGAACTGTGTGGAAATGATAACAAAAGTGAGGAGGCAAGATAACGAATAGACGACTTACAGGGAGAAAATTAAGTGGATAGGATAATGGTAAAAAGATTAGTGAAGGCTACACCGAGGCGAGTGGGACAATGAGGAAATACTGGCAAGGAGAGAGAGTGAATGAGGGAAGAAGGTGGTGGGGGGGGGATCCGAGAGTGACGTGAAGTGATTGTGTTAGGAAGGATTTGAGCAAGTCTGACTAAGAAGTTAAGTGGAAGACAATGGCAAAGGATACAGAAGTGTGAGGAGAGAAGATAAACAAGCAGGAGTTATACACTAAAGGAGGAACACAGCTACAAAGGAGACAACTTGATGACACTTGATTGACAACATGTAAGAAATAACTTTGAAACACTTGTATTTTTTCGAGTTTCTATGCTCTAGTACTTGTATTATGTATAAATATATAAATGTATATATGTATGTATTGTATGTATGTATGTATGTATGTATGTATGTATGTATGTATGTATGTATGTATGTATGTATGTATGTATGTATGCATGTATGCATGTATGTATGTATGTATGTATGTAATAATAATAATAATAATAATAAACGGTTTATTAATAGAGTTGCAGCCGGTGGCTGAAAATATACAGACTTACATTTGATTTAGACAAAATTATATAATATGCATTGAATACATTTACAGGGCTGTCCAGTACACAAATCAGGAGTTGTTTATTATTTTAACAATAGATGGGATGGTGCTGTTCTTATATCTATCGGTGCGGGCTCTTATGGGCTGAATTTTGTTGTAGTGGCGGACTGCACGAGGTGGGTGGGGGGCTGCCGGTGGCAGGAGGTGGCGATGACGAGGGTGGTGCAGTAGTCCACTGCCAAACCTTTCCAGTGCTTGGTGGTGGAAGTCACTGAGGGATGGCATTTCCAGGGTGGAGAGAGCGTTGGAGTACCCGGAGTACTCTGCGCCGAGTATGATTCTGCAGGCCCTTTTCTGTACCTTCTCTAGCTGACGTCGTTGGGTATGTATGTATGTATGTACGTATGTTCATAGATGCAGCCATGTTAGTATTGTTGGTATTGTTCAACACCACAAGAAGCGACAGAGGAAGTTGAGAGGAACAGCAGTTAAGCAGAGTATTAACTGGCGACTATTTTAAGCATGTTGGTGAGAGTGGTGGCGAGGGAGATGAGCACAGACTGACCACACCGTGTATTCTGCCGCTGAGGAAAGAAGAGATGAATTGAAACTCTGTGTGGTGTTCGTTTATGATTTGGGTGTATTTCTCCCACCTAATTAATCATACAAACCAGGCAATTAATCGGTGGTCAGCCAAGGTGTAAAGTCAATGCTTACCCCCGAACACGTTACTATGGATAGTTATAGAAACAGAATGAATTATAATTAGATGTCAAGAATAGCCCCACTCCCCCCCCCCTCCTCTCTCCCAAATGCCAGTGTAAACAATAGCAAATTTTTCCCATAAACACTACATATTAACACACAACAGACACTCATAAACACTACTGAAGAACTTATTACACATATTTAAAAAATATATATATTATTTCTATTTAATTTTTTTTTAAATTGGAAAACTGTTTTCAACTTTGGAAAATTTTGGAAAATTTTGGAAAATTTTAAAAATTCCATGGACCAATGAGAGATTCATTCCCTGTACCGACTAGAGCTCTCCATTCCCTTGACCAACCAGAGCTCCATTTCCCCTTTGCCACTGACTTACACATGGTACACAACGATATAATACGTATTTTATGGTCGTTTTTCTTGTAAGAGTAGCTGTTTGTAGTTCCTGTTATCGTAGGAATATCCGGGCATAAAGTTACATGTAAAGGAAAGATAGTTTAAGTTAGTTTAAGTTTACATACGACAGAAATTCCAGGTAAATCCAGCGCATGCGTATATACAACTGGATGGTCTGGTGCAACGGAAGGTGACGCACATGACACAGACACTCAGCTACGTCACTTACCAAGAAAGACCAGAACGCTGACACTTGCCCAGTTTATACTATAGAAGGACAAGGGATATTATAATAGACGTTATAAGCACCTCAAAAGGCACTACACAAATACACAGTCAAACGTAAAAGTATCTAGGTGGCGGCCTCACTTTTACTATTGCTTTTGTTATTTGGAAAGTTGTAATTGAACAGGTGTCACGTACGATGTTACTATCAACGTGTTCCCGTTTTGGAAGATTAAAAGATTATTATTTGATTTTTTTTAATATATTATCAACTGAAAAGTGATTGATCTCGATTTTTTTGTATATAATGAGGAACTATTAAATGACATACATACATACATACATACATACATACATACATACATACATACATCCTTTTAAATCTTCCCCCACACATGACCATCACGCTTATAACAATATCAACAAAAAAGTAATAGCGGAACTTAACCTAACATGACCTGGTTGTGAGGCTGTGTAGGCGAACCTCCCAGCCCTTGCGAGGGAGCCTTCAGTGACAGTACAGTATATAAGCGGGAATACAGCCCTCTCACCATCACACTCCAACCATGGCTCTCAAGGTACGTCCACTCACCAACCTTCTCCCACACACGCTCTAATAGCAGTTTCATTTCCTACTGACGAAGCTCTTCATTGCATAATACCAAAAACTGGACTCCAGCTCCACGAGGATTATTTTCAGTCGATGTTTATTGAGAAGGCAAATAACACAGGACACCCCAGGGACAATGGTTCATGTAACTGATCTATGACAGCTTATGAATTGAATGTTAATGCTGTTCTGTGTAGCGAGGCCACGAAATGTTTTATACTGCCTGGATATAATTTATCGAGGCCAAAGTGTACGTGTCGTGTTTTACAGATCGTGGTCGTCATATGTGTGGCAGTCGTGGCCCTGGCCGATCAGCCTACCAGGTATTCTCCAGCATCATCACACCCCGCCCCCTCACACCACCAACAAGACGACGACTACCCTGACGTGAGTGAAGAGAGATCCTTTCTGAAATAGAAGGATGTATTATCACACAATTATCTTTCCATAACTTCATAATATCATTCAAGAAACCAGCTCATAGTCACACTTTATTTCCACCTAAGATTTAAGGCTGCACAAACTAAGATCAAACCACATCGTTACCCTAAAACTATTCGTTAACTACAAGGTTCGTTGTCCCTTATCAAGACAATATTTCTCTTGGTTGTATTAACCACTAACATTTGCCTTTTGTCTTTATTATCCAGATTATTACTTTTGGTCTCTAGAACATGTACGAGTAAGGTAGGCTCTCGCCGATAATATAATGAGCCAAAATATGCTCTGAGCTTCACTTCTTTATCTCGGAAAACATCCCAAATCATTATATTCATCAGTTTCGTAAACAAATACCACAGTTAACATATCGTTAATTAAGTCATCATCCTCTTCATTCATAAACACAGACATTGTCATCCCCTTGTCATCAAGTGGATTTCACGAATGTTCACTTTCTCAGGTTCCTCCCAAGTATGAATATAACTACGGCGTCGCCGACCAATATACCGGCGCCAACTTCGGTCACTCCGAGGTCCGCGACGGCTACAAGACCGAGGGCAGCTACACGGTAGACCTCCCCGACGGCCGCAAGCAGACCGTCAACTACGTGGACAATGGCGACGGTCTGGAGGCCGTAGTGACCTACGAGGGTGAGGCCCAGTACTCCGAAAACAACCCTGCCCCAGCCTACAAGCCCTCTCCCACTTACAAACCTGAACCCACTTATCGACCAAGCTATGAACCTGCTCCTACCTACAAACCCGCTCCCACCTACAAACCTGAACCCACTTATCGACCAAGCTATGAACCTGCTCCTACCTACAAACCCGCTCCCACCTACAAACCTGAACCCACTTATCGACCAAGCTATGAGCCTGCACCAAAATACCCTGTTCCAAGCTACGAGTCAACCCCTAGTCACCCTCCCCCTGCACACGGGCCTAGCTATCACGTGCCCATTTACAACGACTTCCCTAGCTACCCCGCCTACGAACCATCCCCAGCTTACGACCCGCCCCAAAATTACCAAGCCGAACCCCAGCTATAGCTATGACCCTGCCCCTAGCTATGACCCTTCCCCTAGCTATGACCCTGCCCCAAGCTATGACTCTTCCCCTAGCTATGACTCTTCCCCTAGCTATGACCCTGCCCCTAGTTATCCCTCCTCGTCATCTCCATCATACGCCTAGGTAAATTAGGTACATTTTTAAGTATATTATGTTACTCATTGTTTCATTATTAAAATAAGTTTATAAAAAAGCTACATCTTGTTTTCTTTACAAACGAACGAAGATATTACAGTTTCGACGGAGATACAAACACAGGTGTAGTGTTAATTTAAAGCTCCCTGTATAATAGGAAATAATCATACTATATTATTACTGTACCGTGAAACCATTACAATTAAACTTTTTTTCATATGATTGGTTAATCTAAGTAGCAGTGAAATTACGATGAGATTTTACAACAAAGCCAAAGCTAACATAAGTTACGGTATATCTGAAGGTCTTGTAGCATAGACAAAAATCTCATTCTCCTACAGACAGACTATAAGTCATCTGTTCGTGTCCTGTCAGTCAGAAAATCTGTGATCGGATCAAAGAATAGGTCCTGTAGTAATGTATTAATGTCTAAGGGTCAGTCGTTTGTGGGTTACTTTGTCGAAGTTTGTCCCACGTCATTGCTCTTTGGTCGTCTAATAGAAAATGTATCATATACGGTTACCTATGTTGTTATTATATGTCCTCTAAGGTGCAGATAGATTTATATTAAGTCATCTCACTACTACAACTACTACTACTATTTTTTTTAATGGCCTCCAGCCTCCCCCAATAGCCACACCTTCGCCGCCATTTTATTACCTTAAAATTAACTATCCTAATACATAAGTAGCTACCCTGGCTGTGTTGAGTTAGTTGAGCCGCAGATGTATGCGGCATTCAGTGACTGTTGCCTCAAAGTCGATATCTGAGACTGTTGTCTGCTTTGGGGCCAATGCTCTCGTTCCCCTGAGGCAAAGCAATGCAGACCTAAGCAGAGAGAAGGGCAGTCGACATCTCAACCAGGCTGTAACATAACTTCTGAGCTGCTGCTTCCGTTCAGATAACACCCCGCAATATTGGAAATTAATGATAATAATACTAATATGGTAAAGTATTTTTTGAGGTTATCTTATTATTACTACGCTTCAACATCGTCTTACTGTAGTAACTATTACAGTAGTCCATTTACCATTAAAAATATGAAAGATATAACTCTATGGATACTAATATTTACGGATATGAATGGACGATTAAACTGACCATGGTCGTACATGTTAGTTAACGTAAGTCCAGACGATTCATATTATGTTCAGTAGCCCATAAAACATGTAGCTATAACTTCTTTATTGAGTCCCCCAGAGAGACGTCCGTTTTCTCACCGTTTTCTCTCATGTATCTCAGAGACTCTGATATTTCTTAATTCCGCATATGGTGTTCAGAGATCCCTTGTGAGTGATGTTGAAAGCTTCAACTGTATTTACTTTTCGTGAAATTGTCAAACAAGTTCAGATTAGAGTCTGCCAGTAGAAGTGACATATCATGACATCGTCCTTGGGGACACCGTGAGTTTCCAACTGCTAATGAAGTTAGATAATTTTGATTCCCAATCATCAGAGAATGTGATGTTTGTATTGAAATTATTGTCAGTTTTATATTTTAGAAATTAATTAATATCCTGAAATATTATGTCAATCTTCTTATCTCCAGAATCTAACGACAAACTCTCAATAGGCTCTTGTCTATATTTTGATGAGGTCGTAAGAAAGACGTTATCAGCTTGTGTATTTGACATAAATTTCACTATTGCCTGGCAAGCTCGAACTCTGATTAGTTTGTAAACAATAGACGTAAGAAATTTATCTGGCCTATGACACTGATTTTCATAGCCAAATGTACAGCAAGTGATTTAAATGAGGTGTATGTCAATGCACGAATTGGCCTTTCAGCATGCCTGAAGTTTCCAATTACATGGTATATAACAGCGTGCATGGGGAAGTCACCTTTTCTGATGCTCTCTCAGCGTATCTCAGGTAGGTAATTAGTGCCTCACGCCCACCATATTAAGTGAATTTAACTCAGTTGAACTTTGTTGAATATCAGTGCTCATGTTTTAACATAGTTGAAAGTTTCACGTGCCAAGTAAGAATTAACGTAACTTAATCTGTGTCGACGCTATGCGTCTTCCTTGCCAGATGTATGTGATTATTTGTAATTGAGTTCAGACTTTTCTGATGCTCTCTCATCATATCTCAGGCATGGTGTGTCTTGTGGCTGATAGCTTCAGCTACCGGGGAGCGGTAGCTGAGGGTACCAGCAGGGCAGGATGTCCTTAATTCAGCGACATGAAATTCAGAGGGAGTGACACGCTGGGAGCTAGCCATGGGAGGATAAGTTTCACTAGTCCCGTGCGCCAGAGTCCATCCGACCCTATGAGTGTGCTTCACTTGTTTGTTTTGGTAAACACCAGCGAGTGAACCTGGTATACTAATCTCAATTATATAGCAAAATTATAATTGTCCCACTTGAGTATTGAAACCACGAAACATTGCTATTACCAGTATTAGAGTTGTTATATGAGTTTTACCATCCATATTGTACTCCCAACTGAGATGCTGGTGCATGTTTCCACGTTGTTCATTCAGTAATAACATGATGTAATAAGTAATATATTAATATCACTGATATTAGCAAGTGTGTAAAGTGACCACCTTTATTGTCAAGGAAATAATATAACAGTTGTTTGATGTTGTAACACATAACTGAAGATCTATTTTGTTACGTATAAAGTAAGGCCTTGTGGTCCATTCTTGTCTGAGTGTGTTCAACTTCTCATACTATTCACAGTTGATTTTAATAAATATTAATTTAGTATTGTATCACCGCTCCTTTACTGCTAACAATTGGTTCTCAGAAAATAAACACTGTAACCCACGTACCTAAGCTCGTCTACCACGCTACCAAACACTTTTAATGATACCAGTTATATTCTAATAAAGGCCTAGGTGGTGGCAGCCTACCGTGGAAGTATAATAATTATACTAATAGATGTTGTTATAGAATTATGTGGTTTTCCCAAGTTAATCCATAGAATATAATATAACTAAGCACAACTGAGAATAGTAGTAAGACGAAATGCACCAACAATAAGCACTGATAAATACTGAAAGAAGTAAGAGAAAAGTATAAGAAACAAATAATAACATTGAAAGTAATATATAAGATCTAGCAAAGAAAGATAAAGAATATTGAAATACATAAATAAATAACAACATTGAAAGAAATACCTAGAAATTAACTTAGAAAAGAATTAGCAAGTAAATGAGAAAATAAAAGTTACACGTAATATAACTAAGAAAATTAAAGAAGATTATATAAGACATGGAAATAACTTAGAAAACATAACCAAAGAAATTAAAGAAAGTGATATAAGTTATACTAACAGTAAATAAATAGAAAACAATAAATTATAAAAGAAAAAAATCTCTCCTCTTATAGACGTGTATTAATCAGTTAGTGAAATATAAATAACAGAACCTTTGATCCCCCCACCTCCTTATACGATAATTCCTTTTAAGACACAATCCGAGATATGCTAGAGACTGTTAATTGGTTGAAAATGTCCAAAGGAGGGCCAACAGACTGATGTTTGCTATACGGAACCTCAGCCACCCAGAGAGATTAGAGCGCCTGCAACTGCCTAGCTTAAACTACAAACGGGCAAGGGGCGACCTAATTAACGTGTATAAACATCTCAGAGGGCACTACTCGTCCAATGTATGCATATCTGGAGTTGGTGGACGCCCGCTCTACAAGGGGTCACAGGCTCACAGCTCGAGGTTGAAAAAGCCCTCCGGATCAGTGGCGAAGAGGATAAAAATAAAAGCAATTAAAAAAAGATTGTTCTTTAATTTGTAATTACTTTCTGAATAGCAGCTTGACACTGACCAAGAAATTCTACCTTTATAATGTAAATAATTCACATAACAAAATGTAAAAGACAAAAACAAAAAAAAATTCTTACTACTTCAGTTAACTTTAACACAGGTCTGAATCCAAACACTACAAACCCACTAAGATTCAGAAAAATGTTCAAACCCTTACGTAGAACATTACTTGATTTTTTCTAAATATTGGAACCAGATTGTTATGATAGAAACATTCCTACTTAAATAAGTCAGTATGAAGTGTATGTACAATGAAGTTTAACAGTTTCACTATTTGGTAACATGACTTGGTTACCTCCGCAGCCAGGTGTAGGGGTTCAGGTGTAGGGGTTCACTCGTCAGCTGGCCAGAGTTGCCAACATAGGGACTTTGTAGCTAGATCTAGAGCTTTTTGTTTTGTTCTAGCGACATTTTAGAGCGATTTGAGACTTGTCCCAAATCTAGAGATATCCACAGAAATCTAGCGACTTTCTGGATACTTTTGGACTGTCCATGAAAACTCAGTTTTCCTAATTTCGAGCCATAATATATAGCAACGGGGTTACAGGGACAATAAATAATAAGAAAAGTTTAATACATTTGAAGGGGTCGTGGTACAGAAGGAGGGACACGTCTATTTCCTGATCACTTGATGTCAGCCCGTCCATGGCTAATGTTGCCGTGTGTCATTTATTTGTCTATTACCTTCGCCTTTGTAGCACCTGGGTAACTTACCTTTTTGTCAGATATGCAATATGAATTTCATTAATACGCTAAATTTTAAAGAATATTAGCAAAACATCTTATAGAATTAATTCTATCAAGCCTGCGTGGTTCCAAACTTCTCATACGCGTCCACCATGGGTGACCCATAGACTCCATACAGTTGCCCCGACACTGTTCACCCGCTTTGCCAAAAACCATCAAGGAAAGTTTCCGCTTGTTTGCATGCTGTTTATTAATTTGAACCCTTCATAGTCCCAATAGAAAATGGGTAAGCCACAGTATTCGCAGCGATTTAGGAAGGAATGGCTCAGAGATGACAGATACAAAAATTGGCTTCTGGAGGTGCCAGGAGATAATAAAAAAGGATTTTGTAAATTTTGCAAGTGTACTTTGTCTGCTAAGTTGTGCGACATTGAAAAACACAAAAACACTAAAAAACACAAGAAAGCAGAAGAGCCGTTTAGTGCAGAAAGACAGACAATTTTACCATTCAAGAAACTTGGGAATAATAGCTAGCGACTTTCCATGGAAGATTTAGCTACATTTAGCTACTTTTAGGTACCAGCCTAGCGACATGTGAAGACCCGAGTTGGCAACACTGCAGCTGGCCTCCAGTGTAAACAAGACAGTCACTTCCTGAGGAGTCTTGATTTAGTGACCGGAAATTGTCTTTAATAGGTATTGAGTTACTTTTATTTAAATATGATAAAGTTATAAGTTGTCTGTATCTATCAAAAACATTATATTATAGTGTTTTTAGCCTTGAGTTATGTGTGGAACAGATGGTGTCCACATAGAGCATAGAATAAGATTTGCTGTATAACCATAGTGATAAGAACGGGGATAATGGATGTTTACTACTTCTTGTGATGGTTACCCCCCATGAAAGTTCTATGGGTTTAAAATGTGTAATTTTGAGGAAAATGTGAATGATTTACTGGACTCTGTGTGTGAGGTTATAGCTAATCTGAGATAATGCTTAACGACTCTGGCGTGTCCTCAGTGCCAACTTGAGGAAATTACTGCATATAAAATAAAAGCTTTCTTGCCTTGAGACACTTAGAAAAGTGCACAACAGATACAATTTGCATAATATAACCAAGATAAAGTAATTTTATGTCGTACTTTCAAATACTAAGATATGCTAATGCTCCTTAAACTTATAAGTCTCACATATGTCCCAGTCTGGATTTTTGCAGGCATAGAAACCTTACCTCCAGAAAGACTTAATATACCTAGAGAAAGTGCAACACATTGTAACTTAGATGGTTCCTGAATTAAAGCATCTCGATTATCCAATGAGACCGAGGGCCTTAGGACTAACGCCCAGAGTTTTTATTACCCTCTTCTATTGACGCGGGTTGTCGTGTTTACAATCAGAGTTAAAAAAAGTTTAAGTCACGAAAGTCACCGCACTGCAGTACTTGATGGGGAGTTGTGGCGGTAAAATTAACTAATTCCAATATTATAAGTTAATTTTACCACCACACCTTCCCATCAAGCACTGCAGTGTGGTGTCCTTTGTGACTCAAATTTTTTTAAAACTCTGAATGTAAGCATGAAGACCCTTGTTAACGGAAGACGGTGATTAAAACTCCGGGCATAACTCTCTTCAGTCAAGACAAAATAGGGTGGCTCTCTTAGAGACATTCAAAATCTTCTAAAGGATGGAAAATATGAACCCGCGCCATTTTTTCATGATGTTGTGCACCAGCAACACGAGGTGACACAACTTCAAGCTTGCCAACATATTATACTGGACGAATATAAGGAAATACTTCTTCATGCAGAGTGTGGTAGACCTGTGGAATGGTCTGCCAACTCAAGCTGTGGAACCGAGAAAGGAACTGGAGATATCCTTCACAGGTCATTGACCTTTTTTCCTTGGCATGGCTATATGATTATTTATGTCTATTAGGTGGATCTGTGTCTGTCGTACAGGTATTTGTTTCAGATCAAACTGATTTTCTTAAAAATGATATTTTTCTTTTAGAAGAATAAAATACTGTACAAGACAACTATAGTATTTTAGGTCAGGTTAAGTTAACTAGTGTAAGGTTTAGTAGGTTAGATTGGTTCTTGTAAAAGAAAAATATTTCCTTGAAGATTAGATAGCTTTTCAACCCAAAACAAACATGAAGGACACTGGGTCACCAACCAGCCGTAAGTAATCATAAAAGTTATATTTTTTCATGCACTTTATGTCATTTACTCAAGGTAAGAAGACTTTATCTGCTTTGGAGTAATTTCCTCAAGCTGGTGCCAAAGGTGCACCACAGTTGTCGAGTATTAGCTACCTAACTAAGTAGGTAGTCCTCTAAGTAATACTTGATGAGAATGATTCGTCCTTAGCAGCTACCTGACAAAATTTCTCCATCGAAGATAAAAGCTCTCTTACCTCGAGATACATAAAAAAAATGCAAAAGGAATTTGTTTTGTATCATTTCACTTTTAAGATCTCTTATGTTTTTCCACGTCCAGAGGAGCTCCTCTTGACCCTCTGTCCGCCCGCTATGTTTATATACCTTTCTCAGATCAACCAATAGCTTGTGCCTTTCACTCAGAGATTATTATTATTATTCACAATGATTTTTTTTTAATACAGAAGCTGGTGATAAAAAATAGGAACTATTCAAGTAAATTTAGCTTTTCGTCTGCCACAATCTCTCCAACTAATTTGTAACAAGCAATTCTTACATTGTATTTTAATGGATTACCAATAGTGGTTGCTGTATTTGATTTATAAAATACAGTAGCTACAGGATACCAATTTTTAGTGTCTGTTATCCAGAAGGCCAAAGATTGGAGGGAACTATTAAGAATAAGAAACAAGCTGTGATGAGCAAATACAACAACATTGACCTGACAAAATTATTTCCAAATGGATTAACTTATTGTAAATACCAGTAAGGTATTATTAAGATGAATTCCTGTTAGTTCTTATTTAACTAGTCTTTTGTAATCTAACCTTTCTAACAAATAATACTGTGTTATAAATTTCTCAGGTATTGTGGAACATTCTCCGAAATCAAAGCTTTTAATTACTGTAATTGCTTATATGTAATTGTGTTCTCAGGTGCTTTTGTGTTCACCATGAAGCCAGCAGGAGCAGTGCTATACCCTGTACAAGGTAACTTATTTTGAATCTCTTGATTGTTCTTCATTCTTAGACAGTTAGATCTCTCTGTAAAGTTCACTTATACTGTATTAGCTAGGTATTGAATAATTATATAATGCAAATTTTATGGCAGATATAATTTTTGTCTCATTTCTTTCTTTGCATAGTACCATTGCAGGAATTATCTGACATAATTTTCAGTAATCAGCCATTTGTAATAATTTTAGTCATGTACATTTGTAATGAATTAATAAAAAAAGGCATATGTTTTTGAGTATTAATTCTTGGCTCTACTACTGGCATATCATTATTTGTCTCTAATGCATAAAATCAAGTTCATGCCACATCACGTGTTCCCAGAAATACTTTAAACTGTGAAAATAGGATGTTCATATAAAAAAAATTCAGAAGATAAATGGACAATCATTTTTTCCTTCCTTGTGGTAATATATAATTATAATGGTAGTACAATAATTGTAAGCATTTTCTAGGTGTGACACTTCATAGAGTTGCTGCTGGCCAGAGATCACAGGGAGATGGCGAGGAACAGACTCCAGTTCCTTCTTCCCAGACACAGGAATCTACAAAAACTCTTCTCCCGTCATCTGTGAAACCTCAGAATCCTTCAAGAAAGACCAGCAGAGAGGTCATAGATACTGATGGAGATATACACAAAAATAAATTAGAAAATACTGCTCAACTAGGGAAAGAAAGTACTACTCATAATGTTAAGCAAACTTCAAATAAACTTTTACCTGAAATTGCTGACATTGCTCATAAGCTCACGAAAGTTTCCATCATGTCATCCCCAGACTCTTATTTACTTAATGCTCCACCTAAAGACTTACACACAAAAAAGATCATACGTTTGACTCCAAAGACTAAAAACTCAAGTTTATTCCTGAGTGCAAGAGAAAAAACTTCAAGTGTGTCCCTGTACTCTCAAAAGAGAAAGGATCCCAAGTTTGTTCCCTACGAGCCCTATAAGGGATGTGTGAGACCAATACTTAAGAAAAAAAGTAAAATAGGGAGTAAACAAAGAAACGATGAAACCGAGAAGACTGAGACAATTGAAGAGGACACAAGTAACAAGACATGTGAAGACAAACAGACTGCAGGTGCTGTTAGTGACCACAAAAATGCTGAAAAGGTAGCATTCATATTGATTGTTTTTGTTATCAGTTAACCCTTATGCTCCGTGAGGCCACATTTGTGCCATACAGGTACTGACAGAACCTGTGAGGCCATGTTCGTAGCCCAGTTCAAATATGGCAGGCTTGAAATATTGGAAACATTTCTCCTCGGAATGAAATGACCAAATTCTGCCTTGCCATTGGCCAGTCGTTCATGTGTAGGCAGCCATTCAAAATGCAATAGTATATATTTAATATAAACATTCCAGTCTGGCCGCCCTTTCATGCCGATAAGCGGGGGGTCATGTTATGTTACGTATTTAGTGTTTTTTATAGGTTTTTATGTGGAATAACTATAATTTCTCTATAAATGAATGCTTTAGGTAAAAGATAAGGTATACTTATATAGCTGACAGTACTGTTTTGTGTGATAAAAGTCATGGTCTGTGTGTATCTCATCATGGCAGAAGGTGTTTACCCACTGTCATAATTATTACGTATTATTATATCTTTATTTCATGGCAAAGTACTGCTTCTAAGCTTTCAAATGATATACAGTATACTTTTCCATGTTTTGCATAAACTATAAATTAATAAAAAGAGAAACAATAGAATGTCTAATATGCGCCCTTGCAACAGATTTTTATCGACGCAACTTGTAAACAATAGGCTCCAACTTAACCTAACCATCAGCTTTAGAGGCCCATTAGGACTAGCAACTACCTATCTCTCGGTTTATCGTACACCATTTCCAACAGAGATTTGAAGACAAGTTTGAATAGCGTATCTCAACTTGTGTATAGGGAAGAAAAGTGGAACAAAACATTTCATAAAAAGTAATTATCATTTGAGAGAAGGAAAGAAACACTGCATCATCTTCATATTAAATTATTACTTACCTAAGTTGCATATGACGTTATACTAGGTAGAAGTTTGTTGTATTTTACGCACAACTTGAATGTGTACTGTATACTAAAAGTTAAGGCATGTATACTGTTGTAATGTAGCTTCTGTTGCAGTAATCTTCTTCATTACCATAGTTGATTGGCTGCTCTTAGAAACAATGTAAAGTACAGTGCAGTACATGTATATTAATTTAGCTTAAGTATTTCTTGACTTGAGGCCCAATACAGTACAGGGTAGAGCTACAAATGGATTTGCTTCTCCTGTCCAGTTAAGATTAGATATACTTCATTACTGTTATTCCACAGAACTTGAACATCAAGACGTCACATCCCATACTAAATCACACTGGACAACTACTTGTCATGTGGTAGTTGTGGAAGTGTCCACATGCTGGACACTATAACTTGCTGGTAGTGCGGTAGTTTTCTCCGGGTGTCAGGTCCTAATTGGTTGTTTTGTTTGTATGGATGGTTTCAGCTGTATGACCTGTTCCTATCAGTAGATATTGGTAACCATTAATTTCTGCAGTTAGGCATGGCTGGCACCAATTAATGTGGGAAGTAGAAGCCTTTCTATGCTTATTACATGAGATGTAGGATAATTGACCATTAGTTTAACAATAAACATACTGTATTGTTTTATGTATCTTCAGCTAAGCATCTTAGTAAAGGATTTCGAGAAAGAGAGAGCAACTTGGGAGAAGAACACAACAAAACTGAAGTCAGAGAATAAAAGTTTGGAAGACCAACTCAGCCAGATCAAGAAAGAAAAAAGCAACTTGGAGAGTCAGCTCAGTGTTCAGTCACAGGTATCTGTCAGTTAAGCTTCTTTAAATGGATTATACCCCATTGCAGTCACACTAGATATGATATATAACTTGGTCAGAAGAAAATTTAACTGCATTAAGTTGGGTGCATGTTTATAAAATGTACAGTTCTCCTAACAGTAAGAAATTACAATACAATTAGGAAGAGCTGCATCCTGGAGAGCTGGCATCAGGTGATCATGGCTAACTCTTGCAAGCGTGAAAAATGGCTGTAATATATTGATGATGTTTGACCTGAACTGTCATTTTAAGTATATTTCTCTGGGGATATCTTTCTAAAGTACATTGCAAGAAGGGCTTGATCTTTAGTGTGATGAATGTTACTAGAAATACTTGTTTTTAATTCTATTTACTTTAAGGTTAATATTTTCGAACTGGGGAACTTTTTGATAGTTCCTTGACAAACCACCTCCTCCATCCCTCTCCTCACAGCACATGATGAATGACCCTAAACCAGTGAATAAAGGATTAAAGTATAAAATCCAATTTTATGGCTGGGGAAAAATCCGATAACCGGAAATAACTCCCCCTTTTCCGGATGGGTTTTCTCATCAGTAGGACCATGTGAGGTTTGATGTAGAACTCCTAAGTTTATGACTGAGAGGGTCATGTCAAGTGAACTAATTCAGTGGTCATCCTGGTGTACCTGTTAGCTTGCTGGCTTCTAAACAAGCACCAAACCATGCTGGGAACTTATCTCAGGCACCTTGGTTCAACTGATCAAGTACAGGTATCTTTTTATGCAGCCTTCTATCATTCTGAATGAATAGCATACCTACCTCAGGAATGAAGGAAGCGCCTGGATAAGGCTGAGTCTGTCATGAGATCCTGCCAGTTATTTGTGGTTTCCCATCAACCATAAAATAGGATTTTATATTACAGTCCTTTATACTGTATTTTGTTTTGCTTATCATGAGATAACCACTTTGTACAGTCCAGTATTACTATTGTATGATATTGCACTACAGGTCAACACTGAACTGAAGAAACTGTTGGTTGCATCAGTTGGTGAAGACGTCCAGGGAAGGGTACAGTGCCTAACTGAAGACAAGGCACGTATGGCAACTATGATACGGCATTACTCGGAGAAAGTTGACCGGGATTATGAAGAAAAAGAAAGAATGGGAATTCAGTGTGATGTTTGGCGTTCTAAGTTTCTTGGTAGCAGGTTAGTTTATTTTTCCTGTTGTTGCTGGGTATATCACATGGATTGTGTACTTAGAGAAGGGGAGGAAAATTAGATTATTAGGGGAATACAGTATGGAGAGAGTTTTTTGAGTTTGAGTGAAGTATTTTTAAGAAATTCATTTATGTGTCATTTTAAAAGTACACATGAAGACTGTGGTAAAGAGGGGAATAAAAGAACATTTGTCTTAGTAACTTTGTGGACTTGTTTAACTACTTTTGTATGGATTCCCCTCTGCACTGAATAAAAACACCTGGCATTGGCCTTTTATACTGTATTCCATTATGTAATTCCACATTTCTCCTTGTATCAGTACTACCACAACTTCTTTCATTCCTGTTGTTTCAGACATTTCTGTTTTTACTCCCCTCACATGTTCCCAGCTCATCTCTCTGTTGCCCTTTGGTTAAGTTCTCACCCAAAATTAAGACACCGGGTTCCTTTCACTCACCATAGTTTCAGTCACTCTTTTCTGGTCCTTCTCTTCACATCCACACTCACACATACTAAACACTCTAGTCTTTTATGTTCTCCCACTTATTTGGGTAACTGAATACAATACAAGGTGGGAATACCAGCCACACACTCCCAGACTGAAGAGGAAAGGGACAACACTTTCAGCAGGTGACTTTGCTTCTTTGCACATTGGTAATTTAAAGTTGGTTTATATCACTGTCAAAGATAACAGTACTACTCTGACACCAAACATTATCAGTTTTCCTGGAAGCATTTACTCCTTCATTATTTCTGTTTTCTTTTTAATGTTTTGTTTTTATTATTATTTTTTATGATATATATTAGACCCATAAGTATTATTAATATTATTATTTATGCTTATTACTACGGTCATCTACAGCATGATGGTGGACGAGTTAGTGGGGTGTAAAGTGTCACTGATGCAGAGAATGATGGAAGCTGAGGAAGCATTAAGGGTTGTGATAGAAGAACACGACTTGGTGAGACAGCACGTGCTCAACATGTACAGGTGAGATTGGTATTCAAATGCTTTTTCAATGTAAAAGTATGTTAGTCTTACATTTTGGCTATTTTTTTGCACAACAGTATATACTCTGGAGGCAGATAATCTCGGATTTCCTCAGGGAGTAGTGACCCTGCCTTGTAAGCTAAGAGGGCACTTGGAAGTCAGATATATAATGCCCAGTTCTCACTCTGTAAGGGTGGGTTGGTAATAGGAAGGGTATCGAGTCATAAAATTTGCTTCAAACTTGGCTGATAGCAACCAAAACCCCATGCCATCGAGTAATTATAGCTAACCCATACAAGTGTGGAAAATGTCTGTAAAATGGTAACTTAGTTAATCTTGGGTAATAAGTAAGTACAGTATAATAATAAATTATTGATTGAACAGAGAGGTTCAAAGAATCTTGCCTTGGAACATAGACTATTCTCTCCATATTTTGACAGAATGAACAAACAGCTTCGTGATGCATTTGACCCTCTTGCTGCTCAGTTGGGTGGCGTCCCTCCCTTGGCCTCAGCAGACTTGGTCACATTGGCTGTGGATGGTGATGTTTTAGCAGAAACTGTAAGAGACCGTCTGCTTGGTGACCTCGGCCGCTCTGTAGGCTGCTCCCTCTCCTTAGAAGGCTTGGAAACTCAAACACCTGGGGAGAAAATGGCCCGGCAGGTAATCTATTAGCATGCCGAAAGATCCTTATTTCTCAAATATTGATGTGACTCCTGCTCAAGAAGTGGGTTGCCTTTGATGTCCTTCTGCTGAAAATTTTGAATTAATTTGACACAATGACATGGTATTGAAATTCGGTTAATTTAATTGTGATCTTTAATGAAATAAACATAAATTGGAGAATGCAAACTTCAGGGAAGAGAGTGAAACTTAGCAACAGTATAAGAGAAGGAAATTACATTTAATTTGATTTAATTTCTCAGCATATGTGGCTATTGCCTTGCCATATAAATTTTGTTATGTTTTATTAGTTTCATTTGAGTACAGTACAGGTAATACCATGTTTTACATAAGCAGTGGTCAAGGACATAATGCTTTAACCTGAATATGTTTCTGAATACTGTAATTACTGTTGCTGTATTCCACATTATTTTAGTGTCTCCAAGTCAGTCATTTCATATCATTATTGTATTACCTCACATCAGGCTGTCTTTTCTAAGTGTGGCTTTCTAGTGCACTTCATTCACCTCATTATACATCCCATGTGTGACAGCTGAATGTTGTAGCCCAGCCATGATGTTCAGAATACAGCAAATCAATCCTCTTCCCAGCAGTACAAATTAAGGGTAACTGATTTTAGTTCTTTATAGAACTGCTATATATTATCTATAATAAATGACACCCTTACAAGCTCTTATAGCTGTAGATAAACAAATAAATATTTTTAAGGAAAAGATGTAAAAGCAGATGCAGGACTCATAGGCAACTCTCTTTTAAAGTGTGTAAAGAGAGAAAACTGTAAAGAGATGCAGATTGTTGGTTTCCATTAGAGCTAAATAAACTACCTTAGATTTGTTACTAAACTATGCTCATCTTGCTAGAATGAGGTCTTGTTAAAAGAAAATACCCGAATGCAACCTAAGAGATACCCAGTAGAAGAATGTTATCTCAAAGAATACCCTGTACTGTATAGTGCTGGGGGGAATAATATGTTAGAATGAACTATTGCTTTCATAATTTCCTGATAAGTTGAGCTCACTTCTGATGTTTCAGGCTTGTGGGAAGATAACCAAGAAGTCCCTTGTGAGTAAAATGAAGCTCAGCGTATTGTGAGCATAAAATTTGGCCTATCTGGTGTTCAGCTTCCTCATGTAGCAAAAATGTAGCTACTTTATTCAGTGAATGCAGTTGATGGTTTTTCTTGCATTTGATTGCTTTTATTAGTGTTTTGTTTGAAATTGAAAATTCTAAATGCTGTTAGTTGTTGTTTTGCAATAACATTTGGTGTGCCTCTGCTTGTCAAATCTTAGCAAATCTTCATAAAGACTCAAGGAAAGAAGAAGTGTTAAATTTGATTATTTTCAGCATTTCACATATACATTGTATTAACATTTATTTGAAATGAAAATTTTTTTTTACAGAATTTTGCAAGATACATTTAGTTTTTTACCATACCTTGAGAAAATCTAAGATTTTCATTTAGTCTCTCATTTGTTCCAGCTTTGGTGGGGAAAAGGCTGGCAAGGGTTTGGTAATAAGATTCATGCATATATATTATCTAGGTAATCAATATTGTATGCCTGTTACTGTACAGTATATAATTTCACTATATTTTAAAATGGAAATATTTTTTTTTTAGTTTCTCTACTGCTTATTTTCATAAAATATTATGCATCAGGGTGGCCCATTGCTTTTGTTACACACACCCATCTCTCTATATCTCTCTCTCTCTCTCTCTTTCTTTTAGCCATATTCCATTCTGTTTTCAGTCTTTTCTTCTGAATATCAATAAAACATTTAGAATAGTAACCATTCTTTAAAAGACTCTTGTGTTTAGTATAAGTGTACAATGACTTATTTTGCACCATTCATTCTAAGAAGCAACAGTAGTGATATAGGATGTAACCTCTCAACTTTTTTATTCCAATAATTTTTTTTTCTTTAGTACAGTCCACAAGTACACTGTTTGCCTTTTATTATGGCAAGTTATAATTTGTTAGGGAAATGATAATACAGGTGTACTCTCCTTTTGTTAAATAAGACCAATATATTATTCATTCCTATGTGCATTTTATCGGAGCATTTCTTCTATTCCTGCATTATCACATATACTATGCCTTTCATTTCTTTAAGCTAACATAGATCCTTTCACTTCTTGGTTTTGTCACATTTCATATACATTACAGGTACAGGTACTAATTAGTAGAGTTGCCGACACTTATACCTGATAAATTTTGTGAGATGTGGCAACTCTGTGGAATGCTCATCTAGCACCCTTGGTCTGGCTATTATTGCAAGGTTTTTTAAGGCCATTCTGGGAGTTTTAATTCAATGTAAAAAACACAGTTGCCACATCTCGGAAAACACACCAGCCACTGTACCAGGTATGAGTGTAGGTGACTGTACATCAGAACAGGACTTTCTCCATAAACCTTTTGAGGATTAATATTTATAAGTCATCCTGTTGTAAAAGAGGAATATAACTTGGATTATTTGTAGATAAACTCATATCAGTTCACTCCATGTTCGGATGATTTCTAAACAAAGAATACCTGGACGATGAAATGTTTAACTTTTATCCTACTATCTTGACACACATTACTATTATTCACCAGTTGATTGGTCGTATGTGCGCCAAAGAGGAGCCGATTTGTGCCGAGTGCAGTACTGTATCACCAGGCAGATCGGCCATGATGCACCGCTTCCATCCAAATGCCCGCTTTGAGCACGTCACTGTCAACTGCTGCTCACACTGCAACGGGGAGATCAAAGTTGTGTGATTAAGGATAACATTATCTTTGTCATCATAGTTCATAGTCTTTATGCAGGATGTATTATCTGTTATTACATGGCATATACAGTATATAAGGACAATCATCAATTTGTGATAATGCCATCTATTGTAAAAGGATTCTCCATGTAATGTATAACTTGAATACATGCAATCATTAGTGTAATTTTATAGGTGCTGTACTTTGTGATACGTATATAGCATAGTTTGTTACATTTTTGGCTGTACTGTATTAGTCAGCCCAATGAATGCTTTTCCTTATTGATTTACTGATGACATTTGAATAATGTCCTGACTAACTGGTAGATGCATTCTCCTTGCCTTGGCTAATACAGCAATGATATAATTGTTGGTTACCCTTGTGTTTAGGTAAATCATTTAAAACCTGGTTATGTTCTTAAGATGAATACTGTAGAAGATATTAATTTGGTGACAAAGAGAAACATATCCTTACTCATATCAAGAAATATCAATAATTTCCATACATACTGACCTAACACCAGTGTAGGAACTTATTCTATGTATGTATACAGTATGTCTGTATGTATATAAGAAAGGACTTTAAGTTTTATTTCATAATTTTTTTTTAAACCTTGTTATATTTTTGTATATTAGTCTTTGTATAGAGTTTATAGTTAATATACTTTAAGGGAAATATTCATTTTTAAAATTGTATACTGTAATATCCTGATTAGCAGTAACATTATGTATTGTTTTTTGTGATAACTTTGTGGGTTGATTGAGGCAGTACAGTACATTTAAGATGGTTGATGACTTAATATGTCATCACGAAGAGGAGTTTTACTGACGTATCTAATCACAACTATTCTTGCACCAACATTGCTATAATGTCAGTTTCTATCACCAAACAGTCACTTAAAGCACATAGTGGAGTAGGGCCATTGTTATTTTACTGCAGCCATTCTGTGAGTAGATCATTACCCTCTATAGTTTACCCAGAGACAAGTGCTGCTGCTTGTTAGTCATACATTAGAATTTTCTTTGAATGCTACAATTGTTATCACATCATTAAGGATCCATACAAAACAAAAATCTTAACTCTTGTCTATCCTTTCATGGTACAGTGTAAGGTGGCTGAAATCAAAAGCAACACAGCTTTATTCCTCATTGCCTTTTGTTTTTCCTTTCTGACTGTTGTATCAGATGTATTCTGTTGTGATGCTGTACCCCTCCATAACACCTAAAGATATTAAACAACTAAGCTTGTACACTAAACCCCTCACATCTAGATTTTACTTCAAAATGATTCAAAAAGTCTAGAAGACAACCCAAATGGTCAAGCCAACAAGAAGAACATAACAATGAACTCACCACCCTGCTTAGTCCCAATACTGTATGATAATCTCATTCATTTCCAAAACCCAAGTTGTAGAAGAATTACAGGTAAAAATGGCTACCAAGCAGATGAGAATTGACCATTTGTTCAAATTGTTATAATTATTATATCCAGGTCTGGGCAGCCCTTTTTTTTCTGATTTTGTTAAAGTTATGTCTTCTAACCAACACCATCTCCTATACCCTTCTAGGACCTCAAGCCCATTGAGTGTCATATACGGGGTTGCTCCAGAACTTTCTAAGGTTGTCAAGAATTCTAACTGATTATAGTAACTTCTTGCATAATACATGTTGGGAGGATGGGACCTGCATGTAACAGGCAATCAACAACACACACAACCTCTCACTACTGTTCATCATCATCCTTCTCTTTGTTTGGTGAGTACCTGAGTTTTAATTTAAGGATTAGATTGATTCCAAGGAATTTTGGTCTAATTCGATCCTTTAGTAATCCAAACTACCCTTGTGCTTAATTCATTTGGATTTGAGTGGTTTTAGTATGTTTATTTAAGAGTATAGAAAGGTTAATAAGTTTTCTTGATGTTTTACCAAAGCAATTTAATTTAGTAAGAATTTTCATATTTCTTGAAAGTCAAATATTCCTGTTTTTATGTAAATGCTCTTGAGAGAAAAAAAATGCATGTAGAGGTATATGAATGTTTATATGTAAATGTGGGAACTTAAGTATGAAATTATGTGCATTTATGTGTGAAATATATTACTTATTGCCCCAAATAATCCCTTATACAGCATGATTCATTGTTAATACCATGAAAAGCATTGTCATTTGTGGTATTTCCTGGTGAAGCATATATTTATGTTTATTTGCCAAATACTGTTTTGATAGTTAACCAATTGATGAGCCATATATCTGAATGAACTCGTATCCCTTTTTCAGCCAAACACATTGAGAGAAAATACATTTCTTGAAACTCTTCTAATTCTAAAGGGTTATGAAAGGTGATGACTGTTTTCTGCTGTCTGAAATATTTTATATGCTTTTTTTTATATTGACAATTTTGGACTTTCATAGATGGAAATTTGAATGTTTTTCTTGCCGAGAATTATAAACAGGTGTAAAGAAACATATGCAATGGAGTTTTTATTTTAAAGATATACTAAACTTTTACTTCAAATAAAACACATAACACCATTCACATTCATTATTCACCCAAGAACAATAACATTATGGGTTTCTTTCATTGTGAGATGATGTTAATAACTTATCATCATGTAGCACTTATTTGACATATAGTACTTATATAATTTCTAATACTTGTGCTTGTGTTAAGTTTGGTACTGTACATAATGCATATATAAAGGTAATATGGAGAGGTGTATGCAAACTTTTTTGTATCTATGGGCACTACATTACCTTAAAATGATGTCCACCAGTGTGTCAGCTATTATTGTGCTTCGCAGTTTTCTTTAATGGATAATATTGCAAAGACTATTACAGTACTCTGGGAATAACTTGTTTTTTTTGTGTGAAATATTTTACGAAGAGAATATCTGGTGAGAGAAACTGACAGGTTAATCCTGGTTTGTTTGATCAACACAGTCGACGTAAGTCTTCACACCGAAATGGATTTTATGCCCTTTTTCTACTAAATCCTCTAAAAGTTATTTTCAAAAACTATTTGGCTACATTTAAAAAAACTTAGTATAGGCTATAAATAAAAAAAATAGAGTAAACTTTTTTAAACACTTTCAAATAAAAATTTATAAAACTTTAAATACTGTATATTGTTTTTTTTAATTTGCATTAGCTTTTTAATTGTCAATATTTAAAAAAAAGAAAAAGGCAAAATTTGGCAGGTCCCTGTATTAACTATCTCGGTTGCCTTGATTGAAGTGTTCAGTTTGCACATCAAAATTAGTTTCTTAAAATTTAACTACTAAATAGTTTATGTATCGTAGAAAAAATACTTTAGAAATTTTTTTTTTTTAATAAGTACAACATTTACAAAAATTATATTACAAAACTCCCCATCTAGACAAACTCGCTGGTTATAAGCAAGCTGTAAAGTTGTACTGTAATGCAAATAATTACTGATAATACAGTAAATTCTTAAACAAGCATCTTTCATTTCAGTGCCAGGAAGAGTAATGTATTTTATTATGCAAAAACAGCTGAAATTATTGTACATAATAATGTAACTCAACTATGTTTTGCACAATACAGTAATATCTCTCTTAGCAGGAATTCCTCATACCCGGAACTCTCCGATAACCGGAATTGAAATTTTCTCGGAAAATCGTTCCCAAAGCCGGAATTTTCCTGAAAATTCCAGCTTTGGGAACGATTTTCTGAAGGGCACATTTTCTGGAAAATCCCAAGAAAATTCCAAGGATGGAGGATTTTTATTCCGGGTTTGAGAGATGAAAATCGGACATTTTCCTGAAATTTTGAGAAAAATTTTCCAGTACCTGAAAAATTCCAGGTATGGGGGATATCTTTCTGGGTTCAAAAGATAATGTAATGCGTAATTTCTGGAACTTCCGAGAACATTTTTCCGTTACCCAGAAAATTCCGGGGATGAGGGATTTTTTTCCCGGCTTTGAGAGAGTCCTCCTGTTACCCGAAAATCCCTCATTCCCGGAAGTACTCTGCACCAATTGTTCCGGTTAATGGAGATATCACTGTAGTTTCATCTTCACTTGCATATCACGATATTTCAATCTTCCTGGCAGTGAAAAAAATGCCTGTCTGGAATTTACTGATTCAGTAATTATTACATCTTTACAACTTAGAATACAGACTATGGTCACTATGTACTTATAATTTATAAGTCTTAAGTGGGACCAAGTCCCTTGAGGCATCCCAGTAGCCACTCAGGTAATACATGTTCTTTGGATGATAGTATAGTATGTAATAAAACGATACGACAACTTCTTTATTTTAGATATAATTTTTTTCTAGTTTTCTCTTTCTACGATCATAAATCACCTGTAGTGGACAGGGTATGAAAGATGAAGGAAATTGTGGGGTAAAGTGGTAAACACAGTAAAAATTGATTATATGACACTAAAAGTATGTCCGAATTGTTTGTACACCAAGAAATTAATTACTGTATTTACCATAAATACTACTTAGAAAAATCTGCCATTGTTATCTGCAGTTCAATACAAAAACGTAAAATTACACACCATGATGCTTCAATAAAGTTACTTTCATTGGTACTACGTATATATGAAAATACAGTAAGTAGTTTCTGTTTATGGCGGTGGGTCAGGGGCTCTGCTCTTGGCCAGAAAATTAGGTTAGATTAGGTAGCTTTCTTTTATTTGTTAGGTTAGGTTCCATTAAGTTCTGTACAATTTATCATATCGTGTTTATTACTAACATCCAAAGAACAACCATGGAAAAATGAACAAAATCGAAATATGCATTTTGGTGTTAGCCATCTGCTTTCCGAGTGAGGTACAGTAATTATTAATTACTATTTACCGCGCTAAACTATCGAGTTTGGCAGTTTGGTCAACAACACAGCCGGCGCTCTGCCTTCCTCATACCCAACAACCTCAGACGTTAGTTAAGTGACACAGAGTCCTGACGTGACAGTAGATTATTCCTAGTGATTATCATGAAACGTGAAATAGAAAGTTAATTTGAACATCATTGAAATAATAACTCGATGAAGAAAGTTAATAAAATATTTTGAAAGTTAGTGTGAAGTTATACTGTATAATTAAATTAGTGAAGGAGTGTTTTGCAAAAGTGTGAAGACGGTGGAAAGTGAGTCGTATCGTGCTAACTAGTGTATATAATGCTAACAATTGTGTATCATGCTAACTAAAGTGTATTTTACTAATTGAAGTGCATCGTGTTAACTGAAGTGTTCCTCCAACAAAGCTTTCTGGTATTAGCCATCTGCTCCAGGATTACCATTGTTAAATATGTCATAGTGAGTATTTAAAATAACACTAGCGAATCTTACTTAGAAAAGATAACGTATTTTTTGTATTAAGACAGACGTGTGAGGTTTTGTAATATTTAATTTTGAGTATTAAATTTCTTAAGAAATGACCAGCAATGTTTTCGATGGTAATTACTGCTGTGAGTGTTTGTGTCAGATTGTCTTATCTTTATTATTGTGACAGTTGTGATAAAGCTAATTATGTGTTCACATCAATGTACGCTGTAGTAATCAGGTAAAGACCAAGGTCTGTAGAATGTCTAACACACAAGGTGGTCTGGTCACTCATCAAAGAAAACGGAACCTCTCCGAGATGGTGACGTCACTTGTGCCCACATCAAGTCTGCCGAGCACTTGTTCAGTGTTTGGGTGTTTATCACAAATTACAAAAAAAAGAGGATAATATAACAAAGAAAAAGATGGATTCACTTGTACAAGAGGAAAGACTTTATAACCGCTGAAAATGGCCAAATTTGCAGCTTGCATTTTGAGGCCAGTGCGTTTGAGAACTTGAAATATATATTGCTTTGACTGTCATTACCAAGAACATTTGTAAGGATTAAGAATGAAGAAATACCAACATTACAACTGTCATGGTAAAAGGTAAGCCTACATTATTTCAGCTACAACGTAAAAATAGGAGTGTTATAACACAAGGCAGCCTACTGTGATCCGAAATTAAACGTACCCCAACACAATTTCGAATAGCTTTTATATATTTCAAAGAAGCAGCAAAATACTATGCATAGCTTCTTTTGATGGAGTGTCAGTTTTACTATTTTATTCACAAGTTTTTGAATGACCGTAGTTGAATGTTGGAGGGAGATGTGCTTATTTTCACATCAATTGGTTATCAATGGAGGTAGCTAAACCTCTCCTCCTCTAATTTCAGCTCTTATATTGTGGTTGTTTGCCGTCATGACCCTCTTGCAGATTATAAACATTAAATTATATAATTAATTAGGCTCTGCTAGAACCTAGGAACATTATAAATTGGGTATTAAGTTTATGATGAAATTCAGCAGTTATTCGGTATTCATTTATTGATAAGTTAAGTGTTCCTCGAAGCATATGGTTAGCTAGAAAAACCTCCATGCACGAAACACACACACACACACACACACACGCGCGCGCGCGCACAGACACAAAACTGTAAGCAAGAGAAGCTTCATTTGCTTCCTAAATATAAACAAAAGACTCAAATATGGTGAGATAGTTTTTTTTTTAAAGATTTTTAATAATTTAATTAATAGTTGTATATATTTGGAGTCGGCATACTTTTTTATTTTAGTTTTTGTTAATTAAAAAAATATATATATATCGAGTCTTTATTTCAACCGCTGGGATTTTTGTTGCGTTTTTTTATTAATTGAAATAAATGTGTGATAATTTTAGTTAATTTACGTGTCCTTTTTTTATTTATCATTGTACTATTTTGTTTAAGAGACCTTCCCCTTAGAGAACACACTGAGGATCGTTCACGTATTATTGTTTGGTTTTATCTCTCGAGCTCCTTAGGGGGTGAGAGACGAGAGCCCAGTGTGTAGTGACCATTCGTTCTCGGGATTAATATAAATATTCCCTGTATACATAGTGTGTGTGTGTGTGTGTGTGTGTGTGTGTGTTTGTGTGCATACATAAATACAGGCCACCATGTGTTGGAGGTTCATAGAATTAAGCTCGGCCTCCGTCACTTATACCTCATGCCTAGTTGTTTTCAAAGGTTATATTTAATTATAAAATTATAGGCACGTGTTGAGGCAGAGAGCCATTTACCGTATCGATCCTGCGTCGGATTATCAGCATCCTTGGACAGGTATCTCCTTAACCAATTAACCTTGGCAGGTGTATTGTGGGTATCCTAAGTCCCTGAGTTACGATACTCAGGGAAAAGTTCACTTAGGGCGGTGGACTTTGACTTTACGATAGATTCTAGATAAGTTTGTGTTATGTTGACACTTTGTTTACTATCATAATATCGCCTCCGCTTGGTTTTGGGGGAAACCTTGTTGCAGCATTGCCAATTTAGGGGTTGACCTCCTCATATCGGGGTTGATTTATCGGTGTTGCCAACTTAACATTCTGACGTTCTCTCGTTTCACTTTTCCCACCTGCGGATCCTGACCTCTGGATTTCAGGAGTGTGGTGGCCGAGTGGATACACCGCTCGTCTCCTGTCCTAAAGGATCTCTGGTTTGCGGTCGGGGCTTCCCCAGTCCACCCAGATGGGAGTGGGTACCTAACATAACAGGTTGGGAGTGAAAGTGGTTGAGTTGCAGTGTGGGCAACATTGCTTTCTTGTGTACAGATAAAAAAAACATAGTCAACAGTGCACTATATCCACATTGCCTTTCACAATCCGTCAGGCATGCGGAACTCACTTTGCCGTTTTCATATTTTCAAGCTATTCTGAGTTAAGACTGTGGCCTCTGAATATTAATAGTCTCCTATCATTAGGTGTTTCTTTTGTAAATTTGCAACATATGGTCTGAGGCTCATAACCCTTAATATCGAAAAATGCTTAATATTCCCGTTCTAATATCTGAATATCCAGAATACTAACGAGTGACAGTACGGGCATTCAATACGCTAATGGGACCAACGCCTGGCTAATGTTCTCCCGTTTGTCTGTCTACAACGGCGTTTTTGTGTTGAGTACATTCGATTCTTACCCTTTAACCCTTGAGTACGATGTTTTAACTCCTGTGTCCAATGGTATGGTACTCAAAAGGTTTACATTTTACTCAATGTCATTAGATTTATGGAATTAACTCCGTATACTAAAAGAGTTATGCTATTAACTCAAGGGGTTTAGTCAAGGTACTCAAGCGTTTATGTCTTCGTACTCAAAGGGTTAACTCATCGTATTCAAAAGGTTAAGTCATTGTACGTAAGCGTGTAAATCCTCGTACTCAAGGGATTAACCCATTGTACTCACTGGGCCAATCTGAGTTCCCCTTATCCAGTATCCACCATCAAGACTCTGACCTCTATAAAGTGCCGTACTTAGTCAATGAACTGATCTTATGGTACAACAATTACTGTAAGATACATAATTGATTTATATACGATGCAAAAACTCGACACAAAGGCTTCGACTGCTCAAATGGTCGATGTTTGTGATGTTGGTATCTGTACAACGTATTTTGACTTTCACATAACGTAAATGTACGACGCTAAGGATGTTAACCTCGATATAACGCAAGTTTATGGTCTCTCTCTCTCTCTCTCTCTCTCTCTCTCTCTCTCTCTCTCTCTCTCTCTCCTCTCTCTCTCTCTCTCTCTCTCTCTCTCTCTCTCTCTCACACAACCTTGCCTACTCACTCTCCCCTTAATTACCATCAGCACCATAAAATAGAACACAAAGAAAAAGGCGCAGATCGTAAGGGGAACTCCTCTATATGTAGCGGAGACGTCGTATGTTCAAAGTGTACTACAAATCGACTCGCTAAGTAGATCTTTTTTTTACTTTATTTTACAGATGACACCAACTAGCCAAGATTAACCTCTCATTGTTTAAACTTTATATAATCATCTTTGTTAGGTTATGTTTAGGTTAGTTCGTCGAGTCTAGTTTAGTGCGATCTTGTCTGCATGGATTTAATATAGGTTATATACCCATAGCATACGTCAAGGCCGCACACTGATCCCTCGTCACATTAAGTCACGTATGGTGCCAACTGAGTCATGAATGTCCGGTGTTGCGTGACCCGTTCGACGTTCTTTAAGACGACAATAAGGATGGGCGTCCACTGTAATTATGTGCCAGTTTTCCACTCTGGTGACAAGCTTAATGACATTTTCCTGGAAGTGGTGGACGCCCTCGGTAATACTGCTGTGTTACTGTCACGCTCAGAACTGACCGTGCGTGTGTTGTAGTGACACGCTGGAGTGAAGCCTTACTACAATATCCGGGGAGGGAGGGAACTTGTGACGCCTGAGTTTGAAGGATATATGGGTATCTATAGGAAGGACTGTGGGACTGTTAAAGAGGCTGTGTGTGATATAAACCCCACACTGAGAAGGAAAGGAGAGGGTGAACGTATTGTGGTGATCGGGTCATGGGAGGTGGCCGGGCCCTGGGAGATGGCTGGGAACTGGGAGATGGCCGTACCCTGGGAGATGGCCGTACCCTGGGAGATGGCCGTACCCTGGGAGATGGCCGTACCCTGATGATCTTGTTAACATTACCAAGAGCCTCTATGACCCAATTCCACCATCCACGTCGTTAACTACGAATTGTTATTTTATTTCGACCGTACATATAAATATTTTTGGAGATGTACGTATTCTCACATATATACGTATATCAAGGACACATGTGTACATTCCCAAACACGTACACAAGTATTGGTATGTCCGAAAGCACCATTATTTGCATGTGCGTGATAAAGAAATAGTTGCACACACACCGACACACAGATGAACTTATTTATGCTCGTTGACACACCAGTACGAGCACACACACGCGCGCAGACGAGAGATGAATAGATAAGGAAAATAAATAGAAATATAAAGATAAACCTACATGTAGTGTACATATACATAAAGCACACACACACACACACACACACACACACACACACACACACACACACACACACACACACACAGTGCACCTAGTGAGAAATATAGACGTTAGCATATAGATAGAAAAATACACACACACACACACACACACAGTGACACACACATACTAAGTGAGAAATATAGACGTTAGCATATAGATAGAAAATAGACACACACACACACACACACACACACACACACACACACACACACACACACACACACACACACACACACACACACACACGTCTTAATAATCAGAAGAAAAAACTGACCTCAAGTGAACTACATCGCTAACAACACATCAAACTATCAAACACTAATGATCTTCAACATGACGCTCGTCTATTGTAAGAAATTGACCTGATTGCGACTACCTGTTGACATTCTATTATAAATATTATTGATAACACATTAATGTAAATGATGTGCATTGATGACATTCTTTAATTTATCTTTTGAATGCTATGGTTTATTTTTCTACCTTTATTGTGAATGTTAGACTTTGATAACATTCTTATTTCTTATGTTGTATGTTAGAGTTATACAGAGCTGTTTTGGCGGGTTTATATAGCATAGTTTCCGCCTTTTCTCACCTGACTGAAAGAGATATTCATACGAGGGTTTTTTTTTTTTATTGTGGATTGATGTAGCTAAAAGCTTATTCTTGGTCACCCTTGTTTAGCGGCGTCTGTCTAGTTGTCAGAGATGATAAAGTAAAGTGAAGGTATAGGAGTTGAGGAAGGAGGAGGAGGAAGAGGAGGAGAAGAAGGAGGAAGGGGAGAAGAGGAGGAGGAGGAGGAGGAGGAGAAATAATATGATTCACCCAAAATAAGAACAAGAAGAAAGAAAGAGGGAATAAAATAGGATAATATATAAACATCTTTTACATTCTCACTAACTAAGGCTTACGATAACGTGTAAACACTCAATCGTCAACCTGCTTAAGTTACCAAGACGCCTGGCGATTCATCACTGTCTCAGGGATATTTAATGGCTTTTGAAGTTTGTGAACATAATGTTAATTACTCAATGGCTTACGTGCGATAAAGGAACTGGTCATTTTTTGTTTTAGTGTTTATTGGACATTTCATAATTCTTCATCGATATAGAACTGATATTTTTCCATGTAGACTGAACGTTTATGAGCGAATGTTGTGGTGAATCTATAGTGACTTAGTGTTTATTTGTTGTGATTTTTTAATAATAATAATTTGTAAATACAGTGAAGTGAACAAAAATAAATATCAAATAAGTGACCTGAGGAATATATCAACACAAACCTCAGCGATGTTTATTTATTTTTTTTTTGTGGCTGAGTTAAAACTGTATCACAAGGTTTTTAAATTCACGAGTCAACTAATACAACGAGGGTATAACTTTTAGCTGATAGAGATGAAGACATATGTGTGTTTTTCTAAGTTGTGAGACATATAGAACTATCTTAATGAGGAATTAGTGTATTGAAGTTAGTGGAAAGAAAAAAATCGATTTCTATGGTTGACTTTCTCTTTAATACATAACACAATACTTGAAGGCGACTATTCGATACGTTTTGGAAATTTTAAAACATATTAAAACAGACAAGCAATTGAACAAGTAAACACGCGTACCTAACCGACAAGCAATTGAACAAGTAAACACGCGTACCTAACCGACAAGCAATTGAACAAGTAAACACGCGTACCTAACCGATAGATGAAAATATTTGACTAATTTTTGCCAGGTAAAAAAAATTGTCGTGTTTACATTAATGTCATTGCCGACGGTGGGTGGGTCGTGGTAAGTGATAAGACGCCGATCAAAGTTCACGGTCACTGAGGGAAACCTTGTACGTGATTTAGTGATTTTGTGGACTTTATATAGAGTCTTATAGAGGGTATTATTTGGGCTGCTGGCGAATCTGAGGGAGGAAGTGAGATCCTGAGGCCAACAGATTAAGATCCAAATCATAGTATCAAGAGAGTTTAGTTTAGTTGTTGCCTCCCGGACCGCCGCGCCAGCCCGTGCATGTGGCAAGGACGTAAAAATCTTGGACAGGTTCTCTTATCTTGATCGTGCAGTCCACAGCAGTCGCAGGTCAGATACACCGGTCAAGAGACGCCGGCAGTATAATTGACTCGCACAACTATACAATATTTGGCGACCCCGACGTCTAATCGAAGGTATCAAGATGCGTGCCTTGAGGAACCACCCGCTGCTTTTCTTGACTACGAGTGTGAGACCTGGATCTGAACTTCATCTTGAGTGAGACGCTTAAACATCTTCGGTATAAAACGCCTATCTATCTATCTATCTATCTATCTATCTATCTATCTATCTATCTATCTATCTATCTATCTATCTATCTATCTATCTATCTATCTGTCTGTCTGTCTGTTTGTCTGCCTGTCTGTCTTTTTCCTATAATAAAAAAAGAAATCCTCCGAGTGTACCAGAATTGCTGTGGAAATCTTGTGCCTCAATCAGTGGATAAGAGGAAAGATCTACGACATGATAAGCAACACCTCTCAACCAGGCAGGAAATACCGCATTAGTTAAAGGGGCCACACACACACACACACACACACATACACACACACACACACACACACACACACGCACTCATGCACACACACGTCACCTCTAGGTTGGCCAATATCATCGTGTAAGACCAGAACACATTGGTGAGTGATTTGTGGATTGATGGCCTGGTGGGGTGGGGGGTGATGATGGGGGAGTGATGATGGGGGCCGGGGGGTGATGGGGGTGAGCAGGGGTGATGATGGGGGTGTGAGGGGTGATGATGGGGGTGTGAGGGAGGTGTTGATGGGGGGGTGTGGGGGTGATGGGGGGTGTGGGGGGGTGGTGAGTAAATTGTGGGGAGTGATGATGGGGGGGTGTGGGGAGTGTTGATGGGGGGTGTGGGGGTGATGATGGGGGTGTGGGGAGTGGTGATGGGGTATGAGGGTGATGATGGGGTGTGAGGGAGGTGATGATGGGGGTGTGGTGATGGGGGTGTGGGGGTGATGATGGGGGGTGTGAGGTGATGGTGGGGGTGTGAGGGGTGATGATGGAAGGGGTGTGTGTGGAGGTGATGATGGGGGTGTAGGGGTGGTGATGGGGTGTGGGGGGTGATGATGGGGGGTGTGAGGGTGATGATGGGGGTGTGGGGGAGGTGTGATGGGGGTGTGGGGGTGATGATGGGGGTGTGGGGGGTGATGATGGGGTTGTAGAGGGGAGTGTTGATGGGGGGTGTGGGGTGATGATGGGGGTGTGGGGGAGGTGATGATGGGGGTGAGGGGTGATGATGGGGGTGTGAGGGGTGATGATGGGGGTGGCTGAGGGTGATGATGGGGGTGTGGGCGTGATGATGGGGGTGTGAGGGGTGATGATGGGGGTGTGAGGGAGGTGATGATGGGGGTGTGGGGAGTGTTGATGGGGTGAGGGGGTGATGATGGGGGTGGGGGTTGATGATGGAGATGTGGGGAGTGATGATGAGGGTGTGTGGGGGGTGATGATGGGGGTGTGAGGGGTGATGATGGGGGTGTGAGGGGTGATGATGGGGGTGTGGGGTGATGATGGGGGTGTGAGGGTGATGATGGGGGTGTGAGGGTGATGATGGGGGTGTGAGGGGTGATGATGGGGGTGTGGGGGGTGATGATGGGGGTGTGGGGGTGATGATAGGTATATGAAGCAATAGGAAGATTCATTCCCCCACCCCCACAGCTTTAAGATGAATCACCCCAACCTAATCAAACATAACGTAACCAAAGGCAAAATACCCTAATCTAACCCAACCTTCACCTAACATTAACCTAACATTAACCTAACATAACCTAATTTAACCTTACCTGAACCAAACATAACGTAACATAACCTAACTTTAACCTAACATAACGTAACATAACCTAACTTTAACCTTACATAACGTAACATAACCTAACTTTAACCTAACATAACTTTAACCTAATATAAAATAACGTAATCTAACTTAACCTAACCCGCTCCTCCCACAGGTAACGTTAGGGGGGCAAATCTTCAGGTGACAAGAGTAAAGGCATTATTATTATTATTATTATTATTATTATTATTATTATTATTATTATTAGTATTAGTAGCAGTAGTAGTAGTAGTAGTAGTTATAGTAGTAGTAGTAGTAGTATACTATATTACACGCTAAGTCGACCTACTATCTCGGATCAAGGACTCTCCCAGTGTGTAACCTACATTGCATATATTCTTATTTTTCCCTCTTTCAACATGTATTATGAATTATACGTCCAGCTATTGAATGTGCAGGTTACAGTAGATACAATTAGGTTGGGTGTGTTGTGGTTGGGTGTGTTGTGGTTGGGTGTGTTGTGGTTGGGTGTGTTGTGGTTGGGTGTGTTGTGGTTGGGTGTGTTGTGGTTGGGTGTGTTGTGGTTGGGTGTGTTGTGGTTGGGTGAGGGTTTATGTCACCAATACAACCAAAAGGAAATATTTCATGACGTTTTAATATAAATCGCAAACAGTTTCCTTCACCAGAATAAACAAACTTTACACCACTTCGACCAGGAATAAATAGATTAAACTCGAGAGACAAATGGCCGTAATAAATATCGTTTATTAAAGAGAGTCAGGTACGTAGTCAGCTGATATACGGTGTTGGAAACCCCTTTATGAGGGGAGTTGGGGGTTGATATAAACAGGTCATGGAGGATCCAACTCTTTCCTAAGGGGATCCTCCTCCACTTAAGTTAAGACAAAAGCCAGTAGTGTTGGTATCGCTGAGGCTTGTAAATTCAGGTGTGTATTGCCAGCTGTAGCGGACTGGTGGTGACTGAGACACGACATTTGCCGGGCCTCTTGCATTCCTCGGTGATTAAACGCTCGATTCAAGTAGTTTGGAAGGAATTAATGGAAGCTTAGGGATATAAGATCACTATCCTGATGGGGATGAAGGAAGGGGGGGGGGTGTGATGGGAAAGAGGGAAGGGCAGGGAGGGTTGGGTGGGAGAGGTGTTCCGAGAAACCCCTGTGTGTAGAAAGATTGACCTCTCAAACCTGGACGGTATTTCCGAAACGTGCCAATGATGTTCACTCATCCAGTCTTATATATATATAAGCCTCGGTCATTACAGCAGTTTGTGACCAACATCATAAAAAAAACGGAGCCAGTATGAGAAATCAACAGCGCCTGAAGTCCCCTTTGCAACCACGTAATGATACACTTGTAGAAGCTCCACCAGATGAACGGTCGCCTGTCATCTACCTTCACTGTCGCTCTTTTTATGGCATGAACCCCGTGTACCTCGTCACCACTGAACCCCAGACGGTGTCATAGTGAATCCTACTGCTCGCAACTACTACACTAGTATATGGGACCGAGGCGTCCCACCAGGGCGACTGGGAGCCCCCCACAAGGTCAGTTGGCTGAAAAACTGGCCAGGTGGGTGATGGAGGACTGAGAAAAAGCCGTTCAAGTCAGGCACAGAGGGAAAATTATGTGGGTACCAGCATGCAAATACTACCCAGGGGAACAATGGCTGCCCGGTGCCCTCAGACGGACGGCGGCCAACCACAAGACGGCTAAATTTACTTGGCTAAAAATCAAGTTTGAAAAGAGGATTTATGAGCCAGAAACTAAAGATTTACAACAGAGATTACCACAATGAAACGAACTGCCTACCAAGGGAATCACGATACTGTGGAAGTACATGAATAAACAATAACTCATTAGATTGAAACAATATATTATAAATCACAATGCTAGGTCAGGTAAACAACTGAACACAAACTCATCCAACTGAAAAGAAGAATAGTATAGATAAACAGGGATTCTTCAGATATTTTTTTTAAAGTGGTAAAGTAAACAACGACTCATCCGAATGAAAACAAAAGTAAACAGAGATTCTATATGCAAACAATGTAAATAATAAACCACAATAATGTTTATGTACGAGGCTAAAATACTCATCCGAATGAAAATGAATAACAATTGACCACAAGACTGCCGACCTGCGTAACAAAACGGGGAACTCATCAGGTAAATCATCACGTAACTCATCAGGTAGGATGAGTAGCAACATATGTGCTGCAGCCAAACACGAGTCAACGCTTCAGTGACACCAGCAGCCACTGAAGTAACAGTAGCTGCAGCAACTGACGATAAGTAACATTTTTTAACAGAAGACATACAGCAGTAACGGTAACAAGATGCACCAACACCAGCAACAACAACAGTGCTATACTAACAGAAGCACCAATATTGTATCAACAGAAGCGTAATCAAAACAGAAGCACCATCACCAACAATAGCAGCAGCAGCACCAACAGAAGCACCATCACCACCAATAGCAGCAGCACCAACAGAAGCACCATCACCACCAATAGCAGCAGCAGCACCAACAGAAGCACCATCACCACCAATAGCAGCAGCACCAACAGAAGCACCATCACCACCAATAGTAGCAGCACCAACAGAAGCACCATCACCACCAATAGCAGCAGCACCAGCCAGAGCACCATCACCACCAATAGCAGCAGCAGCAACGCAACAGGAAGCACCATCACCACCACCAATAGCAGCAGCAGCAACACCAACAAACACCATCACCACCAATAGCAGCAGCAGCACCAGCAAACACCATCACCACCAGTAGCAGCAGCAGCAGCACCAACAGAAGCACCAATACCACCAATAGCAGCAGCACAACAGAAACATCACCGCAATAGCAGCAGCAGCAGCACCCCAGAAGCACCATCACCAATGTAGCAGCAGCAACAGCACTGACTGGGAAGCACCATCACCACCAATAGCGGCAGCGGCACCAACAGAAACACCATCACCACCAATGGCGGCAGCACCAGCAAACACCATCACCACCAATAGCAGCAGCACCAACAGAAGCACCATCACCACCAATAGCAGCAGCACCAACAAAAGCACCATCACCACCAATAGCAGCAGCAGCAACACCAACAGAAGCACCATCACCACCAATAGCAGCAGCAGCACCAACAGAAACACCATCACCACCAATAGCAGCACTGACAGAAGCACCAATAGCGCATACAAGCACAGCAGTACGAGTCTACGTCATTACACAACGGGGAGCAGCAAGCAGGCGACGGCGGCAGAGTAAACCACCTGACAGATGCATTTGTCAACACGGTCACCTGCTGAGTGTGGACCCTACCTTCCCACACCCGCCAGGTGAAAGATACAGAGAGACAGACAGAGAGAGAAAGAGAAGACAGAAACAGACAGAGAGAGGGAGAGCGACAGACAGCCAGAGAAAGAGAAACCAGAGGCAGACATATAGACAAAGAGAGAGAGAGATAGTGAAGAATCAAATAAAAAGCTAGAGAAAGGGAGAATGAGTGGTTGTAATAAAGAGAGATGATAATAGCCAAAAAGAAAGAGAAACAGAAAAAAAAGTGTTTAAACCATAAAGTAAGACAAAGAGAGGGAAAGAGAGAGAAGTGACTCATTGGAGGAAATGTTGTCCAATCAGCGAAGAGAAAAGACGAAGTCGTTTGTTGCAGAAGAAATATTTATTAAGACGAAGAATAGTAGAAGACAGAGAAGAAAGAGGAGAAGGAAATTATTAAGACTGTGAAGACAAGAAGTAAATTTGATAAAGAGGGAGACAAGGAGAAGGTTTATGTTCCAAGAGAAGAAGAAATTATTATTATTAGGAAGAAGAAACGTAGGAGGAGGAGAAGAAAATGAATTATTAAGACTATGAAGAAGAAGAAGAAGAAGAAGAAGAAATTTATCACAAGCAATAAGATCAGAAACTTAAGGTTGTAGGAGAAGAAAATATTTATTACGACCGGGGAGAGAAGAGATGATCAGAGGGTTTAAATTAGCGTTACACAATACACGAGTGACTTCTGCAGGAACCAACTGATCTAGATACCGACCACTGAGCTGTAATCAGAACACCATGAGGCAGCGTTATATAAAAGTAGGTCTTACGTCATGAAACACTCAAACTTAACCAAACTATAAAACGTTTCTTTGGTGTTAATGTTGTTTATTAATTGATGTAAAGTGAAAGTAATTAATCAAGGTGGAGTTTTAGTGTAATATTGACGCCATTATGGGAGTTGTTATTCTTTCATAAACATTCAGTACATTATTAATGTTTACTGGTTGATGTTAAATGGATGTTTATAACCAAAGTAGAGTTTGGGTGTAATTTTTAATGCTATATTGGAAGTCGTTGTTGTTATTTAGCTTAACTCAGCACATGTGTTACCAAAGTTTAGAATTAAAGACTTTAGCTGAAACTGATGGAATATGAGAACGATTCCAAATATACATTAGAGACATGATGCTGTGTTGAGAAAGAAAATAATAAAAACATTTTGAACTTTGTTAATATAAATCGATCCAAATGACGACAATAACAGTGTGTAATTCCTCAATTGTTTTTAAATAATTTGTCACAAAGGTACTAGAGGGAGTATGAATATAAGACAAATATTAACGCCGAGGTAATTAATATATTGCTGAAGTAAATAACTCTATAATGATATATAAAGTTAATATAATATCTAAGGAATGGGTTTAACTTAGGTTATATTTTAGACGGAGGAGAAATTTGCTGTAGTAAAGAAGATCATTATGAAGTCATGTTCGCCTCACAGTCTGTAAATCACTATCTGGGTCCTTGAGGAGTGTGATTGTAAACATGTGGGGTCTCTTTAGCACAGGTGATGAGGTTGCAACTCTGCAGGTGCTCACTACATTGTGATGTGACAGTGTGATAACAGAGAGCTTCTTGTTGTGGCCTTCTTGTTATTCTGCCGTTTACAACACTCAAGAGTTGTTGTGGCAAATACGGAGATGTGGATGGTGTTGTTGTTTATAGTCTCTCTCTCTCTCTCTCTCTCTCTCTCTCTCTCTCTCTCTCTCTCTCTCTCTCTCTCTCTCTCTCTCTCTCTCTCTCTCTCTCTCTCTCTCTCTCTCTCTCTCTCTCTCTCTCTCTCCAATAATATTTCAAAACATCTGATATTCTTCTGAAGCTGTATGTCCTAAGTCGAGCTTGCCTTAATACACAACTTAATATGAAGAAGAAGAAGAAGAAGAAGAAGAAGAAGAAGAAGAAGAAGAAAATTATCACAAACCGTAAGAAGAGCAGAAACTTAAGTTGCAAGAGAAGAAAAATTTCACGGCAAGACGTGCAAGGTTTGGGCGGTGAGGCAGAAGTACCAAACTCCGACAGGGTCAGCATCTGGGTGCTTCTGGGAGTCCTGGTACTTGCCCGCCTCACCAGGACCTAAGTGGCGTCACCAACACACTCCTCACCCTCCTCCAACGAAGGAGTTGTATTATCAGATTCTTTAATGATATTCAGATTAAGTGAAAATTAGGTACCCCAGTTTATTTCATCTTAAGGTTAAGTCCCCTGACCTAACCTAACCTAACCTAACCAAACCAAACCAAACCTAACCTAATCATCCGGTGAAATAATCTGTGGTGTCTTATCTTCCCATGATCCGACTTTTCCCCTTAAACTGAAAACAATTGATTGTATCTTATTGATTAACTTGAGGAAAGACACAAGTTTGATTATATAGTCAACACTACACTGAGACTCTGTCGTAAGTAAAAACAATAATAAGGTCACCAAATTAAAGGCTAAAAATAATATTGAATCTTTTAAGAATCCGGACCCTGAGTTGGAGAGAGGGCAGAGGGTCGTGTCGTGTCGTGGCAGGGCAGCTAGAGGCGTCTGGTTTATAAGGAAGGGTGGTCATGTTAAAGCACTTCATGTCATGTTACACCTCGCGTCCCCCGGTTTGTTGCTGTCATAAGGAGCTGCTTCACCTCTGTCAGGACCAGCGGCAGCAACCTGTTGACCTGCTGTTGTTCCTGCTCCTCCTGCTTGTTCCTGCCTCCGCTACTTGTACCCAACTGCTGCTGCTGCTGCTATTTATGCTACTGGTACTACTGTTGCTGCTTCCTGTAATGTTACTGCTGTTACCTGTACGGCTTCTGCTAATGGTACTAGTTTTACTGCTTCTGCTGATGTCACTACTTGTACCGCCGCTGCTAATTTGACTACTTCTGCTACTATTACTACTACTTCTTTTTCTTCTGCTGTTTAACTGCTGGTTTTCGGGATGATAATTACTTCACTAAAGCTCTTACTGTCGCTGCTGTGGGTGGGGGTGGGGGGAGGGGGGAGTCACCTGTCACGCAGCACCTCCACACTCAAGACACGAAAAGAACTTCCCTAACGTTTTCTATCTTTATTTATTTATATTTCTATCTTCATTCTTTCCTGATTTCATTCCTTCCTTGACTTCTTTCTTTCCCCTTTTTTATTAATTTTATTACTGGTACTTCATTACTTTTTGGACTTCAATCCTTTCCTGACTTCATTTCGTCTCTGACTTCGGTTCATCCTTGACTTCTTTCTTTCCTTTCTTCATTAATTTCATTACTTCATTATTTCACTGACTTCATATCTTCTCTGATTTCATTCCTTCCTTGACTTCATTTTCTCCTGACTTAAGTCCTTCTCTGACTTAATAGTTTTGTCTGACTTCAGCAACTTTACCTGACTCACCCCCCCTTCCCCCCAACTCTCTCTCTCTTTCTCTCTCTCTCTCTGATTCGAGGCGAGAGAAGCGAACCGTGAACTGAAAATTACAAATCCCAAATAATTCTCAGCTTGGAGGAGGAGGAGGAGGAGGAGGAGGAAGAAGCGGAGGATCAGGAGAAGAACAAGAACAAGAACAAGAACAAGAAATAAGAAGAACCGCATTACTTTACTGTCAATACAAAAACACGTACAGGAACTTGAAGTGAGGTGAACTGACCAGACGAGCACTTAAGACACGAACTCCGTTAAGAATAAAGGATTATTTATCTCATACGATTATTTATGTATCCGCTAAGAGATAATATTATTCCATGCAGTCTCTTATCTCTCGACTTTTAATGTTCTTATCCTCTTTATTCATATTTTTACTTACGTTCTCTTTCGTTCCATTTCTCTCTGGTTTGTAGAATTCTGTTTGGCTTTTGGAGTTAACTGTCTTACCATTTGTCCCTTTCAGTTCCATACATTATCGGTTTATTCCTCCTCCTCCTCTTACATACCTTGAAAATTGTCCATCTATCTATCTATCTATCTATCTATCTATCTGTCTGTCTGTCTGTCTGTCTGTCCCTGAGGTGGATCACACTTCTTAAACATCCATTTCTTATCTAAACACTCCATCGAAACATTCCAGTTAAGCATCACTTCCTCCATACACCACACAGGTCAGAGGTCAAACTTGGTCAGAGGAATAGTTTTGTCTTGGAGTGATTTAGCGTCTCTCGAGGTCACAGGAACCTAACCAAGAGCTTTGTGTGCGTGACGGGTCAGGTGATGTTGGGTCAAAGGTCAGTTAGGCTTGGACACACTGGCTAGGATTCCTGAGGTCTGCTAGGCTTGAAGGCATTAACTACAGTATATCTGATTGGTGTTAGTGATGTTTGATAGATGTTAGTGATGTTTAAGGGACATTGATGTTATGTTTTATAGTAATTTGTGGTGTTTGAGAGAGACGTACAGATAAATTAACACTACGAGAGACGGTGATGTGTCTGGCGAGGAGCAGGACCTACTGTATGTGTATAGTAAAATACCAAGAATAAATAATACAGTAGAATACGAAATATAATAAAAAAGGCAGTAAAATACAGACATGAATACAAGCAATACAGAAAATAAGATAGAATACGAATACATTACAATACAAAATAGAACAAAAAGTTTCCACCGCTACATACAAGAGAATTACTACAGTATATACCTAAAACTAGTTACAGGAAAACGACCTAGACATAATGAGGTCACGGTAGAACGACCTTTAGTGAGTCGTGTGTTCAATTACACTTTAGATAAATTACATTGAGAGAAAATTACACTTTGAAGTAATGAAAAACAGTCCTCCTAATATATATATAAATGGATATATGTATCAATTTATATCATGAAAATTATAAAGTTATTTCATATATCTGTTTAATAAAAAAAATTAGTTGATCTATATATCAGAATAAGTTAAGATAGTTTCGGTAATTTATAAATTTTGCTCGGCGTAACAACAGCATCAGTAAGAGTAATGAACCAGTGGAATCCTTCATTGAAATAAAAAAAAACTGACTTTTGATTCTCCAACCAACATATTTTTTTTACTGTTTTCGGACATCGACATAAAATTATTACATATATTTATTCTGTGTTTACTTGTTGACACCGATCAGCTGAGGATTTGTATTCATGACTTCTAGTGTGTTTACATCAATCAGCTGTTGAGTTGTAGCGGTCACTAACATTTAAAAAGGAATAATCAGAATTCCATCACAAGACAGATACCTTCGTCGTTCCTACGTGCATTGTTATATGAAAACCTGCTTGCTATGAACGATAAGATCTGACACATATGTATGCAGATATGCTTGGAGTCGAAGCTAAACACGCATGCCCTTGGGACCTGTGCATTTAGGATGACTTGCAAACATTTCTAAAATACAGCAAATGAGCACCTGTGATTCTTTGCAATCCTTGACCGTAGTAAAGTCTGATTACTTTCATTAATATACGGTATATATATATTTTTGGGGGTAATAAAATCTTTGCATTAACTTTTATTTCTGCAATTTGGTTTAATGTATTGAGAAACACAGGGAAATTCTTCATGCAGGAAACCTCTACGGTCCCATTATAAATAAGACGAATTAGCTAAACTCAGCATTACGTCATAATCCACAAATTTATTCTTAAATTATAACATCGGTACAAACAAAAGTAACAACATCCTCTCCTTAAAATGTAAACAACTCTATAAAAGACATGCCACTACCCATAACACCATCATTAACCACAGCGCCATTATAAACAAGAGCAACACCACGTACAAGAGATCCTTATTAAGAAGAACATTACCAGCTGTAGTGCCATCATAAACAACCACGCCACATAAACACACACAAAACACGACGCACCAGTGTAAACAATCTTATACCTACCAACCCCTATTGTAGTCAAATCGAGACCATCATCAACCTATACACGTCAATATTACCTATACCTGTAACCCACTAGCCTCGATGCCATTATAAACAACGCCAATACCCACCACAATAAAGGTTCCTCCCTCCTGCACGTACAGTATAGAAGAGAAAGAGAAGACATTTGAAGAATAAACCTCCTGTAAGCGCGGCCCAGATACCATCACGCACCAATGGGTTGACAGTAAATTGAGAGAGAGAGATAGTTCTTCTTCTCCTCTCCTTTTTTTCTCCTCCTCCTCATCCTCCTCCCCATCCTACGTCCCACCTCCTTCTCCACCTCTTCGTTCTTGAGGGTCAAAGGTCAAATCCAGCACAGGGTACAAAGAGAGTGTGAAAAGGTCAGACGTAAGCTATAGCCCAAGGGGGAAACAGTGAGGGGGATAATAATGTCTGGCCACCTTTCTGTCGGTCTGTTTAACGACGAAGACTAAGAAGAAAGGTTCAGAATTTTTTTTTTTTTATGTGTGAAACTAGGATCATTTTTTTACCCCTTTCTGTTGATCCATTTAACAACAATGGGTAAATGAATGGAGTCGAAAAATACGTCATTTAATTAAGAGGAGATTAATAATTTTACCTTTTGGTGAGTGTTTAGTAAGAAAGAGTAGGGATGGGTTTTATAGTTAATGGGTAAACAAAGAGGGTAGTAGTAGTAGTAGTAGTAGGGGAGGTTGGAGGCCATAAAAAGTAGTAAAAGTAGAAGTATTAGTAGTAGTAGTTAAAGTAATAGTTATATCAATTATTCTAATCATTGAAAATATCAAAACTAAGTATAATAAATTCTCTCATTAAACACATTGGAAATCGATCTCATCAAAACACTACCACACCAAACACATTAAGAACTAAGCCACTGTATATTAATAGGTATATGTTGACCCTTACAGCCACGTTAAATCGACCCTTCCCTCTCCCGGCTCCTAAAACACTATTATATGTAAGAAAATGCTATACACATATAATACATTGAAAGAAAAAAAAATATTGAGATATCGATCGATTTATTACAGTGGAATTTCCTCTCGACGTGGTAGCTGAGAACATAATATCCTGCCTGTAATAACATTCCTGGAGTAGCCCATCCATTGCAAAACTTCCAGTGTGTATGTATGTCAAGTACCGTCTGGGTGAATATTATAAATTCGTTATGGGTTCTTTCGTTGGATGTCGTGTTCCTCCTGAGATTAAGGCTTGGGACTCGTATGGTATGTTTGGGTACGGTAGTTGGAGGGAAGAGTTGGTCGTGTGGTGTAATGTCTTTTGGGATGAGAAAGTCTTTTAGTGTATTATAGGATAGAGGATGGGGATAGAGAAGGGGTGGGATAAAGGAGGATAATGGGAGGGGAGATGAAGGGAGTGAATTAGCGTTGCTCAACTCTTTCAATTCTCCCTCTCCTTCAATCGCCGAACGCTTCTCCCCCCTCCCAATCCCTCCATCACCCCAGGTTCGCGTGCTTGGAACTCGCCCCCTTTCTATCCTTCCCCCCTCCCCCCTCTCCCACTCTCTCAATCCCCTCCTCCCCCTTACACCACACCCAACCACCCATCCCTAGCAGTGTCTGGATCCAAGGTACTTAACATTCAGAGGACACCCCCAGTTGGCGTATGTTCTCAGTATGAATTATGACGCAAAAATATCTCTGTTATCGTTCACGCCTTAGGCAGCCAGATTTATCTTCGCGCCAAAAATGGATCAGCTGGTCCTTTTTGGCGGGAATGAATCTCTGCCGATAAACATTGGAAAGTAAACAAAGCAAGATGAATCGATATACTGATACTCGATGCATAGGTAGTTTAGTATGTAGAATGGTGATGACAGAATAATTTCTTTTCTCAAATAGGACGGTATATTCAGGTAAACCCATCAGAATTATGATGTATCTGATGGGCTAGCACGGTTTCAGCACACAACAAATCTCTGAGTACATAGTTATGCACTTCGTAACTTTGAGTGTTCTTTGGTTATGACGAAATAAACCTTGATAAGAGCCCTCTGTAGGATATAACCACTGTCTTGAATATATTTACTATTCCTATGGGGATCACTAACACTTGCAAACTCTTCAAGTGAATCAACTCGCCCATCCTGTTGTGTCGTCAGCTCACACCACCGAGGTAATCAGATGGTACGGTCTGTCAGGGAAGCTAGACAATACTGCCGTGAAGAGCCAAGTCGATCTTATTAAACCGTGGATAAACTGTTTGCTCCTCCCGCCTCACCAAACTGCTCCTTCGTCTACACCTCAGTTGTGGGTGTCGGTAGGTTTTGTTTTTACATTGCCGTTCACTGATCTTTTTACTTTGTGATAAGTTGGTACTAGTCTCTCTCTCTCTCTCTCTCTCTCTCTCTCTCTCTCTCTCTCTCTCTCTCTCTCTCTCCCCATCACAAATGACGTCAGACTGAATACATGCCTCCCTCTGCCTTGAAAATCCACGTAGTTCATTTCACCCGAAGCAATGTTGGGTGTGACTCATGCAGCTCGAAGCAATTCCAATTAGCCCATGCAGGATAGTTTGGGTCAAGAAGAGACGATGGGTGTGTGTGTGTGTGTGTGTGTGTGTGTGTGTGTGTGTGTGTGTGTGTGTGTGTGTGTGTGTGTGTGTGTGTGTGTGTGTGTGTGTATTTTTAAGTTAAAAAAGGTCACGTGCTGTCAGGGGCTTTTCTGTCTTTAAACTTCCCACCTGACCTCACTTGTTATTGAGTGTGTGGCTTAGGTTAGCAGGTCAAGCACTGTCAGGGGGCTTTCTGTCTTCAAACGATAGGACGCTAGCAGAGCCTCGTTTTATGTGTGTGTGTGTGTGTGTGTGTGTGTGTGTGTGAGGGAGGAGCTTTCTCATTGTTAATATAAAGTAGATCTGTAGGTGAAGACAGCAGAAGTCATCGAAGACGAAAAAAATGCCATTGGTCTTAGTAGTGACACCAGTAGCGTCTTCGTCGGTTACCCACCTCTCTCTCTCTCTCTCTCTCTCTCTCTCTCTCTCTCTCTCTCTCTCTCTCTCTCTCTCTCTCTCTCTCTCTCTCTCTCTCTCTCTCTCTCTCTCTCCTTGTCTTATGCTTTGTCCCTTTTTCCTACCTCACGTCATGCATTTCTCTAATTCTACTTTTGTACCACTTTTTTTTTTGTCTCTGTCTCTCTTTTCTTTATCTCATTTTTATTTACGTCTCCGTCTCTCTATGTCACACCTCATTCTGTTTTTCTTGTCGGTTGATCTCACTTATTTAATTGTTGTTCATTTATTTATTGCCTTTTCCTGTTTGTCCTTATGTAAATATTTTACTCTCTCTCTCTCGCACTCTCTCTCTCTCTCTCTCTTTCTCTCTCTCTCTCTCTCTCTCTCTCTCTCTCTCTCTCTCACCTGCCTGTAACGAGATAGGATAGAACACTTGGGTCATTACTGTCAGTCGTTTGAGTTACTCCTCCAACGGGGTGGTCGAGTCCTCTTCCTTCACCTCCTCTTCCTCCTCCTCCTCCTCCTCCTCCTCCTCCTCCTTCTCCATCTCTTCGCCCTCCTCCTCCTCTTCCTGTTCAGCTTCAACAATACAACCACATTATCTTCCTTGTCTTTCTTTAGGGGATTTATTCAGAAATATTAATACAAGTACACTTTTAGGTATACAGTACAGGTATAGTAATCCTCATGAGGTGACGTGATTATGATACCTGTGTTATGTATGTGCGTCCCCTACCTTTATCGTCTATGTACATGATGAACTATATATCTCTCTTGTCTATACACACGATAAGTAAATATAAACTGAACTGTAAATAAGACATCAGTAGTAATTTTCTTATAACCTACTGGATATGTTGTCTTTAAAGGATGATTTTCTTTACTTAATTCTTAAAAAGTTGTTGTCACGTGATCTACTTACGTGTTTAAAAAGAGAAATACTTATAAGCAACAAAATACCATCTTAGACATGGAACTTGAAGAAACATTACTTATGGATCTACCTACGAAATTTTACTATTAACACCTAATAGTCTAGATTGTTTACGGTATTAAATTACAATAGTACAGGTATAAATTAGAGGTAATACTGTACAGGTATATTGTCCAAAAGTATCAATAAAAATACATCTTAATAATTCAGATGGTTTAGTCAGACACAAATGCGGGTCATAAAATACAGGTAGGTTAATTAACGTGTAATGAAAACATAATAAAAGTAATATTTCACCTTTACTATAGTTAGAATTATACCCTAAACATCTTTTAAACCATTAACATCAAATATATGGAAAGGTTTATTAAGAATCATTAGTACAAGTAAAGGTTCAGGTTTAAGATACAGGTACATTGACTTACCTGTAGTGTCATTCTCACAAAGGTGGTGCCTGAAATTATACATGACTACATATGTACACCTAAAACTAAGTCACATACACAAGTCATTCAGTCTGCCCCGTGTACCGCCTCTCGTCTCCACCGAGGCTCCAGGTTAATATATAGTTATTGTCAAGTCTGGAGCATTAATCACACTCTTTTAATTAGTTGACTTCACGGTGCTTGATGCATGCAGGCAGCGAGGGATGAGTGAGGAGTGGTGCTGGGGGCTGGGTGCTTAGCTTGGGGAGGGGAATAGGTTGGTACTCAAGGAGGGGGCTAGGTTGGTACTCAGGGAGGGAGGGAGGGGGGAAGATAGGTTGGTACTAGACAATGGTAAAAGTCTTGACCTCATTAATCTAAAATCAGGTAGTGGCTCCTACTTTTTGTTCCCCTCAGAGGATAAAATTCCACTGTATATATCGTTTCTGAGTCGGTTTGTTTGCCTACAAGGTCTTTAAGTAACGGATACACACTGAGAGAGATTTATATATATATACCTCTTCGTTCTTTTAAACTAATAATAATAATATATAGATAATAACGATACATTTCTTAGCCCCCCCCCCCAAAAAAAATATATTGTGACTAGATTCTAATTGTTTGTTTGTTCGAGTCTCCGTGGAAAAGAATTGGGAATTGCTCTCTCTCTCTCTCTCTCTCTCTCTCTCTCTCTCTCTCTCTCATAATCAGGTGTATTCAAGAGACACGTCATCCCGTTTGTTCTGTCTCCACCATGACGCTCAAGAGTGGAGGCTGTACTGTACTTGTAATCACTGTTCTTCTTCCTCCTGTAATTAGAGCACTGTGTACCTGTAATTAGCGTACTCTTACCTATAATTAATGTAGTAGTACCTGTATCTAATGTAATTGTAATTGTAATTTGTGTAATTGTACCTGTAATTAGTGAACTAGTACCTGTAATTAGTGTAGTAATATATGTAGTTAGGGTTCTTATACTTGTAATTAGTTTACTTGTCTACCAGTAGTAAATGTACCTGTAGTTTAGAGTACATGTACCAATGATTATTGCACCTGTACGTGTAATTGGTGTTTTATGCTTGTAATTAACGTATTTGTTCTTGTAATGAGTGTACATGTACCTGAAGTACTTGTTATGGGTGGCGGTGTACAGTCCTACTGAGGAGGCGTTGGCTTCATCGTCTCTCTCTCTCTCTCTCTCTCTCTCTCTCTCTCAGCTACACACAGGTGAACTGGTTTGACTGAAACTCATTAGTGTCGATGTAACTCTGGTTTAAGACCATACTGGGGTGTAGGATATATAATATACATAATATGGAGTACCTTCAATATAGCGACTCTCTCTCTCTGGCTTCTTCCCTCCCTTCCTGAACCTCACCCCCTCCCTCTCCCTCCCACCTTCCCCCTTCCCTCCCTCCCTCCCTGTTCCCCCTTCCACCACTCCATATTTCCCTTACATTAAGAGGGAGTTTATACTTAAAATGTCTGTATACTTTGTCCATATGAGAATGTTTAATCAGGTAAATAAATTATTGATGTGATACACCTGAGGTTGTGGGGTGAGGGGGGTGTGGGGAGGGGATACGGGATAACTGTGGGGAGTGATTTGATGGTGGGGGAGATATGATAGGGAGGGGAGGTAGGGTAGAGGTGGGGAGGGAATAAGGGGAACTGATGAGGAGGGGTGGGGAGGAAATGAGGGAAACTGATGGGGAGGGGGTGATAGTAGGGGTTGTTGGGTGGGAGAGGGTGAAGTGAGAGGGTGCTGGGGAGGATGTGTTTAATGTCGCACCAGCCTTTTCCTTCCTTCTTATCCAAATCCTTCCTTTTTTCCCTTACTTCTTTCCCTACATTCCTTCTGTTCCTTCCTTCCTTAATTTCTTCTCTCGCTGCCTTCCTTCATTCTCTGCCTTCCTTTTCCCCTTACTTTTTTCCCTACTTTCCTTCTGTTCCTTCCTTCCTTAATTTCTTCTCTCACTGCCTTCCTTCTTTCTCTATCTTCCTTTTTACCCTCCCTTCTTTCAAATACACCTCACTCTCCCTCCTTTTAACCCCCCCCCTCCTTTCACCACCACACTCATCAACCCACCTAGATGGGCTTAACACGTCAGCTCTCCCTCTTTATAATCGTCACTACCACACCTGACCCAGCAGTAATTTATGGTCGAGTGAGGAAATTGGTTTATGCATCGTAGCCAGTTTTTTGGTCTCATAAATCGCCAATTATGGACGATGTTATGTGAGTTTTGAGATTACTGGTAGCTGTTGTGAGTCACCCACTGAGACACTCACAGACCCAGAATGAAGGTGTCAGGGGATGGGTTTTGACACTCGTATGTAAGATTGTTGTTTATACTTGGATAATTTTTCATCTAAGGGGTGCTGAGGCTTCTCGTTCACCTCTCAAAAATTTTTACTTGATGTTGTTTGATGTTATTGGCTCCTAAACTATGATTTAATGCCCTGGTTTTTTTCTGAGTGTTTTTGGAAATCAGTGTAGTGGTAACATATACACTGTGTGTGTGTGTGTGTGTGTGTGTGTGTGTGTGTGTGTGTGTGTGTGTGTTTAATATAAAATACGAAGGTTAACCATTCATCATGAAAATGTTTACCTGTTCAAAAAAAACATCAGTCAACGTGAATGTTAGATTACCTTTGACATTTAATGGGAGAAAATAATTAAATTGGGTTAGGTTAGGTTAGGTGAAAGTGTAGGTGAAAGTTGGTTACCATTACAATAACTACTAATTAGTTTTCTGTAAAGTCTAAAAGAATCACACCTTATTCTTTTTACATTTTACATTTGGATGCCAAGAAATTTGAAAAATAAATCAGTGAAGAAATACAATAAAAGAAGCCAATATACAGAATAGCACATTAAAACTAGCAAACATACTCAACATAGAATATTAAAACTAGCAAACATACTCAACATAGTACATTAAAACTAGCAAACATACTCAACATAGTACATTAAAACTAGCAAACATACTCAACATAGTACAAGTATATTAAAACTAGCAAACATACACAACATAGTATATTAAAACTATCAAATACAACATATCACATAAAAACTAGCAAACATACACAACATAGCACATTAAAACTAGCAAACATACACAACATAGCACATTAAAACTAGCAAACATACACAACATAGTATATTAAAACTATCAAATACAACATATCACATAAAAACTAGCAAACATACACAGCATAGCACATTAAAACTAGCAAACATACACTTTAAGCACAAAACTGTAAACATGCACAACATAGCACATTAAAACTAGCAATAACACACAACACAGCACCATTAAAACTAGCAAACATGCAACATGGCTCATCAAAACTAGCAAACATACTGTTGCCAAACAAAACTAGCAAACATGCAGCTTATGACTCATTAAAACTAGCAAACATACACACAACATGGCTCATTAAAAACTAGCAAACATACACAACATAGCTCATTAAAACTAGCAAACATGCAACATAGCACATTAAAACCCTAGCAAACATATACAACATAGCACATTAAAACTAGCAAACATACTCAACATAGTATATTAAAACTATCAAATACAACATATCACATAAAAACTAGCAAACATACACAACATAGCACATTAAAACTAGCAAACATACACAACATAGCACATAAAAACTAGCAAACATACACAACATAGCTCATTAAAACTAGAAAACATACCCAACATAGCTCATCAAAACTAGCAAACATACCCAACATAGCTCATCAAAACTAGCAAACATACACAACATAGCACATTAAAACTAGCAAACATACACAACATAGCTCATTAAAACTAGCAAACATACACAACATAGCACATTAAAACTAGCAAACATACACAACATTAGCCCCAAATCATTCAAGTTACATGTGATTAACGAGAACGTGTTTTGATGGTGAGGTTTTTGCCGAGGTGTATGTCGGCTGGCGGGAACAAAATATTGGTGTTGTCATTAATACTCTTGAGACCTGTGTACCGGGGAACAGGTAGGTTGATATTGATCACCTGTCTCGATATATTGTGCGAAAATGGTGTGATCTCTCTCTCTCTCTCTCTCTCTCTCTCTCTCTCTCTCTCTCTCTCTCTCTCTCTCTCTCTCTCTCTCTCTCTCAGATATATGAATAAATACAAAAACGAAAAAAAAACTATCGTACTATAGTAAAAGAGATACGTATAAAACAATAGTCTTTTCAATCACAGACGAAAATAACAAAAAAATTAGAAAAAGCAACAACCACAACAACAAAATAATACAACACCGCAACAAGAAAACAACAACAACAATAATAACACAACAATAGCCACAAAATACAAAAAACAACAAGAAAAGCAACAACAACAACAACAACAACAACAACAACAACAACAATTCAGTAACCACAACAAAGACACCAAAATAAAACAAAGCTTCAATAAAAAAAAGTAGTAATAACAAGTACAGAAGCGACACCAACAAGTACAATACAAGTAGAGACGCTAATAAATGCCCACCACTTTGATCCAAACAGGTGAGCCGCCATCGTCCTTCTCTCTGCCTATAAACAATTACCCATCCGCCAGGTAGTATGGGTGTCTCCATGTCTTACAGCCTGAACCGTTTTTAGGGGGGTGGACCATTAAGGGCAGCGAGGATATAGCAAGATGAATATAAAGCCTTTGGTATATAAGCGGTGGAACCCTCGAGTGATCTTATTACCCTCGACTGTTAAGTTAGGTTCCCATTTACAGCTGGGTGGACTGGGGGTGCCTCAGCCGACGACCATCTTACCCATAGGACAGGAGGCGAGCGCTTTATTCACCCGTAGCAAAACAAATTGATCGTTTTTATTACCTCTTGGCCATTTCCTATTGTTTTTAAAGTAACAACAGAGCTTTGTTTAATTGCTAATTAAGGGAAAATAGTTCAATTACCTGTATTTATTTTCATCACTCGGAGTAGCTATAGTTTACCTGTGTGTTTGATGATTTAGTAATACATCAACCCAACTTGTTCAAGACGTCTCAGTAACACGAGATAAGCCGAAACTCAGGAGCGAATTTTATATGTCCACTCCATAATTTGTGAACTTTGATATCCTCACCCTCAACAGTACATAGTCTAAATCTCCCTGTATCTGTTAGTGGTGTTGGTATAACTGAGGTAATCTTGAACCTCTTAGTCTATAAAGTTCACTGATATGGACAAATTTATAAGATATTTTTTTCTCGCTGGTGTGTCGAAAATGTATAGGATCGAGGTATTGCATCTTTACTAACTTAAAAGACGATCGCCCTTAAAATGAATGAATGGTGAATATTATACAATTAATAAGATGAGACTTGTTAATCTCTGTCTATACTAGGCGAAGAATGTACTGTACGTGTTGGTGGTCCTTCTAGGGTGGAGTGACTGAGGTATTCACTCCACGAAAGCCTCCCGGATACGCCCTCCCTCCCTCCCTCCCTCCCTCACTCACAGGTGTTTACAGGTGAACACACATACTAGCCATGACCCACCTGTAGATGATGTGTGTGTGTGTGTGTGTGTGTCTATTTGTATATGATTATTTTCATACGAGTTTATACATAGTTAACTGTGGCGCATACCAACACTACCTCACATGCCATCGCGCTTCACTATCACACACACACACACACACACACACACACACACACACACACACACACACACACACACACACTCATGACATTTCTTTAATCGAAGAATAGATGTTGAAATGGAAGAATGAAATCTTTAATCTCATCTCTGAACAGGGCGATGATGCTTCCTTCTTTCATGGAATAACTTACCTCAGTAACTACTAAATATAACCTTGACGAACACGCTACATGTTGTGTAAGGAAAGCATGAACACCTGAGGGTAATGATGTACAGAGAGACAGACACACACACGAGTTTAAAGCATCATCACGTAGGTTAGGTTAGGTTAAGTTAGGTTAGGTTAGGTTAGGTTTGGTTAGGTTTGGTTAGGTTAGGTTAGGTTAAGGTTAAATATTGAAAGCAATGCATTTTACCTCCACTATACACCTTACGGCATTATTATTCGAATAAATAGAAACATTTGATTTATTGCCTGATGCTTGGATGTTTGTTGAGGCCAGACAGGTAAGCCGGAAGTTATACGAGAAGGAACTGATGTTAAAATAAGCCTCAGAGGAGTACTGCCAGACGGAAGTGCCATGAAGGTCACTGTCGGTTAAAATTCTCTATGGGAAGTACACAAAGAGAGAGAGAGTTCAGGTTTACATATATGGTATAAAGTACTGATATAATCTTTAATCTTGACTATGATAAAAAAATGTGATACAGGTGAGGTAAGGTGAGGTGAGGTAATTAGGTCAGTGAAGCAGGTAAAGATCGTGCTTGAATGGTCCTCGATTGGTTAAAGAGTCTCTTGGGGGGTTAGTGGGTCCTATTGCCGGGTAAAGTTCACACACACACACACACACACACACACACACACACACACACACACACACATTTTCTACCCGTACATACATACATACATACAATGAGACGAAATGAAAAGACAGGGAGAGGTTTAGTGAGAGACAGAACTATAACATAAAACTGAAATAAGAGACAGAGACAGAGTACTCGAGGTGAAAGGAGATTAACATACAGAACCTGCATACAAAACTTAACACATCAGCTGATTCTTACGTCACAATGCAAGGTCACTAGAGGCAGGTGCATCCTTCCACGACCCAGACATGTTAAGATCTAAAGGGATATACAGACAATCTTATCTGAGGGTCACTACATAGCCTCGTCCGTATTAAGAATAGATATAGAATCCTTGGAAAGAATTCAGAGGAGAATGACAAGACTAATCCCGGGCATTAGGAACCTTGAGTATAGAGACAGGTTAAAGCATCTTAATTTGCACTCCCTCGAGAGACGTAGAGTGAGGGGCGATATGATACAGGTGTATAAATGGAAGTCAGGTAACATTACAAAGGTACTCAAACTATCCAACCAGGAGCGAACTCGTAACAATGGTTTTAAATTAGACAAATTTAGATTTAGGCGCGAAATAGGTAAACATTGGTTTGGAAATAGAGTATTGGATGAGTGGAACAAGTTACTAAATATCATCATTAACTCGAATACGCTGGATTGCTTCAAACATAGGTTGGATGGCTATATAAGCGATAGGTGTTGGGTGTAAACGGGTCTGCCCAGTATGGACCAATAGGCCCGCTGAAGTTTCCTCCATTCTTGTGTTCTTGTGTGTCCAGCATAGGAAAGGGTTTATGTAGTTGTAGGGTTTTGTAGTGTTAATCTATATTCTAACACAGGTGGGTTTTTTTTAAGAGGAGTTCATCGTATTTATGTATGTTATAATGTGACTTTGTGTCTCTTTTTAACTCCAGTGTTTATGTTTTGTCTGTCTGTCTGTCTGTCTGTCTGTCTGTCTGTCTGTCTGTCTGTCTGTCTGTCCGTCTGTCTGTCTGTACGATTCTAGTTTGTATTGTATTGATATAGATTTTGAAACATGGATTTATTATTATTATTATTATTATTATTATTATTATTATTATTATTATTATTATTATTATTATTATTATTATTATTATTATTAATCTGTTTTTACTCTTCATTTCAGCTCTGCCGTAATAAAGCCGCCTGCAATATAAGGTAAGATAAGTCGAGGTTTATTACGTCTTAAGTTTAGATGAACTCACATTCAGGTCACTTTATGTTGGCGTTCCGCTCATGGCCACCCCTGCCCACGTTCCGCTCATGGCCACCCCTGTTCACGTTCCGCTCATGGCCACCCCTGTCCACGTTCCGCTCATGGCCACCCCTGTTCACGTTCCGCTCATGGCCACCCCTGTCCACGTTCCGCTCATGGCCACCCCTGTTCACGTTCCGCTGTGTCCACGTTCGCTCATGGCCACCCCTGTTCACGTTCCGCTCACCCCTGTCCACGTTCCGCTCATGGCCACCCTGTTACGTTCCGCTAAAGGCCACCCCTGTCCTCGTTCCAATCATGGCCAACCCTGTCCACGTTCCGCTCATGGCCACCCCTGTCCACGTTCCGCTCATGGCCACCCCTGTCCACGTTCCGCTCATGGCCACCCCTGTTCACGTTCCGCTCATGGCCAACCCTGTCCACGTTCCGCTCAAGCTTGGGTTTAGTTCAGTCATGTTCATGTAAACTCATCACTTATTTATGTTCAAACAATATCATGTTCAAGGGACCTCATGTTCAAGGGACCTTATGTTCAAGGGACCTCATGTTCAAGGGACCTCATGTTCAAGGGACCTTATGTTCAAGGGACCTCATGTTCAAGGGACCTCATGTTCAAGGGACCTCATGTTCAAGGGACCTCATGTTCAAGGGACCTCATGTTCAAGGGACCTCATGTTCAAGGGACCTCATGTTCAAGGGACCAAGGGACCTTATGTTCAAGGACCTCATGTTCAAGGGACCTCATGTTCAAGGGACCTCATGTTCAAGGGACCTCATGTTCAAGGGACCTCATGTTCAAGGGACCTTATGTTCAAGGGACCTCATGTTCAAGGGACCTCATGTTCAAGGGACCTCATGTTCAAGGGACCTCATGTTCAAGGGACCTCATGTTCAAGGGACCTCATGTTCAAGGGACCTTATTATGGTAGAAGTTGTCCTCGTTGTTGTTCAATACACGTCCTGTGTTACTGTGTTCACTGAGTTACTTATATCTAGGTCACATACGGAGGGATGGTTGACATATTGTAATAATAATAATAATAATAATAATAATAATAATAATAATAATAATAGTAATAATAATAATAATAATAATAATAATAATAATAATAATAATAATAAACGGTTTATTAAAAAAAGTTCTGCTGCCCGAAGGCTGAAAATATACATCGGACATAAATGACTTATTACATATATTGGTGGTTTAACAAAAGCCTTCATTAGAGAAAGGTAAAGGAACATACAGTGAGCATACAGATTAATGTAGGTGTTGAACAGCAAACATGAAGTGTAGTAACTCCCTCCCAGATGGTGTTAGGAGGGACCTCACGTGGTGTAGTAGTTCCCTCACAGATGGTGTTATGAGGGACCACGTGGTGTAGTAATTCCCTCACAGATGGTGTTATGAGGGACCACGTGGTGTAGTAATTCCCTCACAGATGGTGTTATGAGGGACCACGTGGTGTAGTAATTCCCTCACAGATGGTGTTATGAGGGGCCTCACGTGGAGTAGTAACTCCCTCACAGATGGTGTTATGAGGGACCTGACGTGGTATAGTACTTCCCTCACAGATGGTGTTATATGAGTGAGGTGTGGTCCCAGGCCTTCCTACCGTAGACGGATTAACACATCGCTGGTTGTTGTTGGGTCTCACGGGCCGTTATCACTGGGTACCTGGGACCTCATGTGTGAAGGTTAACTTGGGTACGACTGTTACTGTTGAGTTGTTCTCACTGACTTAAGCACTGTTCACCACTGTTCACCTCTGTTTAACACTGGTTCCATTCGTTTCCTAAATGAAATTGTAACTTCTGGCGAGAACTTGTTGATATTCCGGTGGGGAGGAGGGTTCAGGGGAGGGGGTTGGTATGGGCCAACTTAACAGTTGACCTGGCTGCTCCGAGAGGAGCGCCAGGTACGTCTTGACCCTTCGGTGGTCAAGGATGTGTGTGTGTGTGTGTGTGTGTGTGTGTGTGTGTGTGTGTAGAAATGGCGACTCTGAGCAGGGTAAAGCTTACGTAACAAAATGGTTCCACTCCTACGATTTTGGGCAGTTTTGGCTTCCGTTTTCTCAATTAAGCCACAGCCCGGGGGGAGGGGCAGGTGGGGGAGGGGTGGGGGGGGGGGCTCAGACTCATCATACTCGTGGGTGTCACTGTTGATTGATGAAATTAATCCTTGTCTAGTTTTATTTGAACGTGTTCTCATATACGTAAACACATAGCTCAAAAATTCTGTTCAAGAAGTTTAAAATTTTCAGTTGAGATGTGACCTTTAATTATGCATTGTTCAGTTTGTTCATAGGATTAGTTTAAGGTGTTTGAATTCTTTATTAATGTAGTTTGATCTAAAAAATAATGGTGTTGAGTAATTAATCAAACAATAAGAACACAGTGTTTATTTGTTGAGCTTGTCTTACCTACCAATAAACAAAGATTGCAATCGAGAAAACAACAACCATGACAAGGTCCCGTGGTGTTGTAATTTTTTAATAGTTCTCTACTGTAAAAAATAATCAAGACCTGTTCTCGATGCTCAGTGACCCTGACAAAACATACATTATTTTTATTATTATTTTTTTTATTCAACTCTCCTGTAATCCTTTTATCGCGTGGTGACTTTCATGAACCAATAAATAACAGATGTGTGTATTGGGCTGGTGTGTTGGGATGGGTTGGTGATCTGGTAAGTGAGAATGGTGATATCCGAAGGGGTGGGCGATGGCGTCAAGAATCACGGACCACGATCAGGTTGGGTTGAGCTAGGTTGGGTTGGGTTGAGTTGGGTTGGGTTCTTCCACCGCAGGACAAGTATTATGAGATGAATGAAAAGCATCCATACATCCCACTTAAACTATGTAAACATTGCCGGACCAGGTAATGAGTCAAATTATATCATTGTGGTCCCGGGCTACTGTATGCAGCACCTCACCGAGTAACTTGGAGGCTTCGGATTCACGCTTTGATACTCTCGGGATTCACACAGAGGCTTCGGATTCAAGCTTCGATACTCTCGGGGTTCACACAGAGGCTTCGGATTCAAGCTTCGATACTCTCGGGGTTCACACAGAGGCTTCGGATTCAAGCTTCGATACTCTCGGGGTTCACATAGAGGCTTCGGATTCAAGCTTCGATACTCTCGGGATTCACATTTCACGGAGACAAAACTGAGTGTACTAGTCGGAAATGTCGCCAACTGTACGTGATTTTAAGAGGTAATCCTAATGGCCTACGTGATTTTAAAAGACAATGCTGATGACTTACGCGATTTTAAAAGGTAGTATTAATGGTGTGTACATGATTTTGAGAGACAATGCAGTTGATGTACCTGATTTTAAAAGACAGTATTGATGTGTACGTGAATAAAAAAAAGCAATGGTGAAGGACGTACGCGATTTTAAAAGACAGTGGTGAGGGTGTACGTGTGTGCGTGTGTGTGTGTGTGTGTGTGTGTGTGTGTGTGTGTGTGTGTGTGTGTGTGTGTGTGTGTGTGTAGGAGAAGTGTCGCAGACACACCACACACACACACACACACACACACACACACACACACACACACACACACACACACACACACACACACACACACACACTTCACAGGATCACCCGCTAAAGTGTTGACCAGAATGAACAAGTGGCCAACCCCTACCTACCTACCTAACTTAACCCCAACAACGAGAGAGAGAATCATGGAAACAGAGAGACAGGCATACAAACACACACACACACACACACACCAGACAAATAAAGCCAGACTAAATAAGACAGATACGAAACTAGATTCGACCACAGACGATCTAGGTAGGCACTGAGAGATCACCCACACCACCACACTCATCAGCAGTACAGACGGTGATGACATTACTCTCTCGGGTCCTGTAAGGTCATGTCACCTGGGGGAGGGGGGGGGGGAAACTGACATGAGCTACTGACGGCTACCTGGTGCTTCTCTAATTGGTTTCAGCAGAATATTTACATCACCTCACTTTTATCGTTGATCTGTCGGTGGTGTAGTGGTTGGAGTACTGGTGAGTCAATCTATTGGGCCTGGGTTCGAATCTTCACTGGGGAGGTCAAATATTAGTTCTTTGGAGGGTTTTATTGAGCATAAAAATTCCCTTTAGTAAGATAATCTGTAAATTCACACGTTGATTTAGGTTAGGTTAGGTTGGGTTGGGTTGGGTTGGATTAGGTTGGGTTAGGTTAGGTTAGATTAGGTTAGGTCAAGTTTGGTTCGGATACTTTCAATAAGGTTATAAATTATTTCTTTCGTCACAAATAGACAAGATTTGGGTACGTGAGGGAAGTGATTGTGTTTATGTATTGAGAAAGAAAATAATTAGATAAGTCAGGAATAAAGCTCCTTCTCTTAGTCGTGTTTCCTTCACCACCACACTGCCATCTGTCCACCATCAACTATGTCTGTTTACTCGTGCTGGTAAATAAAATCAATTTGTATCAATAGATTTTTTACTGATGTGGCGATAAGATTATAACGCTTAATGTTCAGCTTAATTTTCAGCTTAATGTTCAGTTTAATGTTTAGTTTAATGTTCAGCTTAATGTTCAGCTTAATGTTCAGCTTAATGTTCAGCTTAATGTTCAGCTTAATGTAGTGACGGCACGGATCTTATTTAAAATATTTCCCAAGAGATTTTAGTATTAAGAGAATGTATGTGAATAAGCATGAGTGCACTCGAGTGTATTTGAGGACGTTTGAAAGTATTGTAAGTACGTATCGGTGTTTATAAGAGTGTGTAAGTGCATGTAAGGTCTTGTAATTGCGTGTGAGGATGAGTGCTTGAGAGCCTGTGAGAACGTGTGAGTGTGTGTGGGGGTGTTTGAGTGCGTGGGGTTGTATGAATTGCGTGTGAGTTTAAGTCTGTTTGACACACTTCGTCGTAGCTATACTAGTGTAGTGAAGATATGAGACAACTATACGTGTTTTTTTTTGTATTTTTGCTGGTAGTGAAGTACTGAGTCATGACCTGAAAGTTTAGTGGAATAATATTATGACTGAAATCGACTCGCCATCTTACAGCCAGAGGTCGAAGTGCCTCCGTCTGATCGCTTTCAATTTGTGGTTTGAGAATTAGTGAGAAGAACTGGACGATAAAAGGCGAGCAAGTCCTTAATGCTAAACCACTTTTCCTCTTTTGTTTTCTTTTCTCCTCTTCCCTTCTACTTTTCTTCTAAGTCTCATTCTCCTCCACGATCTCCTTTCTTCCCCTCCCCTTCTCCCTCTGCTTCTCTTTCTCTTCTCCCTCCACCACTTTGCTCACAAATCTTAACCCTCAAGAGGTACTAGGCTGGGTGACCTGACATGACCTTAAACACTAATTCTCAAAGAACCTTGCGCTGATTCCCCCCGTTCACAACCCAAGTCCTCTTAACTAATGATAAAAGAACGTCTCTAGTTAGGTTAGGTTAGGCTAGGCTAGGTTAGGTTAGGTTAGGTTAGGTTAGGTTAGGTTAGGTTAGGTTAGGTTAGGTTAGGCATGAGTCTCATTGTAACTTCGGTGCCATTTTGACCCCCCCCCCCCCATTACTGTGTCTGTACCGTAAGTGAGTCAATTAGATTGTTTCTCGTATCTCCAATTAGGAAGAGAATAATTAACATATGAACTTCAGAGAATCCAATGAGGTCTTGTCAGGTAAGTCCCCGCCCTTCTACCTCGCGTGGCATAAATTCGAGTGATTGTTTGTAAGCAAGGGGGGAGGGGAAGGGGGGAGTGTGGAGAAGCAGGGGTAAGGAGGAGGAGGGAAGGAAGGGTAAGTAAGTAGGTGTGATGGACTGGAGGGTAGGGAAGAGGGAGGATGAGGAAAGGTAGTCAAAGGAAGGGAGGGTAGAGGAGAGGAGGATAAAAGAAGGGAGTGAGGGAGAATGGAGGGAGAGGGAAGGGAGAGAGAGGAGAGAAGGGAGGGAGGTTAGGGACTGGTTTGGTCTAAGCTCCATCTTTATTACATCTTTACTCTGTGACGTTTATTATTATTTGTTGATTAATATAAATACATGTAAATTAATATGATTTAGAATATATATATATACTAATTTATATCCATATATGTATTAATATATCATAATATTTATCATCTATAGAGTAATATACCTGTTTATGTGTTCATTATAATTATATTCATATATATACTTGCATATATTTTCAATTATATTCTGTTTACTGATACGGATATGATTAGTACTTTATTCAGCTCATGTTTCATTAGTGTGTATAAAATATTTCTTGTTTGCTCATATCCTACTTCGTCTAATTCATTTCCTTTTCATTTCTTATTCATTTTTCTTTCAAACTTACATTACCAAATAATTAATTTATTCATTTGCAATTCATTCTTCAGCTCTTATTAATTCTTATTTATATTTTATTTATTGTTATTCAGATCTCTTATTTAATATACATGTACATCTTAATAAGAAAGTCGTGTGTCCTTTAAATATAGTCTTATCTTACTACTTGGATTAAAGAGTAGAATGGTCTTTATATATTGAGGTTACAAGGATATTATGTCCCAGTAGACCTCAACCTATCCTCATCTATTAGAATATGGTCCCCTTAAGACTGGGCCTTAATGGTTATGTTTAGTTAATTTAGGGGAAAAGTGAAGTGTGGACATAGCACACTGTATACCAAGCCTTCGGTACATAATGGGGCAGCATGGCCAGTAGTGCACTCAACCGCCTTCACCGCCAAGTTTGTAAAGTTAGGTACAGTTGGGTGGATTGAGAGTGACATGGAATCGAACCAGCGACTCTTTGGACAGGAGGCGAGCGATTTATCCACAAGACTATCTCGCTCCATCAAATAAAAAAAATATGTTTATGTTATGATAATTGGTATATAGTATATATATAAATATGTATGTATATATACAGAGGATAAAACAGTAAGGCCTATTAGAGTTACAGCCAGATTTACCAATCATCAAAACATATAATTTTATACATTTGAACGTGTATAAATTTCTAAAGGCAATTGTTCCATTCACATATGAACGAGACAACCACACCTCTTGCCCATGATTGATCTTCCAATACCACACAGCGTTGGGAGCCGCTGCTGATTAAACAAGATTTGCCGATTACGATTAATGAGTTCCTTCGCGCAGGAAGATTTAACGCCGATTAAACGAATGATTTCACGATCAACGAGCTGGTGGGGACGTGGTGTTAATGGGGAAGGGGTGGAGGGGGGGAGAGGAGGATGGGGTGCGGGGAGAGGGAAGGGGGAGGAAAGGGGGAGGTGGGGTGAAGAGTCGAGCATTATTGATGAGGAGATTTGGATAACTTGTGATGATTTATCTTGTGTGTGTAGGCGGGGTACTTATGTCTCCTGTTGGTATGAAAGAAAGAGAGAGAGAGAGAGAAAGAGAGAGAGACATATAGAGATAAAAAACGAGAGTGGGGGTTAGAAAGAATGAGATATAGAGAGGTGGGAAATGATAAGACAAAAGAGAGGATGTTAATGAGATAGAGAAAGGGAGAGAGGGGGATTGAGAGATAATGAAAGGAGAAAGATGGAGAGAATGGGAGGACGAGAAAAAAATAGAGGAGATTACAAATAGGAAAATAGGTGATAGAAAGAGAGAGACGCATTTTATTCCTGTTGCTCTCTCTCTCTCTCTCTCTCTCTCTCAGTAGAGGTCCTTTACAGTGAACTAGTATATAAGTAGTGGACACTTATGGTCAACATGGCCATCATTAGGAGAGGGAGCAGAACCTCAACCTATCTTGTGTCTGTGTGTGTGTGTGTGTGTGTGTGTGTGTGTGTGTGTGTGTATTTTGTCATCTGATATATGCATATGTACTATATATATATGTCCATGCACGTATAAGTTTATGTAAATTTCACTCTCATGTAATATCTCCCATATATAGAAATAGACATATGTAGATTTTCCCACATATTCAGTAACACACACACACACACACACACACACACACACACACACACACACACACACACACACACACATGTTTGTTCCTAAACCTGTTTGGCAAATGCAGCTTATTTTTTCTCCTTGCCACTCTGTACCTGACCCACTTTAAGGAGAAATCTTACCCACGTCTCACACCTTCCCCCTTCCCTCATCCTCCTTCGTCTCCCCCTCTTATTCCCCACATCTCTCTCCTCCCCATTTTCTATTTGTTTTTATCCATTCTCGCCCTTTTTCTCTTTTCTTTTCATTTTCTGTATATTTTCATGTCATTTCCATCATCATCATATCTCTCTTTCTTTCTCTCTCTCTCTCTCTCTCTCTCTCTCTATATATATATATATATATATCTCTCTCTCTAACATGAATCAGAAAGGTGAAGCAAATATAAAACAAAACTTTCTATAGCAATCTGTCACCATTAAAGTGTTAAGTCTATAAAAGGGTTTCACTGAAGCCTCTGGTGAGCTATAAGCTTCAGGTGGTCAACAGACTTGATAACGTCAATATTTTGCATGTTGTGTAAACTTGTCTCAGATTCACTTGAGGTGTGGAATAGAAACATCGCGAGGGTGATGTGGTGTTCTTGAGAGATACACAGCCATGGTGAATCTGCTGATGAGTAAAAAAGCTTCTTGTGCCATGACCTGTGTCTTATGGTCGTCTCTGTGGTGTTATAGGCTGTGTTGACGTGTCTCTCCTTATACTACCTTACTATCCAGACGTGAGATAAAACGCCTCATTTGCTTCTCTAATCTTTCCATCTAGGAGAACGTTGCAACCTCTAGATACTAAAACACTTGTGACTCGTACAGAAATGTGCAGGTTTTTGCTCTCTAGTAAACATCGGATGTATCTTTCGTGGGTTGCTACAGTATATTCGTCGCTGCCTTACTTGCAATAGTCTATATGACACTTCCTCATTGTTTACTAATGCGCTGTCATTCACCTGTACTCCAGTTTTACAGGTGCTGCCTCATGCTGCCAGGGTAATCATTGAATACAACTTGTCATGTTCTACCACAAATTGTTATAATATTGATTGATGGCCTGTAATATGAATCTCTCTCTCTCTCTCTCTCTCTCTTTTCCACGTTCCCCTCCCTCCTCTCTCTCTCTCAATCTCACTGTCTTGTGATAAGTGAAATTCACTGTATTATTTTTGGTGCCATTTTTAGGTGTTGTTCTCTTGGTTTAAGTCACTGGCATTCTCGGGAGCGTGTTGTGGAGTAATCGACGTATTAATACATCGATTTTACCCGAGTTGGCCAGTTTACACCAAATGATTCACAGTTTAAAGATTCAAGTAATTGGTGTTAATTAATGAATCTTTGATATAATTAAAGATACTTAGAATTTTTGATAAGTCAATTAAGCTGTTCCGGATTTATACAGTAGCTAAACATTACGAATAGCAGTGAAAGATGGGAGTGTTTGTTGATCTGGGTATCATACGCTCTGTGCAGTGTTGGAACAAGGCAATGGTGTTGAGGAAACAGATGCTTAAATTTTCGTTATATACAAAGTTAATTCAAGCTGTTGATGTTGTTTATGTAGTTTAAGAGTAGAAATAATTATAAAATATACTTATTTTTATGTAATAGTCACTAGTAACAATATGGTCATCTTATCCATAATGTCACTGTCCTGGGAAACAATGGCAGCCTCCCTCAAGGATCCACATGTAGGTTTTACCAGTTGATAAATACACTCTTGAGGTACATAAGTTAACATTGACTCAATATCAACACCGACCACACTAATCGCAGGTTATGTTCATGATACAAGAATATTTTTCTTGTTTCATACACAGTCTCCCCAATTTCCCGTTCCGTCTCCAGGTGTACCGTGAAGCACCTGGACAGTACTGAGGTGTGACTCCGTATGTTTGTCACGTTGGTTGGTTGCCCGAACTTTATCTCAGGCACCTTTACAGCGAGGGGGATTAATATTGAACACAATAGTAACGACGTAGATTTACCTCACACCTGTTTCTTGGTTGTATTGTAGCACCTGTCAAGATGCAGGTCTTAGGTCGTCAACAGAACACCTTTTTTTTTTTCACCATAGGAGATGAGTACTTGGAAGAATAATCGTGTGTGTGGGTTAACTCTCCTTACGTCAGGTCCTGCTAGGTGATGAAGGAGACGACTGACTCACTTTACTCGATCTTTGTTGATTTATAGATGCATAGATTAACTTCTTAATTGAAATAGAAATAATCTATGTCAACATATCTTCTTTCATGTGTAACTATCTATGTTACTTATCTAAGCTTGGACACGTATTATGTTCAAGTACGCCTCCTTTAATGTGTTTCACTGAGATATATTGTAATTAGGGTTAAAAAGACGACTGCTAATGATTTCTTATATCTCATTACCCGGGTCTTGTGAGGCACTCTGTTATAAAAACGACTCATGATTACACCCTTTTGAGAGCATATAATCCCCACCCAAGATTCGGCCGAGATTTGCCAAAGTACACGCGTTTGCGGGCATGACTCGTGTTGATTGGTCCTTGCCCACCATGACGTTGCTAGAGTCCCTCCCACTGCCTTCCTCCAACACTAACTTAACGTAAACTCAAATTTTAACTTAGTCTAACCTTCCTAACTTAATGTAAGCTTAAGTTAAATGTATACTAACTGATGTAGTGGTAAACCAAGTTCCCAGCACTACAGAGATGACCACCTGAGTCTGTTTACCTTTACCTGGACAAGGACGACAAATTACTTGGTTAATTTGTTGACAGCTTGACGAGGAACACTACGACGCCCTTCAGAGTTCTTAATGGATCCGAGAGACTCAATTAGGCTTACGGGAGAGTCCTTTGGAGGTATGAGAGGGTTTTTATAAGGGCTAGTGGAACGTTCTTTATGGTTGATGATTGTTAGAAGGTATATTGAAGTTAGGAAACGATTGGTTAAAATTACTAGAGAGTTTCTTAAGCTTCGATATGTTTCTTTTAAAATGAGAAGGAATCCATTTTGGTTAACACACACACACACACACACACACACACACACACACACACACACACACACACACACACACACACACACACACACACACACACACACATAAAAGCGCGTGTATTTTCGCATCGGTAGATCAATCTTGTACCTGTGTGTCTAATCAACCCTGAGTTTCTCCGGCCCCACCAACTCAAAAGTCAAGGTGTAACTTCTGAATTTAAAAGTAGAAAGATAAGGATCAATTTCTCTTGGTTGCGACACCCAAAAGGCGGCTTTAGGGTGAATTATCCCACAGGTCAAAATTCTCTGTTGAAAGGAGATCGGAACCTCTTAAACACGATCACTATGGGTATTTGCGTCAGAATGCCATGATTAATGAGACTTAAACCCTCTGTTCTGTATTATTAATCACATGTTGTTAGCAGGGCGTGGAGAACAAGCAAGCTGTTTATATATATATATTTTTTTCTACCTGTGTATAATATATAATAATTAGCTAGAAATAACTGTAGGCGCTGGGATAAGTAACACGTAGAGAATAATCTTAATTCACAACTAGAGTTATAAAGCCTCACTATGGTGTAATCACTCACAGGGCCGGAGCTGTTTATCAAGAGAATGTAATACTTTTTTTCGGCGGTGGTTGGTTGGTTGTGTCTCACCTCTCGACTGCATCTTAAAAGTTATTAAATTTCAAGTTAGTGTGTAAGGTTGTTTTGCAGTTATCAAGGTGAATTAGCTCGTTGGGTGATTGATGGGTCAGTGGACGTGTGGTTATACTATATAGGGACCTGATGACATACGGGACTACTTGTTGATACGTGTGGTATAGTTTGGGTCTTGAGATGCGAATGAGGTTGTTTGTATGTATGTATGTGTGTGTGTGTGTGTGTGTGTGTGTGTGTGTGTGTGTGTGTGTGTGTGTGTGTGTGTGTGTGTTAGTCTTTCTTTCTTTATCTTTTCGTCTCTTCTCTATATCTCTATCTCTATTTTATCATCCTTGTTTCTTCTTCATTTCTATTTTCTTCTAAACAAGGAAACCATCAACTCCTCCCCCAAAAAAAAAATCACCTTGAATATAAGAAATTTCCCCAAAGAGAAGAAAATTTTCCCCTCACAAGCAAATTTCACAACAAAGAAAAATATCCATAAAATTAATAAAATACAAAAAAAATGAAGAAATTTACCCCCAAGAAAAAAAAATCTCCAACAATTAAGGAAATTCAACACCAAACGAGGAAAATACCCCCCAAAATTTCCTTAATGAAGAAAGTTTTGTACCAGGAAGACAACATCCACAAGGAAGACATAAAGAACTAGACTCTATAATTAGGTCAGACAAGTTAATCTAACCTGATTCTCGTTATTTCTCTCTTCCTTGTACAGTTCTTGTTCTCTATATAACACCTCTGCTTTATTCCTTCATCTCTTCTCCCTGTTTTTCCAAGTTTTTATTTTTCAGTGTGTGTGTGTGTGTGTGTGTGTGTGTGTGTGTGTATATATATGTGTGTGTGTGTGTGTGTGTGTGTGTGTGTGTGTGTGTATATATATATGTGTGTGTGTGTGTGTATCTTGATTATATGAAGAACAAGAGAACAAGAAGAATAAATGGAGAACAAGAGAACAGGACCAACGAATGAACAACAAGAGAACAAAAAATAATCTACGTAGAAAACTATATGAACGAGTGAATAGGGAGAACTTATGAAGAACAGGATAAGAACATGAACGAATAAAGAACAAGAGAACAGCAAGTGACGAGAGACATGTGACAACTGAGTAAATAAGCAGAGGCTTTATTGTGACACCTTAAACAACCCAACCACCTCATTATCTCCAGGATGTAAGACCCCCATCCCTAATTACCTATCACCTCGTAACCACCCCTCCCCTTCCCCCAATCTTACACCTCCCCTCCCGTCTCCTCCATCCCACACCTCCGCCTTCCTTTTTCCCCCATTCCCTCCCCCACTAACTCTCCTCCTCCATTTTTCCCTTCCTCTATATCCTCTTTCCTCCCCTTTCCTTCCTCCATCTCCCCTTCCTCCATCCCCTACTTCGTCTCTCCCCCCTTTTCCCCACCTCCATCCTCATCTTTACTCCCCACCTCCATCCTCATCTTTACTCCCCACCTACCCACTTTTCTTCCCTCTCCTCCCCTCCTTACCACCCATCCTCCCCTCCCCTCCTTTCCCCCTTCCTTCTACTGTACTTCGTCTCTTCTTCAGCCTCCGCCCTAACCACCGATCGAGGTCATTCCGGAGCATTAACGACCAGTTTGTGTGACATGTAATTGTTGAGCAGGTAAGGTCGTACTTGACATGAACTGAGAGCGGTCAGCGATGTCTGTCTGTCTGTCTGTCTGAATTATCTCTCTCTGTCTCTCTCTCTCTCTCTCTCTCTCTCTCTCTCTCTCTCTCTCTCTCTCTCTCTCTCTCTCTCTCTCTCGCCATAAGATAAGAGGAAGGTCACCTGAGACACGCTGTTACAATTTCAATTACTCGCTTGTTTGGGTAATTACAGTTACAGAGGTGCTTGGCGGGCGATACAAGGCGTGTGTGAGTGAGGTCGCTGGAGAGATTGTGGGCCATTATTATCGACATATTACTACAATTTATTTTATTTTTTCTTTCTCATAGTTGCGTTGAATTTGGCCCCGTGCCCTCCTTTCCTGATCTAACTGACCGTATATTTATTGGTGAGGGATTTATTTTTCTTCTCGTATGTCTCTCTATATAAACTGTCGGGAGTATAGTCATTCTTCTCTCTCTCTCTCTCTCTCTCTCTCTCTCTCTCTCTCTCTCTAATGTAACTATAGTCTAGTCTGGGTCATATTTTGCTTTATAGAAATATACTACATAACCTTTGACCTTTTAACTCCGACGATTTAGTAGGTGTAAATGTTATCGTTGTGATTAATGGTAAATCGAATCAATATAACTTTCGTATTTTGATTTACTGTTTTCTACACATAAACACAATAGTGACCAACCCTCACCCTGTATGGTATGAATACTAACGCTTCAATAATGAAAAACAAAACGGTAATGTCCTCATAACTCACAATCGACTTTAATCTCAACAAATATATGAATTATATTAAATTATACATTATAATCGTTAGTTTATAATTACTTATGTACGTGTTGATCACTAATCACTGTACTCTACCTTAATGGTGTTGTTAAGTATAGTGTTCGTGTATCATTTTGTCATCTTAATTGTTGAGACATTATACTATCATTTACACTCGATAATGTTTCTTGATGAACCTTATTATTATTATTATTATTATTATTATTATTATTATTATTATTATTGTTATTATTATTATTATTATTATTATTATTGTTGTTGTTGTTGTTGTTGTTGTTGTTGTTGTTGTTGTTGTTAATCATCCATGGTGCTAGGGTATGTGAAGCAACAGGGACAAACAAGGTCTTTAAATGGATATTATTATTGAAAGTGAACACCATAGTAGAACACATCTGTCACAATAGTACGAGTTTGTTGAATGAAGACAGCCAATGAACGGAGTGTCTGTTTTTCTCTCATTTCTGATTACCATTATAACTTATCAAGAAAATCCTTACTTCATCCGTCCACCTGAAGGTTAGGTTAGGTTAGGTTAGGTTAGGTTAGGTTAGGTTAGGTTATACTTCTTCTCTTGATTGAGGAAGAACAAGGAACCAAGTCAGGTGTTTATTGTGAATGAGAAATGATGAAAGTCAGGTGTGTGTGTGTGTGTGTGTGTGTGTGTGTGTGAACGTAATAATTAGGGTGTGTAAGCCTCCCAGGTCTGGTACTTACCTCGCGTGTCTTCCTTCTTGTTAACTATGGAGAAAGTCTTGAGTCTCTCCCGTTCGTGTATTTAAATGGTGGTATATGACTTTCAGATTCAGTGATTGTCGTTGTCTGTCTTCTGACTTTTAACTTTGGAAATGTATCATATTCAATGTATTTACTGCACACACACACACACACACACACACACACACACACACACACACACACACACACGGAAGGAGAGGGAAAAAATGTGAAGGCGTAATTCAGATTAAGTTATGGCTGTGAGAATGAGTTGCTGTTCGATATTATTTGCATATTTAAATAATGTTATGACTAAGAGACTTTATTAGCTATTCTTATATCGTATTGAAGTGTGAGACGTGTGTATTATTATTATTATTATTATTATTATTATTATTTTTGTTATTAGTAGTAGTAGTAGTAGTAGTAGTAGTAGTTGTAGTAGTAGTAGTAGTAGTAGTAGTTGTAGTAGTAGTAGTAGTAGTAGGAGTAGACAAGATATATTACATTATTCTATATGAAAACTCTGTAACGAAGGAAACATCCTGCAAGAAACTAAACAATTTAACATATATTTTTGACTCGTTTACACATGACCGTCATTAATCTTCATAAGTTTATGTATTTATGACTTCCTTATCTAATGTTTCTTGTTACTTTATATTCTGCTTTACCTTCCTCATAACGTCAACTCTCACACCTCATCCCAGGAAGACAGGAGTATTCTCATGTCTCATTATAACAACTTGTTACCTTTGGCTTTCTCGGTTTAGGAATGAGGTGAGGACACAGCAGGGATCCAGGCTTGACTACACAAACATTCTGTATATTAAGTTCGTCTTGTAACTGTTGTGAAGAATACGTGTGTGTCTTGTTGAGGTAGAGTCTTGGTGTAGTTCTCGTGTCATTTTGGATGTTTACTGTATGCAAGGAGCTTAAAATGAGCTCGTTATATACGCTCTTACATCTCTCTTTACGAGGTCAATTTAACGCAAGAACGAATCTGGTCACGGTAAAACATCGGTGTAATTTTGACGGTGTTTTGGGAGTTATCTTTATGTTTTAGCTTAATTATGGAAGCTAAGTGTGAAAAAAAAAGTATCTAGTCAAGGTAGAGTATCAGGGTAATTCTCCCACCATATTGGAAACTGTATTCGTGGGCCAGATAGATGGATACTTATATTTACGAGGAAAAATTTATCGTACGAACCTTTGAGAATCTAGACCCAGGGTGACAGTTGGTGTATAGGGTTGAGATCTTCACTTGTGGATGGTAATGAGGAGGTGACAGCTGTGATGCCTTCATGAGCTCTGTACACAACAGTCACATGACACACTTAGCATAACAATCCTTTGATAGTATGATATTAAGTGAGTTGTCATTTTGTTTTCGTATTTCATGCTTGTGTTAGTTGTTGTGTTTAATATATTTTTGTTCTATATTTGTTATTATTATTTTTTTTATTGTTTCTAGTGATTCGTGATGTTTATTTCACATTATATTTTAGTTTGTTTTCTCTATCTTACTGTTTATTAAGTTATCAAGTTTGGTCATAATCTTTGATGTTTAATTATTTGTTTGTGTTTCCATATTTTATTGTATTATTTGTTATTTTTAAAAGGTATAAAGTAGATTGATAAATTAACGTATAAGAGACAGTCCGAGAACATTTTCCTGGATAATATTACATGGGTTAAATAAAAGACTTTCCCTCTTAATAACAAGACCAGGTTAGAGGTCTTTAATTACTCAGGAAGGTCAAATTAGTTATTACCTTTTAAATGAGGCTATCAAGACCATCCAAGTTAAGACCATCTCATTTAAAAAACATTTAAGCTGATGTCACCTGAATTAAAAACCTTCCGAATTAAAACCATCGAATTTAAGACCATCATGACATCCCAAACTAAGACCCACTCACCGTAAGACTACTCAAAATACATTATCGTGAAGAGTAAGACCCAAGAAGAGAAAGAGTTAAGACTTCCACCTCCTTCACACTCCCTTAATGTAGTTCCTCTGATCTAACAACATTACCTGTGCTTATTGTAGTTACCTTTGAGGTGTTATGTGCGTCTCGTGGCCACTGGGGGAGATATTTACAGTAGGTCGTTGATACTTTTCACCTGTTACGTGCCAATGATGCGTTGTGATCATTACTTACTGGAGAGTTTAAATTTCCATAACATGCAACATCCTTTAGAAAGACAGTGAAAAATGGACTAAAAGAAATGTAAAATGTAAGACTATTATCTACACACACACACACACACACACACACACACACACACACACACACACACACACACACACACACACACACACCCTCAACAGCAGAATCAGCCACTCTTCCCCCGCCATAAGTATCGCTCTGCTCACTTACACTCAGAGGTGATAGTGAATGCAAATAGCGAGAGCATTGTGTGGTGGCGTCGTACTTCATGTTTAGAGCGAGTTATCAGGGCAGCGCATCGCCGCCCCTCGTGTGGGTGATGACATACTGAACCAACAAATGACAGGGTTGGTTGAATCTTCGCTGCCTTGCTACTCACTGTGACAGACGAGCCCCAACGCCTGCTGGTGTTTGTTGGTGAGGAGGAGGAAGAAGAGGATGTGTGTGTGTGTGTGTGTGTGTGTGTGTGTGTGTGTGTGTGTGTGTGTTTTTAGATGAGTCAGTTATCAGGTAGGGAAGTAAATTGAATGGGTTTTTAATGTTTAGATTTTTTTATTTATCTCTATCGACTATTACAGAGAAATACAACATAAGCCAGGTTATCTATTTCGGTGAATAATGCGGAAAAATACAGATAGTGATCGTGTATTAATCTTTTACTTAATGTATTTAATAAAAACAAAATAAAAATATTAAAATACTCCCAAGAAAAAAAAATCGAGGACTTTGATTTTTATTTAAGTAAAAATAAAAATCACGATATAAGAGGATTTTTTTTTTTGGGTGGGGGGGGGGTCATGGTTTTATTAAGAGATTACTACAGTAGTTATATATCACGCCTCAGCTACCTGGAACCTGTGGAACTAACTCAGGACGACAAGACTCTATCATGTTAATACCGTTTATATTATTGATATATTAGTTGATCTTATTCCGATTTATTATATATATATTATTTTTGTTTCACTTTAATGTATTATCGTTCTTACAATCGTTATCTTTATCGTTCTTATATATTCGTTGTGTTTCTCTTTTGCTTATTGCTTTCTCTATTTTTTTCTTCATTCTTCCCTGATTTATTACGATTTTTCATAGTCTTCATTTTCGTCTGCTTTTATTTGTTAAGTATTGAGTTTCTCTCTCTCTCTCCTAAAGCGATGGGACAAATAGTCAGTCGGACAAAAAGAGGAGCAGAAGGAATGGGAGGAGAAGGAATGGGAGGAGGAGGAGGAGGAGGAGGAGAAGGAGGAGGAGGAGGAGGAGGAGGAGGAGGAGGAGGAGGAGGTGTGTCTTTTACAACAATTACCCTACCTGAGGCACCTCCTCCCTCACTTAAACACAGCTCGTGAGAAGGACATTGGCAAATTAGTGCTTCTGTGCGTGAGTTCTGGTGCGTGCTGCGGTTCAGTGCGTGAGAGGTGCATGGTGCTTGAATTGGTGTGTGTGTGTGTGTGTGTGTGTGTGTGTGTGTGTGTGTGTGTGTGTGTGTGTGTGTGTGTGTGTGTGTGTGTGTGTGTGTGTGTGTGTGTGTGTGTGTGTGGACGCCTGTATACGCTGTCTCATTAAATATACATAAATACATTAAATAATAAGAAAGAAGAAAAAATATGAATACAATTTTTTATCATTATTTATCTTCCAGTTAATGTTATTCTTCTTTATTCTTATTTGATATATTATTGTTTATTTCATCATTATTATTATATTCTCTCGGCTTTCTTAATAAGGTTACATACAGGAAGGAGATGTGAGGTAGTGGTGATAATGGGTGATGAGTGAGTGGGTAAGTCGACCTTCTTGACGCTTCTCTGACAGCAAGTGATTTCCTTGTCTGAGTGTGTGACGTGTGTGTGTGTGTGTGTGTGTGTGTGTGTGTGTGTGTGTGTGTGTGTGTGTGTTAATAATAATAATGATAATAATAAACGGTTTATTAAAAGAGTTGCAGCCGGTGGCTGGAAGTATACAAACTTACATTTGATTTAGACATAATGATATGCGTTGAATACATTTACAGGGCTGTACAGTACATGAATCAGGAGTTGTTTATTATTTTAACAATAGATGGGATGGTGCTATTCTTATCTCTATCAGTGCGGGCTCTTATGGGCTGAATTTTGTTGTAGTGGCGGACTACGCGAGGTGGGCGGGGGACTGCTGGTGGCAGGAGGTGGTGATGACGAGGATGGTGCAGTGTGCAGTGTGTGTGTGTGTATCATATATCCTCTCCTCAAAAATATATTGTACAAACACATTAAAATATCCTAATCGTATTTATTTGTATAATTTAACACTCTGGCTGAATCATCACAACAGTCTCTCGTTCACATTCTTACGGACCTTCTCTTTCGTCTGTCTGATGGTCTGGTGTAGAACGTCATGACGGTACAGAAAAACAATATCAGCTAAATAACGCACAGGTATTTTTATTAAAACGAACTGTTCTTCCTGTGTGTGTGTGTGTGTGTTTGTTTATTTTTTTCTAAGGGGGCGGCCAAGTGGCGTTAGGTACTATGATTTGATCTCACTTGATCTGAAATACTGGAGGTAAATACTAGTGGAAAGTTGAAGGCCCGGGGCGACGGAGGGGACGAAGGGTGAACTGGATTGTGGAGTTTAATGGGGGGGCGGGAGGAGGGGGAGATGAGGGAGGGAGAGGAGAAAAGAGATGGAGGAGAGACGGAGAGGAGAGAAGTTTTTTTTTTTTTGAGTGCTTGTGGTGAGAAAGCTGAACACGTCTTTGAGTGGATTGAACATGATATTACGACTTGTGAACTTATGTGATGAGAAAGTTGACTGTAGAGGGAAATGAACTGGACTGAACACTGAAGAAAAAAAAAGTTAAATTAATTTGAACAAGTTATAGAAAAGGATCTAAACACATATAAGGTATAATGATAATTTAATTGACCTGAACTGGGTGTAGGAAGACGTACATTATATGGAATTGGGTGTAGTGAGAAATTGATAAAGATTAGTGAGAAATAACGGAAAATAAACAGGGTGTGGTGAGAAATAGAGTTCATCGAGTAGGGTGTTGTGAAAAGTGAACATAGTGTGGATTATGAACATAGTGTGATGCGAGTATTGAAGACTGTGTGTGTGTGTGTGTGTGTGTGTGTGTGTGTGTGTGTGTGTGTGTGTGTGTGTGGACAATTGAAGCCAGTGAACTCATGTGGTGAGAGAGAATGATCAGTGAACAGAGAGTGAATTGAATTGTACGACATTTATGGATTATGAACAGTATGAGTTAGAAAATTGAAAACATAGCACTGAGATAATTGAACAGGAGGGTAGATTGTGAACATTATTGGTGAGAATCTTGAACAGGATGTGGTGTGCAGGATGTGAACAGTTGTGGCAATATAGCTGAACATGTTGTAAAAGTTGTGAACACTTTTAAAGATGAGACTAACAGTGATGGTATGTGTGAAATAGTTGAACATAGTGAACAAATAAATTCGGATAATTGAATAATTAGAATAGTTAAGGTCGTATAACTGAACATAGTATAAAGAGAACTGAACACGTTGTATAGTGTATGAACAGAATAGGAGAGAAAACTAAACACTTCAGTATTTGTACCATAAACATTCTGAACAATTTATGAACAACGTATATTTATTATCACTTATTCTTAACTTAATATTTTTTTATGTAAATTTACGAAGCCAATCTTTTTATCAGTAGTATTATGAAGATGAGTAATTGTAGCATAGCAATGGGATATATTTTATAGGGTGAGTGTGTGTGTGTGTGTGTGTGTGTGTGTGTGTGTGTGTGTGTGTGTGTGTGATTAGGAATTATTTTATACTCATGTGTTTAATACTATAGTCTGACACACACACACACACACACACACACACACACACACACACACACACACATACACACACACACTATAGTTTAACAATGACATACCAGCACCTCGATTTACTGTGTCATGGCACCTCAGTGATGACACACACACACACACACACACCTCTACATGTTGCTAACTTAAGAGGATCGTACAACGTTTATATATTTCTATGTTGTGGTACAGAACGTTTAAGTGTTTTCTTTATTACACGTTTGAATGTATTTATGTTATATTATACAATGTTCTATATTGAGACATACTGGTATATTCATGTATCTGGATACACTTTCTTGCCAATTCTGAAGCTGATTTTCAGTGTTGTATTTGATTCTGAATTTCACTTTCATATTTTGGTTTGAATTCTGAATCTGGTTCTCTATTGCAGATTTTAATATGATTATCTTTATAAATGGAAGTCGATTTATGATTTAAATTTGATTTTGAGTCTGGTTTTATATTTATTTGATTTGTTTTTTATTCATATATTAATTTTTATTCTTATTTGATTCTAATCCTGATTTTCATTCTTAATCTGACTTTGATTTTTATTCTTATCTTTATTTTGCTTTTAATTCGGATTATTATTATCAGTTCTGTTTTTTATTGATTCTTACATTGACTTTTATCCTGATCCAAAATCTTCTTTGATTCTATTATTTTTAATTCGAATCTAATTTATATTTCATTCTAACTCGATTTTTTTTACCCTGGTCAACATTGAAGGAGTATAAACAGTTTGTAGTGTTCATAATAACATCTTCGCCTACCTGGTGTTCTGGCCTAAGGTACGGTGAATACACACACACACACACACACACACACACACACACACACACACACACACACACACACACAACTCCCCTGAACTGGTCCTTTTAAAGTTTCACCAATATTGTTGACCTTTACATCCTTCTACTTTTTCTCTTGCTTGAGGTTGTTCCGTGATCATTATAAGTCTGACAGTCTTATCTCCTCACCGGATCTTTAACCTCATACGTTCCTCTCCCTTCACAATCTCCCCTCACAACTACTTCTTCAGGGGGTCTCAAGGTATTAGAGTACCATTTTCCTCCTTCGGATACTTTCTCAGGGTATAAGAGGATCATTACCTTCTTCAAGTAGGACCTTATGTAATAAAGTGGTATTGGCTCTCACCTCAGGAAGCTACTCGAAGTACCAGTAGCTCCTTCAGTTAATAGAGTAACGTTATAATTTTTCTTTAAGTTGTTACTCCAGTTATAACCTCTCTTCCGATGGGTGATAAGCTCCTATCTCAAGTAGTTCCTCAAGGTAATAAGCTCCTCCTTCAGGCAGTTCCTCAAGGTAATAAATAAGACAGCCTCTCTTTCTTGTAAGCATTTCATTTCGGAATTATTATTATTATTATTTTTTAACCACAACATTCACTTCCTGACAATTTTTACGTCTTCTGCAGGATGTTCCTCGTAATTGTCGGGTTGATGTACTTGGATGTAGGAAATTAATGGTTGTTGTGTTAGGTGGAGTGGTTGGCTGAAGGACTGTGTGGTGGAAGGTGGTGATGGCTGTATCCTGCGGGGGTTCATCATAGCGGCTGCTGGTATTGTAGAAGGGAGAATCTGTCACTATTTACTTTTGGGGGGAGGGGGGGAAATAGAGACATAAATAGAGGAATTACAAGAGAGAGAAAATGGCTTATGATTGATAGATTAAGGAAGTGAGAAGAACGTAGAGAATGAGAAGATAATTATAAGAGACACGAAAAAGAGAGCAGATTAATGAGAAAGAAGATTAATTATATAAGAAAAAATACGAGAAAAACATAGAGAGAGAGAGAGAGAGAGAGAGAGAGAGAGAGAGAGAGAGAGAGAGAGAGAGACTCAATTATAAAAGATAGATAAAGCAAGAGAGAAGAAAATATGAGTTAATAAAGAGAGAAAGTTGATAGTGAATGAAATAACAGACATAAGGAATAAAATCAGACATATATGGAAATAATGATAAATCGATTAACAAAATGTTCATAAGCAGGTACAGGTATATTATTAGAGTCTGCTTGGTGCATGAACAGTATGTATGAACTTATCGGCACTGGAGCTTTTATATATGTTTTATTTACGTAATTTGATCCATTTTATATCAAGGTTTATATGGGATTTGTCTTTACACCCAACACATCACCTTCAAAAATAGACAGAACTGGATTTTAAATTAGTCCAAAATTAAGTAATTCGATGGACCTGGCTGGAGTTCCCTCGGTTTATCTACACCAGGTGACCACATAAACCAAAACAATAGATAAATAAAACCAGTCGGGATAAACCTGTGTGTTGTCTCGTGTAAATAAAGTTTAACCTGGTAATTTACAAGATCAGAGACTAGATGTGTGAAGAGTTGATTTTTGTGGTGATTAAAATAATTATTGTTATTATTATTATTACTGGCATTACTGTTATTATTATTATTATTATTATTATTATTATTATTATTATTATTATTATTATTATTATGATTGGTGTTCTTGCTGTTATTATGGTATAAGTAGTAGTATTCCTTTGCCACTATAAAATACACTTTTTTATGCCGTGGATGTCGCTACTTCTACTTCCCGATCGTTACAACTTTTCTCTTCTTGTACCGCTACAAATTGCAATACTGTCTTTGTTGTGTAACGGTAATCTTTCCCTGTAATGCTTGCTACAGTTCTACCTTTGTTGCAATCGGAGTATTATTCATACAGTGAAGTTCTTACATTCCCTCGTAATAGTAAATTCGTCAAAATGAAAGAGACAAACGGATAGACAGATATAGAGATACAAACACACAGAGACAGAACTAGATAATGATAAGAGAGAGAGAGATTGATAGACGTGCAGAGAGAGTAAAGAGAGTCAGACGGACGTAGAGACACACAAAGTCAGAGAGGAGAAGGGATAGAATAAGGCAGAGACAAAGAGAAAGCGGGACAAATGCGGAGAGACAGGAAGAAACAGAGAAAGTGACAGATTACTAATATTGCTGCTGTTCCTTTGCCTTTGTATATCATGTTATTATTATTATTATTATTATTATTATTATTATTATTATTATTATTATTATTATTATTATTATTGTTATTATTGTTGTTGTTGTTGTTGTTGTTGTTGTTAGACCTACTTTGTAAACAGTTTTTACTAGTTGCGTCTTACTCTTCAACAGCGTATATAGTTTTCACCTGCACATTGTTGCACTGTATAATAAAGACATTATACACCCTATAACACCACCACATCATCATCATCATCTCCAAGTATTCATCATTCACTTATTAACATCTCCCCCCACCTGGGCATTATTCTACACTATGCATCATTGCACTAGGGCATAATACATTATATATTCTGCAACAAGTCAGTGTCTTATACTCTGCTGCACTGTACCCGGGATTATGGCCTTTAAATCACCCGTGTGAGGCAGAGTAAGTCAGGTGATGGTGGCGATGCGGTGTTGACGGTGTGGTAAGATTTATATGCACTATAACTAAGGCTCCGAGTCTCGAACCTTACTATGTTAAAATTTCCTCTTATGGAGAGACCAGGTTGTACTCACTGGCACCACCTAAGCAGTGATGGATTCTCAAATATTCGTATGCGATAATTTTTCCCTATGTCGAGATGTGAACACGTATCTAACTGGTTCACCTAAGGTACGACCTGGGGATGGATGCTAAGGTACGACCTGGTGATGGATGCTAAGGTACGACCTGGGGATGGATGCTAAGGTACGACCTGGTGATGGATGCTAAGGTACGACCTGGGGATGGATGCTATGGTACGACCTGGGGATGGATGCTATGGTACGACCCGGTGATGGATGCTTAATGCTCCAGAAGTTAGATTTGTCTTTTTTCTGGATAATGAGGACAAACGTCATCATCTGGACATAATCATAACAAAGTAATCTTGTTAACTAAACGAATTATTAACATCTGGAATTAATTTTATCTGAGTAATCTGGTTAAATGTAGAAGTTATTACCATGCAGAGTTGTCAAAGCTAAATTTTCCGTTTATATAAACAATTTATTATCAACTGGTCTTTATTCTAGATAAATTATCGGTCTAATTGAACAAATCATTAGTGTCCGGTATCCATTGTAGAAATTAACCGGTTAACCGAACAAATTGCTATCATTCGGACTTCATCCACATAATTAAGACTTCACCTTGTTTTTTCAGTGACAAAAAGTAGGTTAAATTATCCCGTGAATAATAGATTAAGGTAATAATTCTTAGCTGTCGTGTTGGATTATTATACACGATCTCTCTCTCTCTCTCTCTCTCTCTCTCTCTCTCTCTCTGTTTTCGCACTATATCTAGGTATTCCTTTTGTCTGCCTGTCTCCTCCTCCCCCTGCACTGATAGAAGGAAGCACCTGATGGAAGAGACTGCGTGCCCGAGTTGACAAGACCGTAACTTGGCGAGTAGTGACCGTAGCTTGGCGATTAGGCAGTGCGGGTAGCCAGATGATTAATCAGTGTCCCTAGCCTGGCGATTAGTGTCTATAGCCTGGCGATCAGTAAAGGAGAAGAGATATAAGGAACCGTAACCTGGCGATCTGTTTAGGTACCATGGCGATCTATTTACGTACCCTGGCGATCTATTTACGTACCCTGGCGATCTATTTACGTACCCTGGCGATCTATTTACATACCATGGCGATCTATTTACATACTCTGGCGATCTATTTACGTACCCCGACGATGAAAGAGGGGACGATAGGGGGAGGAGGAGAAGGAGAGGGGGAGTGGGGAGAGGGTGTAAATAATAAACACGTTAGCGACGATTTATGGTACGGGTTGGGCAGGTGGCGGACTCTCCGTGCCTGTGTTGACAAAGTTCAACCTATGACATTCACCTGATGGCCGGTACCTGAGTGGCATAGAAACCTCCCTGATTAACTGCACACTCAGGAACACCCATTAATTGATTTAATTTGTTGAAATCAGAGTAAATAATCTACTGGGCATGAATAACACAACAGGAAGATAGGGGGTGGGGAGGTGATGCGGCTGATCTAGTTGTGTTACCTCACCTGCAGTTACATTCGGGGGATGATGTTGTCAGCTACTGGAATAAGAAATGTTGTCAGCTAGTGGAGTAAGAAATGTTGTCAGCTAGTGGAGTAAGAAATGTTGTCAGCTACTGGAATAAGAAATGTTGTCAGCTAGTGGAGTAAGAAATGTTGTCAGCTAGTGGAGTAAGAAATGTTGTCAGCTACTGGAATAAGAAATGTTGTCAGCTAGTGGAGTAAAAGATGTTGTCAGCTAGTGGAGTAAGAAATGTTGTCAGCTACTGGAGTAAGAAATGTTGTCAGCTAGTGGAGTAAGAAATGTTGTCAGCTAGTGGAGTAAAAAATGTTGTCAGCTAGTGGAGTAAGAAATGTTGTTAGCTAGTGGAGTAAAAAATGTTGTCAGCTAGTGGAGTAAGAAATGTTGTCAGCTAGTGGAGTAAGAACTGTTGTCAGCTAGTGGAGTAAGAAATGTTGTTAGCTAGTGGAGTAAAAAATGTTGTCAGCTAGTGGAGTAAAAGATGTTGTCAGCTAATGGAGTAAGAAATGTTGTCAGCTACTGGAATAAGAAATGTTGTCAGCTAGTGGAGTAAGAAATGTTGTCAGCTACTGGAGTAAGAAATGTTGTCAGCTACTGGAATAAGAAATGTTGTCAGCTAGTGGAGTAAGAAATGTTGTCAGCTAGTGGAGTAAGAAATGTTGTCAGCTAGTGGAGTAAAAAATGTTGTCAGCTAGTGGAGTAAAAAATGTTGTCAGCTAGTGGAGTAAAAATGTTGTCAGCTAGTGTTGTCAGCTAGTGGAGAAATGTTGTCAGCTAGTGGAGTAAGAAATGTTGTCAGCTAGTGGAGTAAGAAATGTTGTCAGCTAGTGGAGTAAGAAATGTTGTCAGCTAGTGGAGTAAGAAATGTTGTCAGCTAGTGGAGTAAAAAATTTTGTCAGCTATTAGAGCAAAGCGAAAGTATTTTCCACCTGTGACCTGTGTAAGTCATAATGACCCACTAGCACCAAGTAACTACCTGTCCTGCAGAGAATTTTAACAGGTGTAGAAACATAACGAACTGCAGTTGTCGTTTCAGTTCCTTTAATATTCCACCTGGGGTCCAGTATTGTGGCAGAGAAATTTTAACTACTGCAGACCCCATCAATATTGCCCAGAGAATTACATTATATTCTAACTTTTATAGATATATTTCTAAAGTAAAATAGTCTAGAATTTATCATAATATTACAGAGTTTATTCGTTGTCGTGTTGATTTTTCAATTATCTCCTTTGAATTGTGTTGATTGTACTAGTATAAATATTATGATTAATATCCATTGGTTTATAATTGCTAGGAAAAAAAATGATAAAACAAAGGGTGAATTAATCTCACTCTTTTTACATGTCTCACTGTCGCTATCACTGACACCACAAATTAATCTGATGTCTCTACTCACAGCTGGAGAACCTCGGTAGTTTGAGACGACAGAAAAAAAAGAAGAAAAGAATGTAACTCAACTTGTTAATGATCATGATGGAATTTTAACATGATAGACGCAACGAGCCAGGATACTCAGAGGGTCGTAAAATAAATGTTTCTCATAATTAATATAACATAACTGGTTGACTTAAGCTAACACATAAAAATACTATCAAGAGAAAACATTAACAGTGACAGTAACTCTCTACTTTAGCTATCTATGTTCACTTAGTAACTCATAAGAGAGAATATAAAATAAAATAAACTTCGGAGTGATTCTCTACTTTCATTTTAACTTTTAACAGTTGCTAAGTGAAAGTATCTAGTTAAGGTAAAGTTTTCAGGTTGTTTGATGGCAGTTGTATTTACTTTGAGTGTTTTAGCATAAGACCAATTCCAGGTTAGGGTGAATGTGTATTGGTGTCTGTATCTTTGGCAATAATAAACACTCTATAAGACCGACCGAGAATTGACCATTGACTGTCTTAGCTTCAAGGGTCGTAAGAAAAAGAAGTCTCTCATCAATCAGTTAGTCAGTCAGGTACTTAGTCAGTCATCCATTAAGTCCATCAAATCACTCAGTCAGTCAATCATTCGGTCAGTAAGTCAGTTAGTTTATCAATCATTCAGCCAGGAAAAAAACATCCATCGGGTTAAACTAACTTAACTACAAGAATTATTATCAACATATACTGTACACCAGCTTAACATAACATTAATTAACATCAAAGCAAAGCATTTCCCCTAACTCTTTAATAAGCATAATGAGTCTACAGTATAAAAACGCTTTGTAAATTTGGCTTCAAAAATCACATTGTCAATATAATGATCGAGATAAGAGTTGAAGCTTCGAGACAGACTTTTTGTGTTACCTCTTAATTAACGGGGGACTGACTTTGAAGCTCCGGCACCGGGTTAACTACTGTAGGACCAGGGTTCGAGCCCCGGTTTTTCAAGATGAGCTTCTTCTTCCCGCTATTACTTTATAACCCTGTATCTCTATCTCCCCGTCTATTCCTCAGTTAATAACACCCTTATATACTGACCCTTGGCTAATAAATCAATTGGCATAATAACATCAGCTGACCTGCTAAAACAAAAGCAGTTATCAGCTGAACCATCAAAACAACACCAGTAATCAGCCGACCGAAGCACATTGGCCTCTCAACACACTAAACATTGCACGAGTTCTAAGCCGAATAACATAGTGCTCCGACCAGCTTCTTACACGATCTATCACATGAAAACAAGCTTGAATACTGTGCTCTATCCTCACCCACACTCACCTAATAAGGACGGATTACCTGTCATCAATTATTAGGCGCGTGTAAACCCCACCCACCTGCACCCACCTATTCACTCACACTACGATGTATCATTTAATTTATTTTTTTCTGTCGATTTTTTTTTTAATTTATTCGTACATTAAGATCATTGATATTAATTTTTATATACGTTCAAATCTACATCGAGATCTGGAAGAGGAATGTTAGATATGAATGTGAATTTATTTGAATTTTATGAATTATATTTTCCAAAGGGTTTTTATGATATGTTAGAAATGGGTTTTTTTCCTGTAATTAATTTCCCAGTTTGATTATAGTTAGAAAAAAAAAACATAGATATGGAGAATAATAAAGAAAACACAAAGGTAAAATATAAAAGAGGTTAAGTTAATGTGCACAGAAAACTTCATTCATTTTATGTTTTATTTTTATGTGTTAGATGTTTTAGTTAACCGTCTGTCCGTCTGTCTGTCTGTCTGTATGACTCACTACTGCCACCAGCCTCATTAATTGTTTCAAAAGAGAGGAGAAAAAAAAACACAGGGGAAATAAGATGAAATCGACGGTACGAAAGTGTGTGTGTGTGTGTGTCAACGGATGATCGATATTATGGGCCGGAATGTTACTATCACAACCACCACCACCACCACCACCACCACCACCACCACCACCATACCGGAAGTAAACCGACATTAGTACCTAGAAAAATAAAACAGATCTAAACCAACAATTGAACCCGGAACACCATCACTATCACCAGCACACGGAACACGACCACCCACACCAGCAGGGGTTAAGCAGGTTGGAGTAAGTAGGCGGTTGGTATCCGAGGATCAAGCAGGAGGCCAAGCAGGTCACTTACAGGCCATCGGGCAGCGTTGCGATGTCATTCTTGCAGGCAGGATCGGTGGTTGAGATGAAAGCACGGCGCCAGGGCAAAAAGTTACCCCGCTCGATCACCGCCGATAGCCAATTATCTGTCATAGGCGTGTTTTTGCCCGATGCTCTAATTAGCGAGAGTCAGGTCTGGCCGCTGGAGACTAGCGTGATGCGCTGATCGGGGGAAAAAATTGTATTTCAAAAACCAGGCGACGAAATATAAACACATACCCCAAAGGCTCTTACTGGTATTAATTCTTATCTGTTTCTCAAAAAAAAAAAATCCAGTAATTATTAGAGTAATTTATTAATCCACCAGCACTCTTGTGTCTCAGAATCCCCGGAGATAAGAACAGTCATGTCAGAAATATTGTGCCGAGTTCTCGAGTCATAAAAGGATTTTCAGCTAAATTTAGCGGCAGAAATCTGGAAGAGGGATCTTCAGGAGCGTGTTGGAGGCAGCTTAAGCAGATTATAAATTAATTCCTTCACTTCCCAGATCCTTTATCTCGACACCAGGTAATGAGGCCGGGGAGGTCAGGTCCTGCATCACTTCTAAAGGGGACGTGCTGGATAACTGGACCCATTAACCCCCTCACATCGCAAGCTCCTTTAAGTTTCACGTGACGTAGTTCAATTGAAAGTCTTCATCTCCTTTATGATCTCAGGTGCCACATCCCTAAACTCATAAATTCCGAGTACCATATCCCTTAAATTCTCGGAGTCTAACTGATCGGTTGACTGAGTTCCTTCAGTCCCACGGACCATGGCCTCTTACCATCCGCAGGGGAGCAGATTTGTCATCAGATTTTGCCGTAAACCTCCAGAAATCATCCGTCTTTACAATATTTAAACCCATTAATTCCTATGACCCATTAACTTCCACGAGACATGACCCATTTGACTCCTTGCATTTTGGTCCCAAACTTTCAGGACTTTAACCCATTAATTTAAGTTACAGCTTCTCTAAATTCCCTAGACGTCTTAACCATTAGATTAGATAGTCTCTTACATTTAGTGTCCATATACCCCTTAATAACACCCCTTAATTACCAGGTACTGCATCCCTTACCTCTTTAATTACACCCCTTAACTCCTACACATCACCCCTTAAGTGGCGCTCTGGATTGCTGAAGAAGTTTTTTGTTGACATTTATATTTGTATTGATCTTAAGTTGTTATTTTTTAAGATTTGTTTTAAAGTCGTATTAAATATTTTATAAATACATTTTTATTTTTATGTAATTTGTCTCAAGATCTCTGAATATTTTCGATTTTCACATATAATTTTTTATATAAATAATCAATGAATGTATACACTGATATGAAACTTATTTGTAATGGCCGTGTTCATGATGACCTCAATTGTAATGGAACGTAATAGTAATGGCGCAATTTCTATTGGTCCCCAGAATTAATTGTTAGGTTAAGATGGAACCTATTAGCGCTGGGGTCTCATTACACCAGCAACTATTAAGACGATAAACCAAATTGAGCTTAACTTTTAATGACGGTTTACCCTCACACTCTAGTGACTCACCTCAGCTGGGTCAGTGGGTGAGTCGTGACCCGTGACTCACCCTCAGTGAACTTACACGACCTCAGGTGAACGTTACTGCCCACCAAGATTTAGTGCCTCAGAGGGAAAAAACAAGACTGAGAGAAGTCGAGACCTGGACACTGTGTCTCGGAGATTCATAAGTTTTATTTTTGTCTAAATTTCGAGATTAGAGAATTTTTTCTTAACTTCGAACGGTGTGTTGCTGCCTCCTATCTCCGTAATGCCTCTATTATATATATTTCTCCTAACTAAAGATTTTGGTAACGCATCGAGTATGTATCTAGAACACATTTTTCACCTAAAGATAAGTTTGAGGTCGAATCTAACTTTATTTTCTTTCCTGACTATAGAAATCTGAGAACATCTTTAAATTAGAACGTTTTTATCCCCTACTAATTATCCATACACACACACACACACACACACACACACACACACACACACACACACACACACACACGTACAGGGCCGTGACCCGTTATATTTCCTCCTCACCTTAACTGCATTAACTGAAATAGCGATATCAGTAACACCATCAATAACATGGTGACAAAGATTACATCATAGACTTACAAAATTTAACCACATTTAACCGTATTACACTAAGAGTCTCGCCAGCACCAGCACGGGCAGTCACCAGCGCCTCATGCTCCCCTTTTCCAACCTGCGATTATACGTTTATGGAAGTACGCCAGACGAATGTTTGCCTGCCGTGTGACTTCAGTGGCGGTCGTGTAAGCTACGACCTCACGTCTCCACTCCATTACCAACCTTGTCCTCGAGCGTGAGAACTTTTGACCCTCAGTACCCGACGGTTTGGGCTCGACTCTTGGGTTCTAGGTGCTCCCGGTCCTGCTCGTTGGTGACCTTTGACCTTAACTAGATCGTGATGAAGAGAACAGGTCATCAGATTTATTGAGACTGTCCTGTATACGTAGCTGGTTATTACTGCTTTTGTTCAAGTGTCCAAATTCCCTCTGATTCATATTCCATAATCGTGTTGACAATGAGGACAAACTTACCGTCATTTGGTTACGGCGAAATTCTCTCTTTAACTTCAATGGTAAGAAAAAATCATAAAATTCATATTTAAAAAAATCTTATGAATTAAAAAAAACTAATCAATTTTGTTTTCTTTTCGGGCTACAGATGATTAAGATATTCAGATGAAACTATTTTTGGGGGCCCTCTTACCTGACCATGTTACCTGCCCAGGATTCTTCAAAAAGCTAAACAAAAAATACTCAGGCACAATAGAACTCGTCTTAAGGGAGATATACCACACTGTAATCACGTATGATATCTATAATCATCTGTTCCTTTTGTTGATATCTTGTTGTATCTCAGAGGTCGTATTCCATATTTGTTCAGAGTGATATCTGTAATCCTCTCTACTCTCGACTGATATCGTGTTTCATCAGAGTTTACATATTCCATAAACTTTTCTGGAGGATATCATGATGCTTCTCAACTCTACTTGATATCTTACGCTATTCAAATACAATTTTAAACGTAGCGTCCTCGGAGTGAAGGAGTTACGGGGAGTTGTATGCAGTATTGCAGTAGTGTCTCTTCTTTCACTCCCTACAGAACACACGTACTGTATAGGCCAACTCTCACACGGCAGCCAGTCACTGTCTCCCCCCACCCCCTCCCACTAAGTGCGTGATGACTTGATATGTATGACTCAGCAGCGGCATCTTCTGTTGACGGTGATATTAGTGATATTATCCAGAACCGGGAGCGTTAGAGAGCTTGTAACTTACCTCTCCTATCCCCTTCCCTTCCTAAGTGAGAGTTCATGAACACATTTGACTGACTCACTTAAGCTGACATATAGTATAGAGAAGGGGGGACAAAATGGTATCTAAATTGTACTAAGACTCTTCTTTGAATAGTTTCTTGTTCACGTTTCAGATAAAGAAAAAAAACATAAGGTGTAAATCAATGAGAATTTGTCTCTGTATTTGCCTCGTCACTACCATGTTCATGTTGACCATTAACGTGTGTCACTTATGTTAATGTCCGCCATCACTGTCTAATTCTCATCAGTGTTTATATCCGTAAATTACTCACTGTCGAGATCTATACCAGCTTCACTGCTAATGTGGTCAGTTCCTGCAGTGCCCGTAAGGTGGATTAATATTATTACACTTCGTTATTGTATCAGTGATTGTATTAAGGAATTTGTTAGTGTTTACAGTACATTAGCGTATGAATGCCAACAGTGATACATTGGTGACAGTATTAATATTTCAGTGCAAACATTCATTTATTAGTTAATACATCAAGGTTTACAGTCATCTAACAGTGTCATCATTCCTGTGTGTTATACATGACAGTGTGGCAGATCCGTGACTATGTACGGTATCCATGCATGATAATATAACAAGACTCGTGACTGCTTGTGTTATCAATGACAGTATGACAGACCCATGACAGTGTAGATCCAAGCACAGATGACCATCATATTATCTTTAATCCGACCTTTACCTCCATAATCCGGGGCAAAACAAGGTGTTCCCCAAGGCACCAGCACGCCACCATCACTAGTTCAAGTCCTCGCTACCTACCCCTACCTCCCACCTCCCAAACCTGACCTTTTATCTCACCACCGGTTTCGTTCCTCTTGATGGCATCACTACTTCGGAAAATGAGTTTCTTTGATCCTCTTAAGTAGGCTCTTGACCCCCCTTAACCCCAGCATGTTCCTCCTCATTCACTCTAGTATTGCTTCGTCTTGTCTCCTGCTCGTCTGCTTGATAAGACTCTCCCTCCCTCCCTCCGCTGATAGTGATCCATACTAGAGTAGAAGTCTTATAGCCAGTTTAGACCCCAAGTTTGATATATGTTGGTCGTCTATGATACCTTACTTACTATGTATCTGAGTGTATCCGATAAACTTTGTCCTTTGAAAAAAAATATATAGATTTTTTTTCAACGGTGGAACAACAGTGAAGCGAAGGACAAAATGTATGGGGAATGTAACGATGTAGAATCAATCAGGCTATAGCTTACCATACACGACATATTTTATACACCAAGCTATACTAACTATTGTATATCTCAGTATAACTAGACACCAGTATATCCCACACCTACAAATTTCATGACGGCAAAACGATAAAGAAATTTAATAAACTTTTTTTGTAAGAAATATGATAAATTAGGATGTTAACGCATGTGTATTAGAGGCGAGACTTTCTTGGATAGTGTAGTAGTGTTATAAGTGGGGAGGGGAGGGGGGGGAAGTTAGACCACCAATGTACCACCATATCTACTACAAGTACTACCACCACCACCACCACAACAACATCTACTACTACTACCACCACCACCACCACAACAACGACAACAACAGCATCTACTACTACTACCACCACCACAACAACAACATCTACTACTCACCAACAACAACAACAACAACAACAACAACAACAACAACAACAACAACAACAACAACATATACTACAACTACAACAACAACAACAACAACATATACTACAACACCACCACCACCACCACAACAACAACAACAACAACAACATATACTACAACTACCACCACCACCACAACAACAACAACTTATACCACAACTATTACTAACACCACCACTACCACCACCACCACCACCAACAATGCAGGTACCTTATCATGCGACACAGCCCACTACCTGTTAGCGTTCTATGTCCCACAGGTTTGTAGCTGGACCCGCAGACAGCTCCAGCTAACTACCTCGCCTAGCACTGTGGGTCGCTGTCTCCTGTTCACTGCACCTCCTCACTGGAGATCCGATAATACATTTTACTATTAAATTTAGCTGAAACAGTAATAAATTCATTAATGGCATCAGTTACTTCAATTTCCACTTAATGTTGAACATGTCCTCGTAATTAAAGATGTAAAACTTTATTTGACTTTAGGTAAAATACATAAATTAACATTCTAAGTTATACTGAGAATCTAACTTTACGAAATTAAGGTATGTTTTTTTTTCCTCCCATCTGGTACCAAGTGAACGTATACAGCTAAGGTAAAATAATCAATTATGGCGATATGTCTTGAAATAATTATTGTGTTTTAGCCAAATTTAACCAAATAAGTCCACCAGTATTGATCAGTTGTCATTATTCTTCTTCTTTAGGTATCTACTGACTTTAGTGTTATTTCATGAAGTTATTATTGTTTTTAGCTGAATAAAATCAATTCAGTTTAATCTTCAGTTAGGAGTAATATTCACAACACAAACCATAGAGAATCGGGACCCCGTCTGCCCGCCTGCGTGTTGAATCACTGCCTGTGTTTGCTATTCGCTGGCAACGTGTTTGTTATTCCTGGTGCTGCAAGTGACGCTCCTCCTCAGAATACTAATTTCCTCATTACCACAGATAATTATTGTTAATGTCGTCTCCAGGTATCGTAATGTCCCAGGTGATTTTTTCTTTTCATCATATTTTAACTTTCGAGGTATTTTGTTTCGTATATAATCGTGATTTTTTGTATTTTGTTTTTTTTATCTTCTTGCTCGTGGGAAAAGGAATTTTATCTAGGTTTTTATTTTTTTTCATGACATTTAATCACTCATTTATAAAGGGATTATCTAGTTGATATTTTTGTTTTATTATTTTCCCATTATTTTTTGCCATTTTTTTTCTAATTAGTAATTTGTTTTTTTTATCGATTTTTTATTTCATTGTATTTTATTATTGTTTTTATTTTGTTTTAATTTTTCAATAAATTTATGTATTTGTTCATTATTTTTCTAACATTACGTTTATAAAAATTTTTTCCACGTTTTGTTTTTGTTTATTTAAAAGTAGATAATTTAATTTATATTTTTGTTCTAATAGATAAGCGATTAAATTAATATTTTTAATAATATGATATGCACTATTCGTCTAGATAATTAACATAAATACCACATTTCCAATACGAGCGTTCAACAAGCTCCAGACGTTCCCCCTGTACTCATCCATAACTTACCCTTGGGGGAGCTCTACGCCAGTCGAACTCTTTCTCTCGCTCTTCGCCCGGGGTGGAGAATGAGACAGACGTTCACTAAGGCTATTTTTGTTTCATCTCTCTCTCTCTCTCTCTCTCCCTACCACCCGAACACAAACGCCGCCTCTCTCTGCTCACCACAACATTCCTTCCTTTATCAGAGAACAACAGCGACACTCAAGGAATCCTGTTTGTTGATTTAGCTATCATGAGTGAGCCGCCGCCATCCTCTGTTGCTCAATAACACGTGAAGGAATGAAGAAGATGAGAGAGAAAAGGAGGAGGAGGGGGAGAAAAGGGGGAGGAAGAGGAGGAGGAGGAGGAGGAGGATTTGGAAGAGGGGAGAAGAGGGATAAGGAAGAGAAGGTGGAGGAGAATGGTGATGATGAGGAGGAAAAGGAGTATTGTGAAATGGAGGATGGAGGAGGTGGAGAAACAGAGAGAAATGGAGGGGCAGAGGGAAAGGAATGAAGGGTTAAAGAAGAGGAGGGGAAATAAATTAAAGACAGTAAGGGAGAATGAAGGGAAAGAGAATAAGGGAATTGGAAGAGGTAGAGGATGGGCGGGAGATAAAACAGAGGGAGAAAACGGAGAGGAAGAAGAAGGAAGAGGTTGAGTAGGGGAGGATTAAGATGAGGCAAGAGAAAGAAGAGAAGAGATGGAAACAGAGGGAAAGTTATGAGTGAGAGGAAGCAAGGAATTGATGAAGGGAGATGGGGCGTCGTTCTCGTCGTCTTAATCGTCGTCCTTGACCTCGTCCTTGACCTTGTCCTTGACCTCGTCCTTGACCTCGTCCTTGACCTTGTCCTTGACCTCGTCCTTATCGTCTGAATTGTCGTCCTTGTCTTCTATAACCTAGCATGGCCTAATCTAATCATAATAACATAATTAACCTAATCTAACTAGTCTATTGTAACCTAGTGGAATCTCACAGCGTTATTAACTTAAGTAACCTAATCTAATCTTAACTACCGTACCCTAGTTTAATCTAATCTAGCCTAACTAACATAACCTAGCTTAATCAAATCTAATCTATCATATACAACCTAACCTAACCTAAACTAACCTAACCTAAACTAAACTAACCTAACTTAACCTAACTTAACTTAATATAATAATTTTAGTGTAACTTAACCCAGCCTGACCTGCCTTCCTAAAGTCCCACATTAATAGGAATTCCGACCTTATATCATCTCTTATTAAGATACATAATCGTGTTTCCATAGCAACTTGCACCGGATTTGATAACACAACGAAAACACAATTTCGTCGTCATGGCAACCTCTCAGAGTTTTATGTTACCGATTAAGAATTTTATGATTACTTTACCTGGAACGACCACAAGCCTTGACAGCTTTAATGTCTGTCTGTCTATAATTACGTATTATAAGAGGCAGTGATTGCTAGGGAGAGATCCATAATAAGAATGGGTGTCATGCAAACTGGCGCTAAAGCAGACTATACCGTGTTTGTAGACATTATGATAACTTAGGTTTTCAAATACCTGAGGGAGGAAGATACAGGGACGTACTTTATATTCCTATACAGAAAATTAAACCTAAAATAAATTGTTTTTTTTTTTGGTAACAGCTATAAACTCTATAACTCTTACCTTATAGTTCTAGATTACATAGGTAGATACGTAAAGGATTCAGTTCTTTCTGCTTTAAGATGAATCTACCTAAACCTCAACTCAGTGTTATAAACGATAGAACCCAAGGCATGTGTTTACCCAGTCATTTATATATTATTTACTAAACAAATGAGGATCGTCGAATATTACACGGTACTTTAATAGGCTCTAATTACCTTCCTTAATCAGGTATTGTTTCACGAACGGGTCTGCAGGTGTGTGATGATGTGTTGGTGATGGGAACTCAGGTGTGTATTGGTGTTGGTTCTCTGTAACAGTGATGTGAAGGGAGAGGATGGTAGACACACACACACACACACACACACACACGAGACCCCCCCGTTAAAAATTACAACCTTTCCCCCAGCCACGACTTGCCCTCAGAGCTTGTACTCTTAACACCTGTATCACTCGTTAATAAGACAGGTAACATAACAGCCACACCTGATACTTTCAACCTTTTCTTCAAGATTTATAAGTCATGTCAAAGGAAAGACAGAATTGCAATGATATTTTTTTCTCTATATTAATAAGAGTGTCATGTCAAAAATCCTTAATACAGTGAAAACCTCCATTTAAAGGACTTTAGAGAGGAAAATCCGTTATATGGAAGTGGTACGTTAGATGTGAAACCTCCTCCATCTACTGAACTATAAAGATATGAGAGTTCGGTATATAGAGTGTCTGTTTGATATAAGACCCCCAGCTAACGGACTCTCTCTCTCTCTCTCTCTCTCTCTCTCTCTCTCTCTCTCACGTATAAGTCAGAAGGCACGACTCACCTGACGTAATTCATCCGCCTCCTGCAGTCTCTTCATTTCCCGGCCCCCGCCACCGAGAGCTGCTTCTACGTGAGATATTTCGTATTCTGCTGTTGGGATTCGATTATCTTCTTCTTTTTCTTCTTCTTCTTCTTCTTCTTCGAATTCATTTAATGTTCTTATTATCATTATTTCATTTTCGTTTAATTCCTTTTCTTATTCTTATTATTCGTAATATAATACAAAAACAACGATAAAAAACATAAGAAAAAACAAGAAACCAAAAAAACAGCAAAAAAAAACAAAAACTAAAAATCAAAACAAGAAAATATTATCAAACATGAGAAAAAAAAACAGACAAAAACACCAACAAATAAAAACAGGAACATAATCACAAACACAAAAACAGAATAAACGAGGAGGTGGAAACAAGTGCCTGATGCCTCTCACTCACAACATCTTACTTTCCTCACATAAATCACGACCCTTGATGAGGTGTTTGTGGCCGCTTATCTCCTGTGGGGGGATTATCAAGCACGGAGGGGGATTATCAAGCACAGAGGGGATTATCAGGGCAAGGAGGGGGATTATCAAGCACGGAGGGATTATCAAGCACGGAGGGATTATCAGGGGCAGGAGGATTATCAGGGCACGGAGGGGGATTATCAGGGGGAGGGATTATCAGGGGAGGAGGGATTATCAGGGGGATTAGCAGGGGGGGGGGGATTATCAAGGAGGGGGAAGGGGAGAGGGGATTATCAAGCACCGGGGGATTATCAGGGGCGAGGAGGGGCGGAGGGGATTATCAGGGCGAGGGGGATTATCAAGGATTATCAGGGCGAGGAGGGGGATTATCAGGGCGAGGAGGGGGATTATCAAGCACAGAAGGGATTATCCTACATACATACATCCTTACATACAGATAGACATACATCCATCCAACCATCCATCCTTCCATCCTTCCAGACAGACAGACAGACAGACAGACAGACAGACATACATACGCTCACACATGACGGGTTAGGTGTAATATAAAGTATAAGGTGGGAGGGCAGCAGCGGGCAGCAGCAGGCGCCATAAACCTTGCAGGCAGCACCAGGCTCACCCCATTACACTCTGCCACACACACACACACCACTAGATGCCACCCTCTGTAATTAACAATATTCCACGCCAGTCAAGGGAGCAAGTGTAGTGGGGTTGGTTGTGGTGGTGGTAATGGTTGTGGATGTTGTGTTGGTTGTGGTGGTAATGTTTATGGTTGTGGTGGTAGTGATGGCTGTGGTTGTAGTGGTGGTGGTGGTGGTGGTGGTAATGGTTGTGGTGGTTGTGGTGATGGTGGTGGTAATGATGGTGGTGGTAGTGGTGATATTGTGTGTGTGTGTGTGTGTGTGTGTGTGTGTGTGTGTGTGTGTGTGTGTGTGTGTGTGTACATGATGTGAACATTTGTAAAATAAAACAGAATATACACTTAATTGACTAAATACTGAATGGCATACATGTATGACTTACACTCACGTACACTCACACACTTAACATGACACCTTGCATGACACACTCACTTGACTCAACACACTTACCTCTCCAGTCATTATTTACCAGTCAGTGAGTGTCATTAACTCTCTCAACCACCACCACCTCTTGGATATGTTTACGTTCGGTTATAAGTATCCTCTTGGCGTTATTTTACCTGTAGCTTAATTACAACAGTTAACTACGCTCAGGTGTATACTTTGAGAGATGCTTCCTCATATCTCCAGTTAAGAGTGATGTTTAGTGCATGATTTCTAGTGAATTTGGGCCCAAGATGACTGGTTGTCTTTCCTCAACACTTGAATGTTACCTGAGGTGTTAGATTAGCGTTTTTAATCATCAGGTAAAATAAGCTTATACATCCTGTTAGGTAATATTGACTCCATAATAGAACCACAGTTTAGGTTTATAAAAGGTAAGTGAATGTTAGTCTGAGTGAGGTGTCTTCCATCACAGTATCATTGCGGGGTAAAGGAGAATGTCAGACGTGGTAGAATGTTCGTGATGGTGATCTTGTCATGGTGTTGGTTCCTTACACGCACACCACACCACACCACACCACACCACACCACACCACACCACACCACACTACACTACACACCACACTACACCACACACACACCACACCACACTACACCACACCACACCACACCACACCACACCACACTACACCACACCACACCACACCACCTCCATCAACAGTTTCTTCTCACTCCCGGTGTGTCGTGACCTGACCTGTCCTGACCTCTGCCCAACCTCACTTGACCTTTGTGCTTTTGGTTGACCTTTATGTTCCCTGAAGAATTAACTCTCGAAGTCAATGCCCTTAACCGGTTACCCTCGTCTGACCTTTCCTGCCCCGTTCACTGGACCACAGGGCGAGTTAACTCATCTACGACTTTAACCTGACCTGTTGACCCTTACCTGACGGCACCTCCTTTCGTCTCACTAATTAAATAGGTGAGGAAGTAATCTTACAACACCTGTCATAACATCCTGTCACAAAAACATATCAGATAACTTCGACAACTCCAAACAATCTTATTATCATTTCCTCGTTACTACGGAAGAAATAACACCCTAATGACCGTGACCTGACCTAGTTGGCTTCTAATGATATTATGTTTTATTCCTACTTGTTGACTTGTATGAGGAACTAACTCCTGCAGGATGACCTCAAACGACCTTATCTCTTTTGTTTCAGGAACTTGGCGATGTGATACATTGACCCCTGGAGGACTGAAGTGAGTTGCTGGGGTCAAGTCAGTCAACATTTTAAAAGGTATTTCTCTCGATCATATTTTCCTCCACCATTCAAGACTTATATTTTCCTCCACCATTCAAGACTTATACTTTCCTCCACCATTTAAGTCTTATATTTTCCTCCACCATTTAAGACACTCATATTATCCTCCACCATTTAAAGACTTACATATTTTCCTCCATCATGAACCTTTACAAGTGACTTATTCAACACACTTTACTGGATAATTCCCTGAAGTGGAAACCGACCAACAATATAACACACTTCAATATGCGACACTTTAACAAAATATAACAACACCGAAAGATCATGAACATAATGGTGTGAGTATAATAATGTTGAACAAGTTGACAGTCTTAATCCCATTGTGATATGTAACTGTTATCGTCTATTGTAATGTGGTTAATACTCTACCATTACCTATTCCAACAACATGGGTGTAAATTTTGGTAACGTACAGCTGCTGGCCACATAAGTAACCGCTATAAAGTAATATACTTCTATTTTTAAGTAACGTTAATGGCTTGTGGGACAATTTACGTAGCATAAACCTTTCGTAGCTTCACTCGTCGACGTACACAACATTATGCCATCACAGCTGCTGTTGTTGGCTGCTGTTTCTCCCCCTCCTCTCTCTCTCTCTCTCTCTCTCTCTCTCTCTCTCTCTCTCTCTCTCTCTCTCTCTCTCTCTTTCTTCACTCCAAATGTCAGGTTCATGGACACCTTCAGCGCCTCCTTCACTATAGGAACTACACCATGGAGTAATATTCAGACGAGACACTGTAACCCTGGGACGGCTTCCTGTTGCCTGCCTCAGCCACCAGAACCCCGGACCAGGATTCTCAAAAGTTCATAAGATGGATTTTACTGGTAGATGGGAACATAGGAATGGGAGTTATCGATAGACTTTACCTAAATCGTAAAGAATACATAAAAAAATTACATAAAACTTATACATAGACACTACCTTAAGCATTTCCTATCTTAACCTAACCTAACCCAACCTAGCGTAACCTAACTTTACCTAACCCAACGTAACCTTTCCAAATCTAACTTAGAGCCAACTTAACCTTCCCCAACTTTACATAACTTAATCTAAAGTAAACTAACGCAACGAGTAAACAAACAACAATTACCAGTTATTGACGTTACACTGCCAGCGTATATAGTGCATTAAACTTAAAAATTTTTCCTACTTTACATCAATTACTTAATGATCTAGAACCACAAAGTAACATCATCGCATTAAATACTTTTACTATGATCAAATTTCTCAAAACTACAACCAAAGTATTACGATAAATTTAGGAAATATTCTTGTATTACTGCTCTTACCCGAAGTAACGTAGCGTAATAAATTTCGCTTAAATGTAGCAGTTACTGACACTACTAGCAGAGTGTAACGACCTCATATCTATAATTTCACCCGTTATTATGCCACAGTACCAATTTAACATAATAACTTAATCTGTATACTGACACTACTGATTTTAACATTAGTAACTATAGTTGAATTATACCTGTTATTGGCTAAATAAGCATCGTTGTAACATAATATCTTCATCGACGTAGTTCCGCTACTTATTAAGCTACTTTGTCAATTTAATGTGAGTATAGAGCTACTCCTGACAACCACATTACTGAAGCAGCATAATAACTCGCTAAATTACAGTACTTACTATCTGAACAAGCAGCAGAGTACTATTGTGTTTGAAGTCATATGTTCTCTCTATTATGAAGGCTACTGTACAAATTTAGCATCATAGCTGATTAGTATAAGACCTCGACGTGATTATATTTCTCCATCTTACAGTAGTGACGGCCTGATCCAGCGCCCTATATTACCAACACCTCCATCGTCATATTGGCGCTATTATGGTACTGGGCCAGTATATAATGACTCCTTCGATAGAGAGTCGGTCATGACGTTTACAATACCAGAGTAAAGTTAATAAACATAGCCATTGAGACCCCTGAGAAGTCCACGGTAAAAAAAAAAATGTGTAAATGTAGCATAATAACCACCGCTAGACCGCTAGATTATAACATACACGCATGAAACAGTATACTGAGGAATTGTAGTAACTTCATCTATGTATTTCCACGACTAACATTACTACAGTATCAATTTGGCACAATAATTCGAGCATTATATTGTCGTTATAGACATTCAATAACATCGAGAGAGCATAATAACTTTCGCTAAACTGCAGCAGTTATTGGCTGAAACAGCATCATAACAAAGGAGTCCACACCGCCATCTTGACCTTCCTCCTGACGCCTTACTTTACGGTCAATACAAACTACATAACCCCTGATGATAATAATCGTCATAATGAAGAGACTAATTATACTAATTATATTAATGAGATTGGACCCTAGACACCCAGGATAATTATTGGGTTTATTGATAACGTGATTATACCACTTTCTTGACTCTCCAATTTGGCTGTGTGTATAGATTATTTGTGAATTATTTTGAAGAGGTTATATGAGCCGTGTTAAATGTAGAGCTTTGTATTATTATAGGTATTTGAAAACTGAGAGAAAGACATCGGTGAAGATAGACGCTAAAAGAGAGAGAGAGAGAGAGAGAGACGGATAGATATACAGTTAAATAAAAAAGTGCAGCATTATTCTTGCAACTGTTATTCAATTATTTGTTTGTGCGATATTTAACAGGTAATCATTGTCATTTTCCCCCGAAGTATAGATCACACGCCATTAATACTCTTGAGAAGTGCCTAAATCTGCTACACTTTCTAGGACTACCTCACTGACTGTGCCTCGGTGCAACCATAACAGGAAGTCTGTATGTAGAATAAACACTGAACGAAAGCAACAGTAACCTATGGTCTCTTTAGCACTGTTGGTTCTCTATATTTTTATCCTCTCCTGTAATAGATTTCGTGTCCGTGATGAGGTTGTGTGGTGCGAGCGTCTGTCTGTCTCTGTCTGTGTACATTTTCTTGTTGTTTCAGTCTCTTCTTGTTCCTCTCTGTGCTCACCTGCCACTTCTCTTCCCTCACCATTTTTTTCTCTTCTCTCGTCCTGGCTGTCTTGGTAAAATCCATGGTCCACCCCGCAACAAAATTAAAAGAGGAGTAAATATCACAAATACGAGATAAATCACTTTTAATGTTCTGTTATAACTTTAAGATCTATGAAGAGTTAAAACTTGACATTAACCAGCTAATAACTTCTGAACTAAAAATTAAATTAACCCACCAGAGATTATTTGAAAGTAACAACAAGATCTTATATAGTCGAGCGATTTGATGATTTTTCTCCACATTTCTTGATATTTTCTTATTAATTTTTAACTTTTACTCTGAGATACATTTAGTCAGAGATTTACCAGAGTCTGTGGAAGGTGGGAGGGGAAGGCAACACGATGACGTATGTAAGGCAGCCTCCCACCTTTGACCTCTCGTGGCAGACAAACAAAATATTCACACAAGTTAAAGAGTTTTCCTGTCTGTATGTCTATCTGGCTGTCACCTTATCAACAACATCTCTCTCTCTCTCTCTCTCTCTCTCTCATCAGCTCTTGTACCTGTATGTGTTCTGTTGGTCGCTGTTGTGTTCCTAACTTTACGTGTATTTAAAAGCCAGGGTTAATTAAAACAAACTGTTCACCTAAGTCCTATATTTTCTATACAAGAGTTAAGAGAGATAGTATGAGCTATATTGTTATAAGTGGGGATAAATTTTTATTATTAATTTATAAAACTTTAATTATTCGTAAGTTATATTTTTTTATCTCATACATTAGATAAGCGATGCTATATTTATCATTCACTATTATATGTAAATTACTTGAAAGGCCTTTTATTTGATGTAAGATAAGGTTTAATTATTTACCATAAAACTTTTAATTCCAGGTTGGTACTGGTCGTACAGTATCAACAAAAAGAACATTATCTTAAGATCTACTTATGAATCCGGAGTCTCGAGGGTTCGTAACGCAGATCTCCCTCGTAAATGGAGACGCAAGATTGCATTTAACTTCGTGAAATTAAGCCACAGAGCAAAAATTACCTCCATGATGGCATCAGAATTACACTGAGACTCAACCTCAAGTACATACGTTCTCATAATCTTAGTTAGTTAGGGGAAGAAAATTAACGTGAAAATGTTTTAAGAATCTGTGCCGTGGATACGTGACCTAACAGCCCAGTCATCCACTCACATGACCTGCAATATGGCGGCGCTGTCTGGCAAAAAAAAAGAGAAGATATTTATAGAAACACTGAATATAACAGCTTAATTGTCTTTTCTATCTGACAGGTTTATTAATAATTGGTAAAAAAAAATAATTCCTGGATATTTGTATCATAGCTTACACAGTTGGTGCAGGAAATACGTGTAATATATCAGATGTCAGACCGTTTTGACTCCGGTGGTCTTTCATCCTGTGGTTCAGGTTATCTCCAGTGACTTGGGTTTCAACCGCTCGACCACCCCCACTGAGCTGCCTCTCTTATTTATACTCATCAGTGATATTTATTCCTGGATTATGACACTTGATTATACTTATAAAGCCACAACCCACCGTGACGTGCCGAGATAGTTATCGCTACCGTTAATTGAGACAAAAAAAAGTCTAAATATAGGAAGACCGTGTTATGTGAGGGCCTCTTCTCCCTCCTCCTCCTCCTCAACAATGCATCATGGCGTGGGTCCTACTCCATCCCGTCATTAGCTCCGGATATTATAAAGATTCGAGTCATGTTCGGCGTGTGAGAGTCGGGTAATGCTGCGTTAATAAAACTGGACCTCTGTGGAGTTGGTGGTTGAGGCGGTAAAGTGTGACCCAGAGTCGCTGAGATGATAGAAACGGCACGCGATGAACGTGAGTTGTCGGGGAGCAAAAAAAAAACAAAAGAAAATCAATGACGTCATCAGTGATTCCATTTTCCATATGAAAGAAAAACATCACATAAACGTAACTCTTTCTCTTCTTTACTCAGCTGTTGTCTTCCTGTTCGTGTGTTTTATAGAATAAGATTTTTTTTTAATCCTAGTAGCAAAAGGGATGAGGTAATGGGTGGTTAATGGTGATATAAACGACATAAAATAAAGTTCAGGCGGCCAGTGGCAATTGTTTAGTCAAGCAGAGCCAACGTGAAAATAGCGAGCCTTCAACCAGTGCTTAATTGAGCCTTCAGCGGTATTAATGGAACATTATCCATCATTTGTTTGATAATTCTTGGCCCCTCATCATTCCATTATTATTATTACACATCAATTTTGCGGTGTAAAGTTAGCTAGAACAAGCGCTCAACGTAGGATAATTTCATCATTACGAAGATCTAGATGGAGATAACAGCGCGGCATACGTTTATCTTGAGAGTTTTTTTTCATAATTATGTTCTGAATTCTAGGGCAGAATAATACACTACACATACTGTACCCGGCGCTGAAAGCTGAACTCAGGGTCAGAAGCGTACATGACACATTCATTTAAAAGTTTGGTAGTAGTCTGTCTGTCTGTCTGTCTGTCTGTCTGTCTGTCTGTCTGTATCCAGTTTTTCTTCCGCGAAGTCTAAACTTACACAAATATTATTATTTTCAAGAACTTTAGAAATTCCAAGGTTCTAGACCCCATGTGAGGGGTAACTCGTATAAACTCTTTATCTGTGTACTTGTGTCGCAGCCAGACAGATCCATCCTTGTTCCTCCATAAACAGACTCTCTGACAGCCTTGACTGATGGTTAGACAGTCTGTACGAGAAATGACAGCCCGTACAGGATTTAACAAACTGAGATGCTTAACAGACTTAACAGACTGGAAGAGATCTGCGTGGGAACTAGATCCAGATTCTCATCCAATTTTACGACAATTTTCCCCTTGTATGGGTTAGAAGAAATCACAGCTAGTTGAAATCTCAGTCATAGTTGAGAGTCATTATACCCGTCAATTTATACGCCGCATACCGTAAGTTAGTGAACCAGTTATATACGTTTTCATATAACCCAGTTAGAAGGGATGACTACATTAGGTCTTTTGGGAATCCATTTTTGTATCTCAGCTTAAGTGAACTCTTGGCATTTATTTTTATATCTGTATTAATCTGAACCATTTAGATGCGCTGTCACCTATCCACATTAGGACAAAATTAACGAGAGAACCGTGTAGAATCTCGTTTGGTGACGTAGCTTAAGTGAGACTATTCGTTACGTTCTTCGAGGGAATGATTTATCTTACGATCCTTTGAGAACCCGAGAACTCATTAACGTATTAACGAATGATATGACGGTTTTACCTGACAGATTCACGAAATTATTTCCTTATCAAAGTCACGGTGAAAATAAATCATGTTTTTAATAAAAATTAAACTGACAGGAAATTCTTAAACTTTCCTTCCGTCGTCAGCAGGGAAGAATCTGACAGGATGTTGAGGCAAGTGATGTTAGCTGACAGGATGTTGAGACAAGTGATGTTAGCTGACAGGATGTTGAGACAAGTGATGTTAGCTGACAGGATGTTGAGACAGGAGATGTTAGCTGATAGGATGTCAAGGATGTTTCTTGGCAGGTTCCTATTACAAACACTGCTTGACAGGTTTTACATGACAGTTTATTGTTTGACAGGTTTTTCTGACATGTTGCTTTACAGCTTACTGTAATTGCATTGCTTGACAGGTTGCCGTAGCAGATATTGTTTGACTGGTTACTGTGGCGCCTAAGATGTTTGTGATGCCATGAACACAGTTTATAAAGGCGTATAACATATCTATAGTGGCGTAAATGATGTGGTGAATGGTGCAAATAGTCTTAATAGTGGCATGAAATTCTTTTGTTATGGCGAAGAGGATAAATATAATGGCGTATAATATAATCATGGAGACGCTAAGAAACTGTTGAAAGGTGTAAATTATGTTAATAGTGGCGTAAAAAATACTGAATGACGTATCTAGAATGTTTATTGTGGCGTAAAACATATTGATAGTGCCATGAAAACATATTTATAATGGCGCAGATGATGTGTTACAGTGACGTATATGATGTTTATAGTGGCATCTTGGGAGAGTGAGCTGTGAGGTGTGGTGGCGTGAGGAAGTGCCATTAATAACCTGCCTGAGCCTCTAATGGACCGGACCCAACACAAGCGTTTAGCCGCCCTGTTCCGGTGACCCTTATGGCGCTACGCTTGTTACCTGCCTGAAGCTAGTTAACGAGTCTTGTTACCTGCTTGTGGCTAGTTAACGAGGCTTGTTACCTGTCTGTAGTTAGTTAAAGAGCCTTGTTCCCTATCTGTAGCTAGTTAAAGAGCCTTGTTACTTTCTTGTGGCTAGTTAACGAGCCTTGTTACCTGTCTGTAGTTAGTTAACGAGCTTTTTTACCTGTCTGTAATTAGTTAACGAATCTTGTTACCTTGTTATAATTACCGAGCATCGTTACCTGGCCGTAATTAGTTAGCGAGCGTTGTTACCTGACCGTAGTTAGGGTAGTTAGTGATTTTTTTTTGCGTACATAAGATTGCGTGAATTACCAGGAATATATCTTATTTATAATTACTTACAGAAAATTAATACTTAGATATCTTAAGTAAATCTACTCCCGGTGAATGTTACTCTACCCTTTACCTACAGCGACACTATTTGTTAGAGTAGGTTAGGTTAGGTTAGGTTAGATTTGGTTAGGTTAGGTTCTACGTGAGAATACAATTATTATGTGTTTTATATAAGTTGATCTGTGTTGAGGAAGATACAAGCAAGGTACGTTGATGATGGTGGACGAACCGAAAATTAGAGGAAAATAAGGAACAGGAGGAAGGAATGAAGGGAAGGAGGTGTGTGTAGGGAAAAGATGAAGAAGAGAGAGAGAGAGAGAGAGAGAGAGAGAGAGAGAGAGAGAGAGAGAGAGAGAGAGAGGAGGAACATCAACAGACAGAAGATAATGAAAATGAAACCCAAACTAACAGGCCGATATTAATTAGACTATAAAATTATATCTAATTCAGTAATTTTACTTATGATACATAGTTAATTAAAGTCATTGTATTTATGGATTAATTACCACAGTGATTGTATATCCAACTTAGTTAACACTGAAATTATTTAGATAATAGTGTGATTTTATTTACACTCTGATTGTTCTCTGGTATTTTCTTGACCACATCCTCAAGCAAGATAACTGAAGTGGAACGTCTGAGTATTTCTCCATCTTGGTATTAATGACGTCAAGTTATAATGTAAAGCGAAGGAGAACAGAAGCAGGTGAGAGAAAAAAAAGACATACAAAGGAGAAATAGGGAGAAAGACTGAGAAAGAATAATGTTTCATAGAGATATAATGATGATTAGATAAGTCCATGAGGTTGTGAAGAGGAGAAAAACTGACCTGCGTGTGTTGTATGACCTTCCTGTACCTTCCTCTCTCCCGTGTGAGGTCACTTTGTCTAACAGCTGACCTCGTAAGCTGTGGCATCAAGAAGAGGTGTTATAATATAAGTCATATATATATATATATATATATTCTTATAAACGTGTGTAATTATCTTTATGTAGTAATTTGCATCGTCTTAGGAATAATCGTGTGAAGCAATTTGGGTATGAACGACGCAGCTTCGGATTTGTTAATAATACATTGAAGCAGCACAATTAATGGCTCGTGTCGGAGAAGATCTGACGTAAAAGGTTAGAAACTAAAATGATTCAGATGATTAGGAATGATTTTAATTCACTTTGAAATATTTCCATAAACCATCGATAGTATATTAGTTTATGACTTTATGATTTACAGCAGCTGAAGAACTACTGCTTCGAAACTTCATTTGACTCTTTAACTCTGAACTATAAAGTCTTGGTCTCAGATTCTCAGAGATTCATACTTTAGATCGCCTTCCTAACTGGAGAGGGGAGAGATACTGTAGCTGCCTCACTAGTGTTACGACACAAGCTTGGTGACCTACATCAAACTGCTCTCTGTCACAACTACTGACGTTTTCTCATCTGCTACGGGAAGGGAAGGGGGATGTTGAGGGGGGGGGGCTGGGGGAACTGGGGGTGGGGCTGAGGCTGGGGGAACTGGAGGGGGGCTGGAGGAAGTGGGGGCTGGGAGCTGTGAAATTTGAGGCTGGGAAAACTAGGGGGCTATGTAACTGGGGTAGACGGTATGTGGGGGTATTCAGCGGGAACTGTTGTAATTATTTCATTCATATGTGTATTGTAAACTGTATAACCATGAGTTACCGAGGTCATGACACACACACTCACACCCCCGTTGGAAATTCCTTTGCCATCGGCAGTATGATATATACCTTTATAGTTGAGAGTTTTACGGCATTGCAAATCGGAGTGTGAAATTTCTTCGTGTGAGACTGTATAAATGTAGAGCCAATCCCAAAATTATCGAGACCTCAGAGTCTAATGGAATAGAAAACGAACGATAACTCAGACGTGTTCATACATCGGCTAGGTTATGTTGGGTTGGTTTTTGCCCGAAGTTTCATATTCTTTCGGACGTCTGGGGTCTTGATACTTTTTAGATTGGTTGTACCTAAGCAACAGTCACTTAAAGAAAACCATGAATGATTTATGCTACTTTTTGTAATATAAGTACATTAAATTTGTTATGCATATACATTGTGCTATATACATGAAGCTTGACTATACCATCTGCACTATAGCTATAGCCATGATATCATTGATCTTATGTGTTAATATATTACATGTCGTGTTGTCCTCCAGTCTTACCAACAAACTCCACGATCCATAAGATAGTATCCATGGATGTCAAACCTTGTCCTGATAACTAGATGTACGAGGCTATGAGTACCTGGACCCTGCTGCGTCCTGGCGACCCTTGTCTAAGTTTATTTCTCTGTTGACATTGTTTGTGTCTCTCTCACGTTCGCTCCCACACAGAGACAGCGAAGACAGGTGCTCGCCCATGTGGCACTGATCACTACGTACTGAATCCTAATATATGGTAATTGATTTTCTTCAGCGAGTGTGGTAGCGTCAACCTTTCAGAACCAGAAGGTGAGATGGCTAAGTCGTAGGGTACGTTTTGGAAAGTACAATCCTGTGAGGTAGAATAGGTGAAGGATGATGTATTAGTGGAGGAAGTAAAGGAATAGAATAGTAATACCCGAGAAGTATTGATCTATTCAAATATTTAAGACTTCTGAAAGGTAACTATGGTAGACACGGTAATTCATGTCTTCTTCTGAAACCTGAAATTCAAGTCTTCTGATAGAAATTAATGAAGGGGAAACATTAGGAGTCGTTAAGGTCACAGAGGAGACCAACATTTCCCAGGATCAGTCTAACAGATTATTAAAGATTCAGACAGTGAGCCTAATAGATCTTTTAGGTTGTCCTCCTGAGAGACCTGAAAATTGTCTTAATCCTTCTGAGGTTTGACTCTGTAGCCGTCATATGTTGCGGTACCTCGTTACTGTCTAGGACTGAGAGGACAGTCGTTGTTGATTGCTAGTCACCGCCTTGCCCATCAGCTTCTTATCAATTAATTTTTTTGTTAAAGTGAAAACAGTAAAAATTATAAAATAAAATATAAGATTAAGGATGAAGGAGTTTATTAAGAAATGTTATTGCACAAAGCAGAAAATAGACTCACAAAGGCAAACATTAATCTCGACTAAATGTTTTTTCCGGGGTTAAGTGTACAGACGCTTGTAAGTCGAGACAATGAGAGAGATGAGTCATAATGCGGCCAAAAATGTGATAAATAACACAAGTTGTGACATAAACTTTGGTGGAATTAATTGTCTCACAAAACCACGACCTTGGAGATGAATGAATACACACACACACACACACACACACACACACACTAGGGATGAATGATACGCACACACACATTCAGAGTAGGTAATAAAATGTACTAGCCGGACGATTCTGAGCAATAAAGATGAACTATACTGGACATAATGGCAGAATGAGTGCAATGAAATGATGCTGTAGATTATGACATTCGACGAGCTATTTAGAGCGATAAAAGGGGACTCGTGTCATTCCATCACAACAATGATTCGGTGTAATAAAACTGAACTCCGATTCACTTTCCTGAATGAACGAATCGGAGCAATAAAAGGGGAGCTCGGCCACTCCTATTGACGAATGATTCAGCTATAAAACGGAATACGACTTCGCTACACCGCACAGATGATTCGCTAGATAATTGTTATGGACAGTTGTTGTTGTGCTGTGTTGTAATACATACGTGGCCGAGTACACACGCAATTACGGAGAGTCATAAGGAACCGTGGAGACCATTAGGGGAGGAAAGGTAAGACTCGCCTGACAAATGGCGTAGTTTCGTTTATGAATTTCTAAGACGGAACTATAAGAGTGAAATCAAAACTATCACCAGAGCGAGCAATCAACAGCGCCTGGCGTAACAATAACACGCTCAGGGTGGCTAGACCAAGGGAACGTGTATTTTTTCTCTTCTTAAAAGTGCTTTAACTACCCGTGTTATTTTATACCGTTAGACGAACGTTTACCCGTCTTCTGCCAGTAGTGGCGTTCTTTTATCGCCAGTCAAGTTATTCCACCTTAAGGTAGAGGGGAGATGTATAAGAATAGATAGCTATCTGTCTGTAAACAAGTTTTTCTTCTAAGTGACTTTAGAACGGATTGGTGTGAAACTTTGCACGTGTACACAACACCTTCTTGGTTAAGTTGTGTGATGGAAGTAAACGACTTACTTCTTGAGTACGAAGACCCTAACCCCTTGAGTACTAAGGATTAAGGTCCCCATACTCAAATGGGTGATTCGCCGTACTCTAGTGGTTAACATCTTCGTACTAGAGAGATACATCCTTTTATTCAAGAGATTAATGGACTAATAGTTTGGTGTAGTGAGTCTGTTCAGTCTTAACTCGGGAAATTGTATTCACCCGTACAGGTATTTTTCATAAATAATCTCACGGAAGAAATGAAAAACCATTTACGTCTTGATGTTTGTGTTAATTAATCATTATAATGAGTGGTTCAGCCATTAAGGAAAAGGAGAGCTGCTTATTTAAGAATTTTTTTTAACCGTCACTGATGACAGTTAACTTTGAAAAATTGTACGCAACCGACCAAAAAAAAAAACCCTCTTGTTTAAAATATCTCGAACGAGCTCAAAACATCTGCGGTTAAGTTTGAAATTATAAGAGTGACAGTTACGACCGTTGCGTTTGAAATATTGAAGTGAAGCCAACGGAAAACAACCTCAAATGTATCGTCTTAACCAACAATAGAAACTCAGGCCATTTATTCTTTGTATTTGGCAGTTTTATTGTTAGATAAAGGAGTTTTGTTCTCTAGGGATCTTTTAAGGTGAGATAAAGTAGCCTGTAATAAGTTAAGAGAGATAAAGGGCATACACCAGGAGCTTTGTAGCAACATAAGGACTCCTATGGGTAAATAAAGGGGTTTGTACTCACTCGCCTTAAGGGGGTTTTCCGGTAGGATGAGTTGCTTCACAATTAAGTTAATGGAACTATAATGACAAATAATGGGTTTTGATTTTGTATTTATATGTAACCAGTTAGAGGGTTGGTTAATGGGTGTTGTCATGTCCCGGATTCTTAAAGCTGTGTTACGAGACGAAGATAACACACAATATGGCATCTAAATCACACTGAGACTCTAACATGATACGTCATTTTACCCCAAGTTACGGGGAATGTGATGAATGACTCCCTAAGAATCCGGATCTAGATATTGAGCTATGGGTTCGAGCCGACTTTGTGACGGTCAACACTCAACAGTGAGAGGTTGTGGTTTTGTGGTCACGGATAGTCGCCGGCTAGTGAGTAGTAACGAATAGTAGCCGGCTAGTGAGTGATAACAAATAATCATCTACTAGTGAATTATTGATGCTTATATCGAACAGTTTATTTAGCTATAAAAGATATATTCTGTTGATACAATGTGAAAAATAACAACAATAGCGACATATCGGATAGTCATGTGAGAGAGAGAGAGAGAGAGAGAGAGAGAGAGAGAGATCATCACGTTAGGCTCACAAATTGGTGTCTTCGTGAGCCCAACGTTAAGCCCAGCGTTCTAATTCAACACGATTTACTACGCGTCAAGCTAAAAGGGACCAACTCCTCCCCCTTCCTCCTCTCCCTTCCCTCTTCCCCGCACCTCCTCCTCCCCCTTCCTCCTCTCATCCTTCCATTCTTCCTCTCCTCTTCTTCTGTTTTTCTACCTCTCCTCCCTCCTTCTCCTCTCACCCTCCCTTTCCTGACCCCCTTCTTTTCCCTGGAAGGTGGAAAGTAAAAGAGGGAAGAGAGAAAGGTAAGGAAAGAAGGAGAAAAGGGAAAGGAGGAAAGAGACAGAGAGAGAACAAGAGACAGAGAGAATGATTACGAGACAGAGAAAAAGCAAAAGAGAGAGAGAGAGAGAGAGAGAGAGAGAGAGAGAGAGAGAGAGCATATCGCCCAGGGTTACAGAGGTCAATACCTGTCAATTCGTCAGTACAGGTGAGGTTTCCCTTTCAGCCCAGAGTTCAAATTTAACTGTGGTTGAGTATAGTAACTTAGTTTGGTGTCACTGGTGGAATGTTAGAGCGTGTGTGTGTGTGTGTTGTGCTCTCTCTCTCTCTCTCTCTCTCTCTCTCTCTCTCTCTCTCTCTCTCTCTCTCTCTCATATATACCTGTGTTAGCAAGATACAAATAGACTCTTCATGTTTTTCTAAGTCGGATTTATTTGCAGATTTACATATTTCGACCAGTGAAGGACATCGGATTTATTCCCCACAAATAATGATTAATTTTTACAGATTCATTCCTCAGGTTTTATATTTTTATCATTAGAGGAGATTTATCAGGATTTATGTAACTGGATTTTTTTTTTTTACGGGGATTAGCCCACCCGGGCACAGGTCACTGACCCACATCAGGGCCTGGAGGGCGAAATATAATAATAATAATAATAATAATAATAATAATAATAATAATAATAATAATAAATAAATACAAAAATGAAAAATATCTCAATAGTGAGAAACGACAGTGTGTATGTTGTGTTGTCAATAGTAAGAGACACAATTAAGACCCTGCAATTGTGTGTAAATGAGGCAGAAAGACAGATCAGCAACCTGGAACTTGATCACAATTTACGTGATGCCATATAGCAGCAGGGTCTACCATTAGACAATAGATTATGCTTCCAATATCTTCCCAGGCGGTAGTACCTCCCTGTTTGGTAGCTGCCTACTACCTAACGTTGTTTGTCATTTAAGTGAGGATTAGTTGCGGATTTATGTGATTGGATTAACAGGACTTTTCTGGATATTATTATTATTTTTTTTTGGGGGGGCTCGTCAGTTAGGAGGGATTTATCCGGAAAGTCAATCGGCGAGTAATATGTAGAGTCAGAAAGTCAGTCAGTCAGTAGAGTACATACAGGCAGACATAACAAGCAGACACAGCAAGCAGAGCCACTGGCCGTCACACACACACACACACAGCCCCACCTCCTGACCCCCTCAAGTGCTTGCGTGACCGTAATTCCCAAATACGTACATGTCAGTGATAGCTGGATAGTGCACAACAGCCCCAGTTTTTAGGCTTCTTCCCCCCTTCCCCCTCTTCCATCCCCCTACCCCTTACCCCTACCCTTCCCCTTAACTCTTCCCCCTTCTCCTTCCCCCTGAAATTATTCTTAGATTTCACTGATGTTTCGTCCCCCTGATTACTGCTATTTTCTTTTCATGGGTTCTTTCATCGGTGGATGTGTGTGTGTGTGTGTGTGTGTGTGTGTGTGTGTGTGTGTGTGTGTGTGTGTGTGTGTGTGTGTGTGTGTGTGTGTGTGTGTGTGTGTGTGTGATCATGGCAGCCAGAGAAGAGGTCATGGTTGTCGGGGTTCGCCTAACACACACACACACACACACACACACACACACACACACACACACTACCTATACAAAACTTGTCCACGACCTCTGCCAGTATACAATAGGGGCAGGTCACGTGATCACATCTCCCGGGTTCTCTGTTATGATGGTACAAATGAGACGTGACAGGCGGCCATGTTGAACATTGTTTACATGTTTGACGTAACTGTGACGTCATGCATAGCAGGTGGATCCACCCCGCTGGTATCTTTGAGTGATCTTGGTCGCCACATACCTAGCCGGTCATGACCTCTGCTGGGGTTTAACACAAAGACACAAATGATCTCCGTTAACTTATACATCCTGAAATAAAATATGAAGTTTGTTTTGTGAATTAATATCATATATGATAAAGAATTAGTCTCCGATTGGTTTAATTCGCACCTGAAATAATCTTTCCTCTCGCACGATAAACATTCATCACTCGGGTCAAGAGAGGCGTGAATAAAGGCTGATAAAGGTTGCCAGAAGGTATTAATTTAGATGAACAGTTCATGATGTTTATAGCTTAGGGTGAGGTGCTCTGTATTCCTCCACACTGACTTAGAGAAACATTCATAAATCATTATTATAAATCCTGGAAAACGTAAATGGTAGGTGGTTACAGATAGTGAAAAATGTATCTCTTGTGATAGTGATATACTCCAGCCCCCACGAACTCATCCCCACCTACAGGAGACATACACCAGCCCCCACTAACTCGTCCCCAGCTACAGGAGACATACACCAGCCCCCACTAACTCGTCCCCAGCTACAGGAGACATACACCAGCCCCCACTAACTCGTCCCCAGCTACAGGAGACATACACCAGCCCCCACTAACTCGTCCCCAGCTACAGGAGACATACACCAGCCCCCACTAACTCGTACAGGAGACATACACCCAGCCCCCACTAACTCGTCCCCAGCTACAGGAGACATACACCAGCTATAACTCGTCCCCAGCTGGGAACATACACCAGCCCCACTAACTCGTCCCCAGCTACAGAGACATACACAGCCCCCACTAACTCGTCCCCAGCTACAGGGCCAGCCCCCACGAACTCATCCCCCACCTACAGGGCCACCAGCCCAACAAATTACAGCTACAGAGACATCACCAGCCCCCAACTCATCCCCAGCTACAGGAGACATGCACCAGCCCCCTAACTCGTCCCCAGCTACCTCGAGACATACTCCAGCCCCCACCTAACTCGTCCCCAGCTACACCAGCCCCACTACTCGTCCCCAGCGGAGACATACACCAGCCCCCACTAACTCGTCCCCAGCTACAGGAGACATACACCAGCCCCCACGAACTCATCCCAGCTAGGAGACATACACCAGCCCCCACTAACTCGTCCCCAGCTACAGGAGACATACACCAGCCCCCACTAACTCGTCCCCAGCTACATGAGACATACTCCACCACTAACCGTCCCCAGCACGGAACATCCAGCCCCAGTAACTCATCACCAGCCCCCACTAACTCATCCCAGCTTCCCAGGAGACATACACCAGCCCCACTAACTCGTCCCCCCAGCTACATGGGACATACTCAGCCCCCACTAACTCGTCTGACTACAGAGCATACTCCAGCTGATAACTCATCTTCCCAGCTACAGGAGACATACACCAGCCCCCACTAACTCGTCCCCAACTACAGGAGACATACACCAGCCCCCCACAGGCTCATCACCTACAGGGGCATACTCAGCCCCCACTAACTCGTCCCCCAGCTACAGAGACATACACCAGCCCCACTAACTCGTCCCCAGCTACAGGAGACGCCACCAGCCCTGCTCGTCCCCCAGCTACAGGGGAGACATACACAGCCCCACTAACTCATCCCCACCTACAGGAGACATACACACCAGCCTCTCTCTCTCTCTCTCTCTCTCTCTCTCTCTCTCTCTCTCTCTCTCTCTCTCTCTCTCTCTCTCTCTCTCTCTCTCTCTCTCTCTCTCTCTCTCTCTCTCTCTCTCTCTCTCTCTACGCCACTTGACTGCTCGATAGATTCCGTTTTGTTCCGTCACACGAAGATTACTTTCACTCGAGGGGTGCTAGAGTGATCAGAACTGACTCTAACTGAAGCCGTATTACCAGGAATGTGTTCTTGGGTGCTCAGAGAGTGTGATTTATGGCTCTTGAGGATTGTAATCACTGCGTTATGATCCGGAGTCGAGGGAGTGGTTGGGGGAAGAGGAATGATGTTAGTGTTATGTTGACGATCTAATACAAAAAGGAGGGGAGGGGTTATGTACCGTAGAGGAAGTACTCAGTCACTCAGATAATGTTTGTTGTGGTGCCTGAACCCTGAGACCTCTACCTCACTCCCCCACAGTAGAAGAAAGTACTTATCACAGGGATTACGTTGGTTTGATGTTGACGAACTAACGTGAATTAGATGTCCTGTGACGTGTGTTGATTAAAGAGAGTTAATCAAGAAATAGTTGAGGGTCGAAGGCCACTATAACATGGTCCATAAGAGGTGAGGCAGTTGTAGTGGAAGGAGAGGCTGACCCGTGCCAAGATTCACAAAGACTCATATCTTAACTTTCCCTCCTAACTAGAGATGTGAGAACGCATCTTACTGGCTCACTTAAGGTTGAAGGCGAAGATGACTACCTAGATAATGCTGAAGTTGTATTGAGACCGTACCTCACCTAGATACGTTCACTCGAGAATAAAGAATGAAGTAAATACGTTCACTTCAGAATAAGAAATCAACTAGATACGTTCTTTTCAGAATAGATAGTCAAATGAACAAGTTCTCTTGGTCATGCGGGATTTTTTCTTCTTTTGATTACTTGTTTACCTTTAGTTATTTATTCAATTTATTTATTCACATTGGTATTTTTTTTCTAGTCTATTGATTTTTACAAGTTTCCTACGAGTCAAGTTTTTATAAAATGTTTTGAACTGAGGCGTCGTGTCTTGGTACACTGATCCACATACCGGTTTCTTAACCTCTATAACCTGGGTTCGAATCTGCCTCTCAACACCCAGGTACACACAATCCATTTACGCGGTTAATGAAAGTTTTTCCTGGGCTCAGCGTCAGGATAATGAGGTTTCAAAAGTAAGGTCTGTAAAGATTATTTTATCAGCTACCTGTGCATGCGTCGCTGCTACTCACACTTTGAGCTCGAGGTATAAACAGGTTTTAAAATATAGCAACTTTCGCTAATATTGAGCGGCCCTTGTACGGTTTAATTTCTATTTTTGCTCATAAAATATTGTAGAAAAAATGGTTTTAATTGTCGAAAATCGTTGAATTCTAAACCTGCACAAACCTAACTCAGTCTAATCGAACCCAACCTTACACGAAGTCGAGTTAAATTAGTTTAGGAGACGTTGGGTTAGATTAGGTTTGGTTAGGTTAGGTTAAGTTGGGCTAGGAGACGAGTGGTTAGGTTAGATTACAATTCCGATTTTCTAGAAACAAATTACAACGAAATGATACAACGAATTCCTTCTATAATGATTCGTGAACAAATAACAAATAATATCATGTAAGGAAACCTCAACATTACCCAATTTTATTCCGAGACAGGCGAGTGGCACGGCTCAAACTGTACCTGTAGCTGTACCTGTACCTGTACCTGTACCTGTACCTGTACCTGTACTGAATTAATTAAATTATATAAGAATACAGTATTACTATGGTAAACTCTCTGTACCCATAGCTGTACTTAATTGCCTTATTGGACCTTATCTGTACCTGTATTCATTAAGTACCTGCACATATACTGTACCTGTATTTGTACCTGTCACTACATATGTACCTGTACCTTTTAATGCATATTCACATTTACCTTTAACTATATCTACCTATAGTATACCTGTATTTCTATTCCTAAATCACTAAAACCAGATATAAATTACGTTACCTGAACTTTACCTGAGATAAACAATTCGCTCCACCTAGAGGATAAAGCCTGGGTAGTGAACGGGCTGGATATAAAAGGACTTTGAATTCATTTGCATAATAACTTAGATCTTTGACTTGATAATTAAAACGCACTTCGTATTTCAGGGATAAGCAGAGGGCCAAGATGCTTATCGCAAGTCTGTATATAAAATGTATTTCTCGTGGTCTGTATGTTAGTACACAAGAGGTTATACACATACAGAGAGAGAGAGAGAGAGAGAGAGAGAGAGAGAGAGAGAGATGATGCCGAAAACAATCCGGCGTAGACCATTGAAAATCTTAGATATTTTACGTGTGTTTTGTTATTTTACTTGAGAGTTATGGACTAAGTTGTGGGTTGTGGAAGGTTATGGGGGGGGTTTACAACTACAACTTTATTTTAGGGTTGTAGTCTGTATTATCTTGGGATGTAAATACAAGAGTTTAAGAGTGCGGTTCTTCCCTAGTTGGTCGTACTGTCAGTTTATTTCCCTAAGTTGTGTATAGAGAGAAACGAAGACTTGAGACAGATGCTTTAATAACCCTGGCAGAAAGAATCTATCTCTCAAACTAAAACAACATCAACAATACCACCACCACCACCACCATAGCCACCACCACCACCGCCACCACCACCACCGCCACCGCCACCGCCACCACCACCGCCACACCGCCACCGCCACCACCACCACCGCCACCGCCACCGCCACCGCCACCACCACCACCACCACCACCACCGCCACCGCCACCGCCGCCGCCGCCGCCGCCGCCGCCGCCGCCGCCGCCGCCGCCGCCACCACCACCACCACCACCACCACCACCACCACCAAAACAACATCAACAATACCACCACCACCACCACCAAAAACAACAACAACAACACCGTGATTTGTGCTTCCCATCTGATATATCTTAAATAATTATCTATCTTCACTTCCAAGAAAGACAATGAGAACGTATTATATTCCTGACAGGTGACGAATTTACTACACGCAATACACGTCTATCCTCAATCCAGTTACATAAAGCAATATTTCTGTAGTGTTTTTTTTTTTAACCATTGTTTCTTTTGTGTTGGTTTCTAGTCCAGCTGATCTTCCTCCTCCTCCTCCTCCTCTCACGACTTTGGGGGAGTGAGGAGGAGGAGGAGGAGGAGGAGGAGGTAGCCACACACACACACACACACACACACACACACAGCCAACTTAAATATCCAATTGAAAAGCCTCAGTCGTAGCTAGTTAATTTCCTGCCAATTTTTCGCATCATTAAGCAGGGTTGAGCCGAGTTAGCTTTGCCTGTGATTGTATTGCAGTCACTGGTGGAGGTTCGCGGGGTTGTTGGTTTTCTCCTAGTCTTCTCTCCCTCCTTCCCTCCCTCCCCCTCCTTCCTTCCTGACTGGTTTGTGTACACGTGATAGACAAACAAACCATTTCTTTGCTGTTTGTATTGATTGTTTGGCGTTTGTCTTTTGTTCAGATCCAGCTAAGTAAACCCAGTTGCCATGTTCTTAGGTATTTAAGCGTTTTCTTTTTATTTCGTTCACATCCAACACACATAATCACAAATACATCCCCAGTCTTATAAAATGTTTGTCTCTCTCTCTTTTGTTCACATCCAGCACATATAACCGATATCTCGAGTACAATTTGATCACGTATCAAAAACGTTTTCTTTCTCTCTCGTTCACATCCAGCACATAATTACAAATACCATATTATCAGTCCTCTTAAACAGCTTCTCCTCAGCTCTTATCCAGCAGAATATACCTGGGGATATTTTCAAGAGTTGTATCTCGGTTTACATTATAGATATTCAGTTTACAGCGTGTTCTTACCACACCGAGAAGCAAAACATTGACGTTCGTTTAGAAGATGTGAACCAAAACGTAAATATTTCCTGTCCCTGATATTTCACATCAAGATAAAAATACGTAACTATACATTGGAATTATTGTGTTTCATCAATATTCTCCTTAATAATATTAATAATCTGTCAAAGCCTTCTTTCTGGTAAACTGTCTTGGTATGTATAATTATTTATGTTATTATTCTATGTCAAGTCCAGCTGTCAAGTTAATCTGTCAAGGATGTCTGTCACGTCAACATGTCAAGGATGTACTGCGTAGGTATGTCATGTTAGACTATCAATGACTCTATCAAGTGTTACCTGTTAATAAAGCCTGTCAAGTCAACCTGTCAACTATGCCTGTCAAGTGAGTTTGTCAATTATTTTATTCCAGTGAATTTGGTGAAGCAAATTGACGTCTTTATTGTACTTAGTTTTAATAGTTTACAAAAGATGATGAGACAAGTTTCTGAGCTTGATATTGAAGAAGGTTCAAGCTTATATGGGTGCAAGCTTGTATGGGTTCAATTTTACACAGGTTCAAGCTTAAGTTAAGATATTCACGGGAAGAACGTCGGCTAAACATACGAACACATACACACATGAGACAGACAGACAGACACATACACACATGAGACAGACAGACAGACACATACAAACATGAGACAGACAGACAGACACACACAAAAACACATGAAACAGATAGACAGACAGACACATACACACATGAGACAGACAGACAGACACATACACACATGAGACAGACAGACAGACACACACAAAAACACATGAAACAGACAGACAGACACATACAAACATGAGACAGAAAGACAGACACATGAGATAGAGAATCAACAGATATCAATACTCAAGTCAGGCTTAAAAAAATAACCTAAGTGCCTTGTATTTGTTATGATCCAGAGCGACCCCGTTAACAACCGACCCGTGACAGGAGATGAGTGTCTGTGAATATAAACACAGGGGATGGTTTGTTTACGTGGCGTCAGCTGATACTGTGACGTCAACAGGCGAGATTGAGAGTAGGACGGGTGTTGGGAAACGAGAACATCTCTTAATTGGCTCGATACGTATTGAATAATAGTTAGACAGAGAGAGATAATATAAATGTGTCTGTCTACGAGTGCGTGTGTTTGTGTTCTGGTGTGTGTACGTGTTTGAATCAACGGTCGTGTGTGTGTGTGTGTGTGTGTGTGTGTGTGTGTGTGTGTGTGTGTGTGTGTGTGTGTGTGTGTGTGCCCTCACTCCCTCTCGACATGTGTAAAAGGCAAGGTTACACACTTTCACACGTATCAGATTTCACTTCACCCATTTCTTCGAAGACTTATTTGCTTTATGACTTCACCTCTACCTGGGGCTGTTCACCTGTACATGATCAAGTCCCAGTAACACCTCACAACATTTAATCGATAGGGTGACTGGACCTAATTGTCCCTTATCCAAACTAAGTTAAACTATCTTACCCATTAGGGTTATGGTCCTGTCCCAACTTACTCCAGGCTTAATGGGGTCCTTTCCCAATGGGCTCCAAATTTATCTAATCAATAAAATTTAGATTCTGTTCTAATAGGCCCCAGATTTGATGGGGTCCAGCCCTAATGGACCCTAATCCTAATGATTAGGCAATATTGGGATATTTTTAAGATTGTGGTCCATTTGACCTGCAACAACTGACAACAGTTTATGAAATGTGAACAGTAAATTAGATCAAGGGTAAGGTTAGGTGTCTCCAATGGCACTCTGGAATTGGCACTGTCTGTGTGAATGTCATGCTAAATAATTATAACCCCGCCAGTTCCTGTCGGGCCCAGGGGTCAGTCCCATGCCCAATGAGGTGTGAACGGTGAGTGATGTTAATCTCGTGCCTCGACGCCCCTGGCAGGAAGAAAATAACTTTTAGCGTGTTATGAATACAAGTGACCAAGAGAATTGTAACAGGGTCGCAGCGATTCTTCCTGATGAGCTGAAGACTTACTTTATATCTGTTAATTATTATGAGAAATAAAGATATAAAGTATTATAGTGTTGAACCATACAAACAAAAATCGAAAACACTGAATTCAAGAGAAACCAAAATGCTAAATAAATAATAAACAATGCAATAATAGAAAAATAAGAGTTACAAATCTAAAACAAATCATAAAAATCATCCTTAAAACCGGAAACAAGACACCAACACCTCGACAGATTTACTTTAAGAATGACAAACAAAACTGTAAAAAAAAAAAAAAATGCGAACATAAGCTAAAATAGTAACCAATCAGGTGCAGTCATGGGTATCCTCACGCCTCATTGGTCAAGTGAGGCAAGACGGTTGTAGTCCGAGAGAGGCGTGGTGCTGCCGAATCTTGATTAGCTCAGAGCCACTCAAACTGCTTAATGTCATCATCATCTACAAACATATGTGAATTTTCTCCTTTGGGAGGATTAAAAGTTGTGAATCATTGTCAAAATTATTTTTATATACATGAAAAAAAATGTTAGTGTATGGGTGGGTATTTCTGCTTGTTGTCTGAGTACATTTTCTGTCGCATTCTACATTCGCCTTGTGTTATTAATCTTATTTCTTACTTTATCTGAAGTTTCTGAGAATATTTGAATCATACCACACGGAAATGAGACCAATAAAGATAATAATTGATTAATTGATAGATAGAGCTCTGTCTGTCTGTCTGTCTGTCTGTCTGTTCGCCTTGGTTGTTATTTGCTTAATGTGTCAAGATTTGTTTCTCTTCCTTTGATAATTTGTCAGGTAAATATTCGTTCCTTTTCCATGTACTCCTCCACCTTTCCCCCTTTTTCCCTTCCCTTCCCTCTCATCTCCTTCCCCATCTTTCTGCACTTCCTTTCTTTCCCTTTTCCCCTCTTCCTCCCTTCCTACCCTCTCCTCCCCTTTCACCCCTCCGTTTTCCCATCCCCGTTCTCCCCCCTTCCTTCCTTCCCTTCGAAAACAACAACCCCCCTAGTATAGACTATATCAAGCCTCCACGGGCCATGAAAGGCGACTCAACACCCCATAATCAAACGTATTCCATCACGTATAGAAGAAAGACATCGTGAACCCGCTCAGCCGTGAGACAATGAGGGATCCGGTAGCCTTCCAGGGAGGATTCTAGCGTGTGCTGCCATCTATCGTCCGCCCTGAGCTACTACGACTCTATTAATTTTTACTATGGCGGATGGCGTAGGAGAAGGGGGTAGAGAGAGGGAAGGGGAAGAAATGAGGGAGAAGGAGGAGGAAAAAGGAAGAAGGGAGATGGAGGAGGAAAGAGGGACAAGAGGAAGGAAGGAGAAGGTGCACGAAGACGAGGAGAGAGGAGGGACGAGAGGAAAAGTTAAAGGGAAGATTCACTCGTTTTTTATGTTGTGTTTGGCAGCGTGAGTTGGTCAAGCAGAACCCGCGGTGGTCAGTGTAGGTAGGTGGGGGCGTGAGGTGAATAAGACGACAGACGAATAGCCAAATAAAACTACAAAACAATAAACAGAGAAGAAAATACATACATGGTATAGAAACACAGACATATATACTGACAGATAGATTTAACAGTTACAAGGTATTTATTCACATTACGTCACGATAACGCTCTCTTAATTCCAGGTAGAATCTTTGTGAGTCCGGATTGTGATAATGACACTTTTTTTATTTATTTTTAATATTTGTTCAATTTGCTGACGCGGTTGAGTGGAAACAGCACTCGCCTCCTTTTCCTAAGGGTCGCTGGTTCGAACCTGAGGCACCTCCCCCCTTCCTCCTAGTCTACCCAGCTGTAAATGGGTGCCTAAATTTACAGTTTGGGGAATGAAGAAAGTAGAGTGCAGTACCGAGGCACAAGGACCTGCAGTGAGTCAAAAGATACCTTAGGAAGCACTAACAGGAACGAAATGAGTGAAAATGGAAGGAAAATTGTAGGAAAAAGGTGAAAGTTGTCAGAAGAGGGAAATATTCTAATAGGAAATGTAGAATGGAAAAACAGGAGTCATGAGTGTGGACTGTTATGTGTGGAAGACGAGGAAGTTTGACAGGCCATCAGATAGAGGTACTAGGTGACGTGGCCAGAAACATCCACCACTATTCACACAACATCCACACCAACCACTACAACCAAAATGAAACAACATCTACAAATTCATCTACAACTACAACAATAACGTTACAACAAATACTTCAATCGCGACAATAACAACACTAAGTAAAGTAGCAATTTTAACAAACTTGATAATCAAATCATCATAACTCCCACAATACCAACAACATCTACAACATCTACAATAACCGTAAAGATAACAACACCAGCCACAACAACCCACAACAACCACAACATGTTTAAACTGAGCCTCCAACAACACCCCCTCCTAGTACGTGTACGGCCCTTGAGGGAAACAGCCCAGTGAAAGTCTATCTCGGTTCACCTTAAAGAGAAACACGAGGTGGATTAAGGTGGTACCAGATCTTGTATAGTGACACACACACACACACACACACACACACACACACACACACACACACACACACACACATATGGGTCATGTATAGATACACAGAAGAGAAAAAAGAACCCGAATAACAAAACAAAATCAGTAAATCAGAACAGTAGTGTGAGGGATAACATCTTCATCCCGCGAGAGGCAGCAGTTGGAGAGATACTTTGGCTGACACTGGTGTAGGATGAAGACATAGAGACCAGGTTATTCATATGCAGATGGAGTGGGTCTCAAGAACACCTATCTGGGTCTAATTATAAGGTGAAGGGCCCCCGCGTGAGCTTAACGGGGGCCCTAGACGTCACCCCCAACACGAAAACCCAACTGAGTGACCTTAACCACAAGGTTCAGTGACATATAAGGCCAAGGAGAGATCATCGACGTTATGGAGTGAGGAGGTTTGGCACTGTGTCGACGGCCATTGTGTGCGAATTCTAACGCATTGGTAGATGTGATATGAGATTTGATACGTCTGTTTTGGTTGCCCCTGTACTCCCATGGCGGCTTTCAGTCTTCGAGATAGTATTTACTCTCTGCACACACACTACAACATGCATGGCCCCGAGAGCTCATTTGCATATATTAGTTGAACGATAATAGGGAAGTTTTCTGAGCGGCGGCCGTAGTCGTGTTGTCGTGGCGGTCCCGTCTTTACCAATCTATTTTTTGCTCTTTTTTATCACTTTCTTTTTTTATTCTTTTACCTCTCTTTATTTTTTTTAACTCACTCTCTTTATCAATGTTTCTTCTTTACTCTACTTTTTATTCAATGTTTTGTGATCATTTTCTTATTCCTTTTCTACCACGATATAATTTTCTATTTTTTTTTTACCTCTCAGTTTTTTTATTTATGTTTCTGCTTAAGTCTTTTGTTGCTTTTTATCATAATGAAGAAACGGACACAGAAATCGTGCGATGGGCGTCCTTGGAGCTTTTTAAAACAACCACTCCTTTATTTCCAACTTTCTAAATCAACTTTTTAAGACCCGTTGATGTTTTGGTTAAGAACAATGAGGAAGAAATGGGGTAGTCTAGTCTTTAGGACTACTCAATCTTACCCGATTTAGTCTTACATTCATGAGGTCTTTCTCCTTAGTCTTCATCTTCAGTCTTGATTTTATTGAGTCATTCATTAAGTTTGGTAACGTAATGCTGAACGATTCTTATTGGTCACTGAGTGTGGTTGTGTTATGTATTACGATGAGTCAGTCCTAATGGAAGGTCTAGCTTTATGATACTATTTTGAGATTTTTTTCTGAGTTTAAATGTGTGTGTGTGTGTGTGTGTGTGTGTGTGTGTGTGTGTGTGTGTGTGTCTATATAAAAGAGCCTTGTGCTCCCACTCACAAGATATTATTCCACATCGTGCCGTGGGAAGACTTTCACTCCTGTAGGAGGGAGGAGCAGCTGTCCCCGGGAGGAGAAGGACGAGGAGGAGGGGCGTGGAGGGCGATGGCAGACACCTACGTCATTACCATACAATCAAGGGGATGCGTGTGCCATGGGTCGTGAGGTGGGCGGGGACACCTGTGGTCACCTGGTCCTGCTGCTCACGTCTACACCTCCCCTTTGTCTGGTCACTAAGAAGCTTTTTCTTTTACACCTTTATCCCCGCCGCCTCCCCTGAACCGTCACCCACTTCTGCATCCTCTTCCACTACCTACCACCACCAGCACTACCCCGTTCTCACCCCTTCGCCACCTCTCTCATAGAAACACCTCCTCACTTAATTTCCTCTTATTCCTTTTAAGAAACGTGAGTAATCTCTCTCTCTCTCTCTCTCTCTCTCTCTCTCTCCCTCTCTCTCTCTCTCTCTCTCTCCAAGGTCCAGGGCCATTACGAACCGAGAACAAGTGTTGATTTCATTGTGTCTTCTATAAAAGTTTACAGCAGAACAACACGTTACAGTAAGGTCTCCCATATTTCTTGGAAGTAAGTGTCCCCCTCCCCCCTCTTCCCTCTGACCTGGCCTCCTTTCCCCTCCCCTCCCCACTGACCCGGCCTCCCCTCCCCACTGACCCGGCCTCTCCAACCCCCACTGACCCGGCCTTCCTCAGAGGAGTTTTGTTGTGCAAGAGTGTAGTAGTTCCACTGTCTGGTTTGTTCCATTAACTTACTTTGATATGCAAATGTTTACCGTGTACCGCCCCTCCTGCGTACACCCGACAGAGGAGAGTTGTATGGTTACTTTATGGTGATATATGTAGCGGTGTTTCGACGGTGTTTTGGTGTGTTTTATTATTGTTTTTTGCGGTGTTTTATTATTGTTTTTTGCGGTCTTTTAGTAGTGCTGCAGAAGTTTTTTTTTTCAGTAACTTTCTCTCTCCTCCTTCTCCTGCAACCCTATTACTCCTCCTCTTCTTCTCCTCTTCCTTTCCTCCTCCTCCACATCATCATCATCATCATCATCATCATCATCATCATCAATTCTCCCCTCTTCCTAAAGCCTCTCTACTCTTTACTCCTTCTCCTCCTCCTCCTCCTTTCTCCCCTCTCCTTGCACCCTTCCCCATCTACCCCCAACCCTCTCACCAACCTCTTCCCTCTTCCCTCACCCCTCACTCCTCACCCCCCTCTTCCCTCACCCTCCTCCTCACCAACCTCTTCCCTCTTCCCTCACCCTCACAAACCTCTTCCTCTTCCCTCACCCCCCAACCCCTCACCAACCTCTTCCCTCCCCCTCACCCTCTCCTCTTAACCTCTTCCTCTTCCCTCACCCCTCACTCTCACCCCTCCTGTCTCTTCCCTCTTCCCTCACCCCTCCCCCCTCACCCCTCTTCCCCTCACCTCACCCCTCTTCCCTCCACCCCTCACCCCTCTTCCCCTCTTCCCTCCACCTCACTCCCTCCCCCCTCTTCCCACCCCTCACCCCCCTCTTCCCTCTTCCCTCACCCCTCACTCCTCACCAACTCCTCCCTGGCACGACTTAGCTCTTGATGTCGTGATCTTGAAACAAAACACTCAGTTTATCACATTACTGTATTCCCTTAGAACTTCTCCTCTTTCTCCTCCCCCTTCTTTCCATCTAATATTTTCTTCCTTCTCCTTCTTCTCCTTCTCCTCCTTCTTTCCTTCTTCCTCCATTCGGCCCAATTGTTGATCCATCGTCAATTCTCACACCCAAACTTCCTTACGCTTATTATCTTCTGTTCTCTCCTATACATTTTCTTCTTCTTTTTATTTCCTTTTCACACACATTAATTATTGTCTCCTTTCTCTTTCCTATTCTGCCTCTTCTTTTGTATTCCTTTTATCTGTTTTCTTTGTTTTTTCCTCCCGTCTCTTCTTCGTAAACACAATATTATTTCCTCTTTTCATTATGTTTCATACTTCCTCCTTTCTCCTGTCTCTCTTGTGTATGTTGTTTATCGCATCTGTTCATTATTTCTATTATTATCATCGTTACTTATTTCCTTCCTTCCGAACTGCTGGTGGCTATATTTCATTATGTAAAAGTAAAACAAAATGCAGAATTATTTAAGATGTTTAGAAATCTCTTAATATCGTATCTCAATCATAAGGCCTTAATATTCCCTGAGACATAGGCTGTGATTGGCTAACTCAATGTACGTCATTTGAGATGGATGCTCAGAGGTTCGTGAGTTAATTTTTTTCAATAGATGGAGATATGATATAATGCATCTAATTAGCTCACTTGAGTTACGGTACTGACAGTATTAGACAAAAGGGGTGTTGGCATTGCTTGAAACTGTATTACAATTTAGACTAGTTTGTTTATAACCATTCAGAAGGGGAAAATATCCATATCTATTTTGTTTTAGTAAAGATTATTTTTTATTAAGATGTATTCCTTAATTTAATCGTTCTTCATTTATATATTAGTTAAAAAAATTCCATGAAATTATGAAATATTTGTTAAGAAATGGAGGACAGTACTTGACCAGACGGAGAGAAAATGTTGTTTTTGTGAAGAACCATCGTAACATTTAAGCTTCATACACAGACTATAACAACCTGTAAACACCATCATTAACCTAAGTCCACTTATCTCTCGCTAATTCAGTACTCCACGAGTATTCAAACCCAGAGTATTTCAGAGAGTTTCGACTTGGTTGGTCATAGACTTTCTTGTCTTCTGAAACGAGAGCAGACAATGATGATGTTTCGGTTACTGTTTTGTTATGATATATTGAGTATTTAGGAGTCCCGGTGTACGGTAGTGGGTGATCCTGGCGAGGTATTCAACCACTGGAGAGAGAGAGAGAGAGAGAGAGAGAGAAAGAGAGAGAGAGAGAGAGAGAGAATACCCTTTTGTAAGAGAGACAGAAGGTTTAATATTTATGATGTGTCGTTGTTGCTTGTACTCGAGGCTGAGACAAAACTGGGGCCATTAATTTGAGAGAAATTTACTCTTTTTTTTCTTATTTTTCTTTAATCTTTTCACTGTACGGACGCCACTTTTTATTAATTTATTTCGCTAACTCCACATGATATTATTCAACAGTAGATTATCTATACTATTATTTTTATAGACATTAAAAACAAAAGAGTGTGACAAGGTGAGTAGTTGGGGCCACTTTTGTTCACTGAATATATTTTTATTTGGAATCGTTTTAAGTTTTTTGAGATTTGTTTATTTTTCCAACATGATCCTTCCTGCTCCTCCTCTTCCCTCCCCTTCCTCCTTAACACACTCTTCCTCCCACTCCTCAGCTCCTCCTCCCTCCTCTCTCTATCAACACTCCTTCCCTCTCCATTATCAACCTCATCCCCCTCTTCTCAACCCCTTTCTTTTCCACCCCCTTCCCCTCCCCTCTTCTCAAAAGCCTTAATCCCTATTTTAATCCATCCACCTTTCTTCTCCCTTTCACTTTTATGCCTTTAATATATAATACACTACAGCAGCGAACATATATATATTGTATCCTTAGAATAAACAGTTGATAAAAAGTGATAATGTCTTGGTAATTGAACCTATGATGCACCAAAAATCTAAAACGTCTCGTGATATATTAAAAAAATGTTTCCTGTGTTTTTAAGGAATTTTTGTGAGAAAGATTCGTGGACTGTGATTACCCTTTGCTTAATGCACAGAGACAAGGTGGTATTACGGACGCATGTGACTAAATCTTAACGCTCTCACGGATAGAAAGCAGACGTATAATTTCTCTTGGGAAGGCGAACGTGTTGTGCGTCTGGCGAAGCTTCCACAAGAGCGTCTTTGCGATTATGAAGGGGATACCAGACGATACTATATGCTTGTGCTGGCGAATATTATGTGAACAAGTCTTAATGTGGGAGTAAAGGCTTTGGAAAGTATTTGAGTATTTACAACACTGTTTAGGGAGAATTCCTATTACGAGAGGCACAAACGACTCTCTCTCTCTCTCTCTCTCTCTCTTGAATTATTTTCTTTACGTAAAACAACTAAATACCCAGAGTTCTCACTTAGCAATTCAGCTTTAAAAAGAAAGTGAATTGTAAATGACTGAAACCAATTGTAAATGAGACAAAAATGTGATTATTGACTGTACGATCATTTCTATCTTTTACAAGTGGTTGATGGTGTGACTTCTCGCTGCTAACTGACGGAGATACAAGCTGCTGGTGATTGTACTCTGGGGTAGTTATCGTACAGCAGTGAATTACGCTATATCCTTCGTGTACAGTAAATTGGATGGTAAAGCAGGATTTTTTTTGGGGGGGTGGTTTTCATTGTTGTGTGTGTGCGAGTTAGTCTCTCTCTCTCTCTCTCTCTCTCTCTCTCTCTCTCTCTCTCTCTCTCTCTCTCTCACTAGGTTAATGACGACGTATAATCCAACTATTTAGGATGATTTTAGTTCACTTGAGTTCAGACACGTAAACACACATCAACTATAATTTCTACGAAGAAGACAAGAACAGTAAAATAATTTGGATCTCATGAAAACTAGGTTAGGTTAGGTTATGTTAGATTATGTTAGGTTAGGTTAGGTTAGGTTAGGTTAGGTTTTTGTAGTAGATATCTAATTCTCCCTTGAATTTAACACTTTTTCCCTCCCGTGAAGCGATTAGTTAGGGATAATTCTTGTTACTCCCCATGCTCAGGGAAACTACAGGGAGAAACATTATATTCTTTACGGGAAAAATCCCCCAATTCTCAATTTTTTTCAGCCAGTTATAGAATTTTCCCTCACTTAGAGATAACAAGCCAGCAAGAGGATGCATATGTCGTATAATAGACACAATTCACAAAAAAACAAATGACTTCCTGGACTTGATGTCTTGTTGTATCAGAGTGGTTGATACTGACAGTTTTCTCGAGTTAGATCACCAGATGTGTGTGTGTGTGTGTGTGTGTGTGTGTGTGTGTGTGTGTGTATGCTGTGTTGCTGAGGTGGTTTACAGGTGTTAGTCTGGTATTGTTGAGGTATTCTAAACAATTATCGGTGTATAATTATAATTTGCGTTATATATACAGTAGACTCATACACAAGTATAATATCACACACACACACACACACACACACACACACACACACACACACACACATGTACACAGAGAAGGTGACGAGCAACAGGTGAGTCATGTAATATACAGGTAACCGCCAGGAAACAGGAACACGAAATAATCTTATCGTGTATTCGTTTCTCTTTCCTTGTAGTCTTTTATTATGCTGGTAGCCACTAGTAGGAAGCACAAGCATAAACAAATCCCATAATTCATCTCTTCATATCCTAGTTTCAATTAGGTAGTTATATACATTATCACATTAATCATAAGAGGAAAATTCAACTCGTGACCTTTTTATTACCCAACTTTACCTGGTAGTTTAAACGAGGTAGTTAGAGATATGTTCAATGTTAAAGGGAAAAACTTTTAACTTATGAACGTTTGAGAATCTGGATCCAGGGTTATAGAAAGTATCTTACGATCTTTTGACCTTAAGTGTGTCCAGTGGTGACCTGTGGCTGCTGTTGCTGTTGATGGTATTATTTCACTTACGATTATTTGACTGAGTTTGTTAATATATCGTAAACCTCTAAATGGTGTTGATGATATACCGTATATAGCCTTGGGTATACTTCCTCTATATAGTCTGGTTATACTTCAAGAAAACCTCCCTTATTGGCCAGCGACGCCATACTTGGTAATGACGTCATGCAGTAATTCCCCGGGATGAGGTGGGAAGGTGAAGAGGAGGAGAAGAAGAAGGGGGGTGAGGGAGAAGGGACAGGGCTGTCTAATATTCGGATGATGGAAGAGGGAGATTAGCACTGACGGATGATGGAAAGGAGGCAATTCTGTTTTATATTTGGATGATGGAAACGCTAGTATAAATAATGGATGATGGAAGGGAAGTATAGCATTAATGGAAGAGGTGGTAGTACTGTCTCTTACCCGGATGATGGAAGAGATGGCAGTACTGTCTCTTACCCGGATGATGGTAGGGTAGGATTTGTCCTTGATATTATACACTCAAACACTGTTGCCAACTCTCAGAGAACAAAAGTCACTTTAATAATTGCTAAGACTCACTAGACTTACCTCAAGTTGGGTAAGATTTGCTAATATCAACCCAAAAGTCGTTAAGGTAGCCACTTAACCCCTTCACTACTAATGCTAGACGATTTTATTCAGCTCAGAGTGAAGGCCCCGAGTAGTCCATCTCCACTAATGACTCTTAACTTAATCCAACTTAAATCCAACAAAATTTAATAAAACCAATCCACTAACAATTAAAACTCGCTAAACTTTCCTAAAACCAATTCAGACTCGGTGAAATATTTTAAAATTAATCTAAAAGTATTAAAATCGTTAACATCATCCTAAAAATCGCAAAAAAAAACAAAAATCACTCAAATCAACCACAAAAGTCGCTTACGGGAGCCTGAACTTCACTAAATTGTACGACTTTTCTGCTCACTTGACACAACTGGTTCAGAGATGTGCACACCACACACTAGTGAGGGGGGGGGGGACGTGGTGCTGGATTTTCAAAGATTATTACGATATTGTCCCTCTGTAATTAAAGCCCAGAGGACGCAACTAAATACGGTAGTGTGGTAAGACTCTAACCCTATCTAGTTCGCCATCATTGTTGTGGCAGCTGAATTGAGATAGTTAAGAGTTTGGAGAAAATTTAAACTTGCGAATGTCTGGGAAATCTAAGTCCTGGCCCCAAAACAATTTATTTTCATCCCATTTTATTAATTCAGAAATAAAAGTACAGGTACTTGTGAAAATACAGGTATAAAGATCATAAGATAATTGAAATACACAAAAACTACTAAGTCACTTTATACAAATAGAACTTAAAGACATAAATAAAGTTCATTCACGCCGAAATAACATTCAGAGTCCAAGAGGCGACAATAATCCCTTAATATTTCCAGGTTACGTTGATGAGCCTGACCCCCAGAATATCGCCAGTATTGAAGATGCTGGCCTTTGAAACTCACCAACGCTGGAAATAAAAGGTATTGTCTCTAAATTTTCCGCCATTTGTGTTTAAAGATAATAATTCATCCCCAGACTTTGTAATTAAAGTTTAGGATATTACAGGAAATGGCTACACAAGGGTAGTATTACAGGTTGCTGGTCAAATTCTCCCCAGTCGTAACAGGATCCAGTCATATTGTGCCTTACCTAATCTAACCCGACATGACGTGATCAGTAGTATTGGAGCCCGTCAAGATTGGAATCCCTTTGAATTATTGTCCATAAAGATTGGAACCCATTAGGATTATATTAAGTGAAGATGTGAACAAATTTGCTTTGGAATCCATTAAAATTGGGACGCATTGAGACCACTTGAAGTTGTGGCCCATTTGGATTGGGTCCTAAGTGCAATGGTTAACTTGTGCAGGTGAACAGTAGGCTTGGGCAGGTCAACAGTAGGCTTGCTTGTTCAGGTCAACAGTAAGCTTCGGCAGGTCAACAGTAGACTTGTACAGGTCAACACTAGACTTGTACAGGTCAACAGTAGGCTTGTTCAGGTCAACAGTAAGCTTGGGCAGGTCAACAGTAAGCTTGTTCAGGTCAACAGTAAGCTTGGGCAGGTCAACAGTAAGCTTGGGCAGGTCAACAGTAGGCTTGTACAGGTCAACAGTAGACTTGTACAGGTCAACAGTAGGCTTGTTCAGGTCAACAGTAGTCTTGTACAGGTCAACAGTAGACTTGGGCAGGTCAACAGTAGGCTCGGGCAGGTCAACAGTAGGCTTGGGCAGGTGACCCGAGAAGAACTGGGTGCTCCCCTGACCAGTCACTGTACTGTAACAATATAATCATCAAGGTATATCACCCAGTCATACATTACACTGCAACGAGACAGATAAAACCTCCCGTATATAACACCTAACTTAACATTATACTCCAACGGCGTCATGCCCAGTACTGTATATCTCACTGGCTTACAACTACGGGTTACAAGTCCTTGGCTGTGTTAAAGTGGCGATGATTTTTCGAGAGTAGATATTTACTAGATAGAGTTTTTATCGTTTAATCTTGTAACACCAGGTTCTAGTGTCTTCATTTATTGGTGTTTCTTCCGTGTCATTCTCTCTACGGTAAAGTTTGTTTACTTTTGGTATTGACGTTTGATATGAAATTTATTCCTTGGGGTATTTTCTCTTCATGATACAGTGCAATGTAATACAATATAGTATTTGGGATGTATTTTATTTCAAGTTTCAGAAATACTCGTATATATTTTTTTTTATATATCAGAGTTGATTAAGGACTCTTGGTGGTGAAAAGTAGTGATTCTGAACGTTAAAATCCGAGAAAATGCGAAAATTATTAAATAAACTTTGATCGCTAGTCATTTATTAACATCATAATATATATCTTTTTTTTCTTCTTGACAAGTGAAAAAGCAACATTCAAAAACTGGGAAAAAATAATACTTTGAACATTTATCGTCCCTTAACCCGAAAAGTTCTCCAAACAAGATCAAAATACCGCCGTAAATGTGTATATATACGTATTAATAATAATCATAAAAGCATAATAACGCACAGTGAAAGGTTCCTTGATAAGATAACCATCATAAAGTCCAAAGGTTTACGTATACCTCTTAATTCTTACCGGGAGTTTACAGTGGTATGTGACCCCGTAATGTCAGTAATCTCACAGCATCAAACTCTGGCGGAAAAACGGCGAAACGTCGGTGTGACTTTACAAAAATATGGGTTGAAGATCTGTGGCGGAGAGTGAGAGAGATGAGAGATAAGAGAGAGTGAGAGAGATGAGAGATAAGAGAGAGTGAGAGATGAGAGATATGAGAGAGTGAGAGAGATGAGAGATATGAGAGAGTGAGAGAGATGAGAGATAAGAGAGAGTGAGAGAGATGAGAGATAAGAGAGAGTGAGAGAGATGAGAGATATGAGAGAGTGAGAGAGATGAGAGATAAGAGAGAGTGAGAGAGATGAGAGATAAGAGAGAGAGGGAGAGATGAGAGATAAGAGAGAGTGAGAGAGATGAGAGATATGAGAGAGTGAGAGAGATGAGAGGTAAGATTAGCCACAGCGAGGAGACAGTTGTCTGGTGGGCAGACACGAAGACTGGCTGAGACTTTCGAATCTGTTGACAGCGGTTAAAATCGTTAGCGGCTGCTGAAATTGCTCCCTATCTATCTATCTATCTATCTATCTATCTATCTATCTATCTATCTATCTATCTATCTATCTTCATCTATCTATCTATCTATCTATCTATCTATCAATTTTTTGAAACACCTGGTGGCTACTGAAACTGCTGTCACGTGTTGAAATGTGCAGCCGTTTGGGAGTTACTGAGGGCGGTACTAGCCATTGAAACTGTCAAGGATCGAGTGAAGAGGTGAATTAAGGGAAGCTGATGAAACAATTAACACCCCTTGATATCGATGGCATCCTTGAAAACCGTTGAAACCGTTAACGGGGAAAACTGATGAAAACGCAAACAGCTGCTGAAATCTCTCCTGCCGTTAGTTCTTCAATACAACTTGTACAACACACTTCAGGAGCCACAAATTAACGAAGGCGGTAAATAACGGGGATTATGTTGATATCAAGTCGCCATCATCTTCTCTGACAAGGCACCAGCACTGCCGCTAGAGAAATGGTCATCTTAAATGCCAAGAGAACCTGACCTGGACTGCCAGTTATCACGACCCAGAAGCTAAAACCCATAATCAAGACCAAATGTAATTAATACAGGTAATTTATTAACTTTATCAGTCATATCTGAAATAGAGGGTTGAAAATTAAGCCACTTCTAAATTATAGGTTCTCGGGGGGAGATAAATCACCTTGAATATACCGTAAACAATGGTTCGATGTGTGTCTTTGGGGTATTATCAGCTCGCTATCACAAAGCTGTGGTGATTGACAGGTTCGGTTAGATCATTACTGTTTGCCCGTCACTCTGAGTCTAAAGGGGACGGAGATTGTGTCTATCTGTCTGTCTGTCTGTCCGTTCATTTGTTCAGTGGCTTATCTTATGAAGGACTCAATCTATTGCATCTTTAAGTGTATACCAAAGTTTCACCTCATTATTCTCCCGAGCGAGTTTCAGAATGAATGACTCAGACTTACTATCCACAGTCATGTTGATAAAACGAAGTGGGAGATATTGTACCACCTTGCGGGAGTCTTCTTCTTGGATAGGTTTTTGCGTTGTAAGGTGATCGAGAACACTATTATACAGCTATCGGCTGAAAAGTATAACATAATAAATAATAAGTCACGAGAGTTTTGATCTAGTACAGATATACAATGAGGAGTTTGACGGTGTAGGTACCAGGAGGTGAAGAAGGTCGAGTGCAGCACGACACTAACCCAGTAGTCAACAGGATACACACATACTGTACATTTAAGGTCGCCAGATGACACAGTAATGCGCGTTACCCAAATCACTGCTACGCCTGACAGTTCAGTTATACAGCGTTACTCTGTTTCCAGTCATTCCCAGTACAAATAAGTCTCTTACAGCTTTCTTGGGTTATCTATGGTTAAATCGACTCACTGTTTACCACTGTTTGTATACCTGCACTGGCTACGTGCTGTACTGTACATGCAGAACCAACGTGAACTTGTATGCTGATTACTGGAATGACTGTCTATCTATCATTCTACGTCAGATGTATACTGCGTATATTTGTTTCTAGTTTTTTGGTCAACATTAAACCGAAAACATAATGAAGGATGCCATATTTGTATTTTGTTTCTTCAACTTAATCAATTTACTGATATACTGTGTTCATATCACAAGCTCACCATCGTCTCAGTAAGACTGTTCGTAGTTCCCCACAGAACTTACCATACAAATAAAAATAAATAAAGTTTCCTCTAATTTTAAATTTGTTTTTACTTAACATAACGTTCCACGATACAGTACACTGTTATCCCACCACAAACAGACCATCGCCTTAAAAGGGAACAGTACATTGTGACAGTCTCTTACGAAAGTTATAATGACAACAAACTTTCTACTCTCTCATAGTCATCGTCATATTTTCCTGGGAACAGGAGCCTTTTACGGTATGTTCTTATCCCCAGCAGTAAACTCCTGTATCACAATGACTCACAGGGCTGTTAACTCTCCAGGAAGCCTTTATATTACGAGCTTTGTTCTGCCTTCACCGACAGCTGTCATTTTCTAGGATTTATTTTCCATTATACAGTGTTGAGGCAGAAGGCAGGACCTCTATATCTCAAAGGCTCGTATGTTAAGATTTCCCCCCTTATTGGTAACGTGAGAACGCATTAACTAGCTCTGTTAAGACACAACGCAAAGGTTTCGGCCAAAGTGACAAGGAAATTACACCTTAAGACTACTGCAAATAGATTCGTTCTCTTACCCCGAATTACGACGAAAAAAAGTCTACGAATCTTTGGTTATCACGACTCAGGGTACGGACTCACAAATGTTCGTACAATGAATTTTCCTCGTACGTGAAGACATAAGAATACCCCTAACTGAATGAATTTATCAAAATCATATAATTATGTCCAAAAATGGCGTCAACTTTGCACTTAGACTCCACAATAAATAGATACGTTCGCTTAGCACCAAGTAGGAGTTACAATTAAGGTACATGATATTTTCCAAAGCATCACGTAAATTATTTTTCAGCTACAAGGAAATTATCTATTTAAGGTATAATTTTTATGACGTAACTTAATTATTTAATTTAAGTCAACCAGTTAGGTGGAATATTTTTTCATCTTTTAACTTACGAGGGAAATTTATCGTAACAACCTCCAAGACTCGAGACCCAGTACTATAAACTATGATTTATCTACGGCTTGTCTCTGTTGGTTTTGGATGCAGCGATCACCACCAATCGACTCCAAATTATTGCACACAATTATACTTGTACTGAGCAGCGGCCATTATGCTCGCTACTAATAAACACCCTCGACGAGTCTAATAAAGAATTATTAATCGTTCGTGGTTCATTAGACCCCGCCCATCAATCTTGTTTTCCGAAATGTGAACTCCAGTTACTTTTATGTTTATTTTTTTCCTTTGGGTATTTTCCCCGCCTGACGGCTTTGTAACATTGTTTCTTTGCTTGTTTAAGTGTTCTTGTGTTTATTTGTTTATTTATTTATTTGTATGATTGGAATTTGTTTTGATTTGATTTTTTTTACTCCCATCCTCTCCTCTATGTGTGTGTGTGTGTGTGTGTGTGTGTGCGCGCGCGCGTCTAGCGAACATCGTACCTCATAAAAGTGGATTTCATTTAAACTTCTCATGTGGACGTAACCTAAGAGGCTCTTAAATGACTTCACTCACTCACTCACTCACTCACTCACTGACACAACATACCAATTTATCTGTCAGTTTCTCCATCCTATGACACCGTGAATAGGTCATGACTGGGTGTGGCACTTGACCCTGTCCCTACCCCTTACCCCCCCTACCTTCTCCTCCCCATCTCCACCTCCTACTTCCCCTCCTCCTACCCCCCTACTTCCCCTCCTCCTACCCCATGCCCTCCTACTTCCTCTCCTCATCCCATCCCCCCTCCCCTCCCCTCCCCTCCCCCGACAGGTCTGTGGCACTGGCACTTATATCTGGGGTTTATTAGTGCCAAGATCCTGATAGAGGTACAGGCTGTCTCTTGTAACGAGGTCAACCTATACACATTCTGCTTTATTATCATATGTTTGGTGTTGTAATGGTGGTCTACACGTGCCTATGTATGTATGTATGCATGTATGTATGTATGTATGTATGTATGTATGTATGAATGTATGTATGTATGTATATATGTCTGTTTGTATGTTTATCTGACTTTTTTCTGTCTGCCTGTCCCTCAATTTTAAGTTTCGTGTGTGTGTGTGTGTGTGTGTGTGTGTGTGTGTGTGTGTGTGTGTGTGTGTGTGTGTGTGTGTGTGTGTGTTTAGTTATTCAGTTCTATATGTGAGTTATTGCATCATCTATAAAAGGCGATTCTACAACCTTATAGTTGACGTTGTGTTAAAAAGGAAAATGTTAGGATGACACAGAGATCAGTTGCCTCCTTGTTATTCACTCTAGACGCTGCGGTGTGGAGAAATATTTCATCACGTGTTGCCACTCCTTGCTGGGTGTGGCGACGGTGGCGACGCTGGAATAACACTGAGGTCATATAGACACTATACCTTGTACCTCGGTTCTATCTTAACGTACAGCAGTTACCTAACAGTACAATGATTCTTTAATAGCCAGAACCTAGTCAACACCCAGCAGACTACAGTTCTTACCTAGCTAGAACTTAACCTACCCTCAATACCACAGTTCTTTTCAACCTGACCGCCAGCCAGATCCAAAGTTCTTACCTAACCAGAATTTAACCAAAACTGATCCTAGCACACCTTGCCTAGCCAGAACTTAACCTCCACCTAGCGCCACAGTTGAGGGCGGAGGGGAGGAGGTATAGTGCGGGGATGGAGGAGCCTCGGGTAGAAGGGAGGGGGGGGGTAGTGCGGGGGTGGAGAGGAGCCTAGGGCCGCCGTCTCCTCCACCATTGTAAGTGGTCTCAGGGCAGCGTGTAATAACAGTGCGGCTTTTATGCTTCCCTGAGAGATATAGTGGAGGCAACGTCGGTAAACAGGAGCAGCGGCTGGAACTTGAAGGGCAACTCGAAGCTCTGCAAAAGACTTAAGCTTGATTGAAACAGTTGATCTCGTTTTCAGCTTTAATTCAACAGGAGAAACGTAAACAATATCGGATCCATCGCTCTGAAATACATACTTGTTGCCATAAAATCAGTGGGAATTTTTAGTCTCATGTATAGACCCACTAAAACACGTCTGTATATTAATAGACTCAGAAGACGCGTCATACACTATACTGAGATTCATTGTATTTTTTTTAACATAGAATCTGTAATCGTAATATTTATATCCATTTTATTTCTATCAGATTCACCAGATACGAGTATGTCTTTCGCTACACTATAATCCACAGTTTTTACCGTGAAATCAACAAAAGCAGTGGTAAGGATGACGAGGAATTATTAACGTCAGGAAACGCAGGTACTGGACTGATTAACGCAACCAAAATGATAATGTCATAAAATCCTGAAGGTGACCTGCAGAAGGAATCCGGGTGCTGCTGTTGTCATCCTCCACGTATCTGTAAACATCAACAATTATACCTGGAGGAGGGAGGGGTTGGGCGGGATGGGGCGGGGCGGGTTGGGGCGGGGCGGGGCGGGTCAGGGCGGGGCGGGGCGGGGCAGGGGGAGGGTCACAGATGATGGTGTCCCCGGGGGTTTTCAATACGATAATTAGCTCCCTTGACCCGCTCCCGCACGCTGGCAATTAATGGAAGGTTGTTAAGATGAAACATGACCTCAATGTGCTTGTTGTAGTTCCTGGCGGGGCAGAGAGGAGAGGCCGACGTGTTATAGCTCTTCTCTTAGGTACACAATGCCCATAAGAGTTACCTAAATAAAAACCTAATTATCACTTTACCTTTATCTGTTATAATAAATCAAAGGCATATTAAAAAATTGTTGAGAGAATTCAGAATTATCCAAAAAGTTATTCTCAGAGTTTATGGAATATTTGAGTTCATGGTTTATACAGTTTTAAAAGTTTACAACAAAATCCACTGACGAAGTAATTTGTCACCCCCGGCCTCCACTCGTCATGTTGGAGCCTGCACTAACCTGCCCGTAATGTATCACTCGGTAAAGACAGTAATTAATAACCCAACACAGAGTCCAATTGGCAGTTTAGGCCCAGGTTGTAAGTTACGGGCTCGGGGTCGTGACTTGGTAACTACTAGTTCCTCTCATGTCGTGGCTGCCGCTGCTTCCTTGATGCTTATCGTCGCTTTAGGGGAAGATTTTTTTTTTATCATGATCATTATTACTAAACCACAACTCTAAATAAAACCAGAAAAGTGGTCCGTCGCATGACACCAAGCACTGAACAGACATGAACCGAACGAAGCTGATCTGAGGTTCAATAAAGCATCGAGTGGAATTGAAACGAACGATCAAGTGTCCAAAGAAAGTTCAATTCCATTACTTTACCTAAAATAAGAGAAGTATTGAATTTAGTTATATACTTTGATGAATTGAGCCTACATGAGCCGGAGGAAGTTTTTTTTTATCCTAAACGAAACTCTGAAGTGAGGCGAGCTTCCAAGGAGCTACTCCATCTGAGAGTCAGTCCGCTGTTGGCTGATTGATGGTGCCGCAGGGGTGAGCCTTGACACAGGTGAGGCGAGGAAGGACAGAGTGAACAGTAGACAGAGAGAAGGACGGAGGGTGAAGGAGGAGCTAAGAGTAGATAGACAAAAGGACGGCAAAAAATGAGAGACGCGTTAACAGTAGACGGAAAGAAGGGTGGAATAGAGAATGGGGGAGAAGGAACGTTAGAGAAAAAGAAGGACGAGGTAGAGAGTGGGAAGGGAGATAAGAGTAGATAAAGATAGGAATAATAAAGGAAGACAATAAGTAATAACAGACATATTAAAGAAAAAGGGAAAATTACCAGTTACTTTCAGTTCTGAAAAAATCTGTCAAAAAGAACCAATGAATAATAAATAAAATGTTAATGTATGAATGACGTGTATGAGAGGATATACGTATGTGTGTTTGTGAATGAAGTACTCCAGGGAGGTGTTCTGTCACTGTTGTTGTTTTATTGTCTCCCCCTACAGTAGCGTGCCTTCTACAGTAGTATGGAAGGTCCTGAACATCAATATAGATGGACGGGTTTGACACTACCTGGGATTAAAGGTAGAGTGATTATGAGATTAAAGAAGGAAAAAACATAGGAAATATATGTGTACAAAGAATGAAAGGTTGTACTGTAGGGCTAGATAACGAAAGGTAGTGAAAGTTAAGGGTTGGTGTCGCCTGTGTTGACTTGACTTTATCGAGAGAGAGAGTTGTGAGCGAGTAGTAAAGTTGAAAGCGAGTGAAGAGCGAGTGAAGACAAATTTCAAGAAGTTTGATGGTGAGAGAAAAGTGGATGAAGACAAAACCAGTGTCAAAATAATAGGATCCCATAGTCTGAGATAAGGTTGTGTGTTAAAAAGAATGACGCATATCACCAAAATGTTACCCGAGGAATATATATTTTTTCACCTGTTATTTTAGTAAGTAGAAAAATAGCTAAGGTGTTGAAATACGTACTGGTAAGCTTTGTACTGGTGACCTGACACGACACAGCCACATACACACGATCACTTAACCTCAAAACAAAGGCACATCATCTTACAACAATGCAAAAATTGAAGTTAATAATAAAAGTATAAACGTGTAAACTTATAGAAGGAAAAAATATGCACAAGTACAAAAAACTTTGGGGTGAATGACACAGAAAAGCAGAAAAGTACAGAGTTTGGATGAAATTTTCCCTCCGCCATTGTTGAGGGCTTCCGCTAGGTGAGGTCCGCCTCCTTGCCCAACCCTGGCGTTGTGTAAAGCAAATTTTCCCTAAAAATATTGGTTATGGAAATTATCTCTCGGAGTGTACTGTATGTCTATGTGTATGTATGTGGATGTGTATTGATTGATAGAGACATTGATATGAATAGGGCTACAAACATACATACATACATACATACAACACCCACCTTCCCCCAGCACCACACCCACAGGACCCCTGACCTTACCTAACTCCCAAACCATCCTAGGTCACCATTTTCCCCACTGAGACCCTCTTTAAAATGCCGACGAATTTATTCATATTGCTTAAGGTCAGAGGTTAACCCTTCGACAAAGAGTTCACGGCCCTGTGACCTTCCCCGCCTCAGAGCCCAAAGTTCAAAAAGGGACCACGTAAATATTTGCCTGTTTGACCTACATGTCTAAGTGAAGCTTCGGGTTCGCGGTTCGTTTAATCAAGTGAAAATGGAATTCGATATCTCACTCCACCCTTTACACTAATGTTCAATAATCGCTTATAAATATCTTAGTGTATTTTAATCCCACCACAGAATCTTATATTACCTCTACATGTAATATCTTAATACATATTGTTATTAGTAAATTGGTTTAGTCCCTCTTGAACAGGATAAAAGGTTCAGAGTGTGAGTCATGGAAAGATTCGTTTTTGTTGTTTGTTTGAAGTTGTGATTTTTTTTCCTTCAATGACACCTTCGTCGACGGCAAAGTAGAAACTAAGTTAGATTAGGTACTCTAAAAAATATACGCTAGGTTAGGTTAGGTTAGGTTAGGTTAGATTAGATTAGATTAGGTTAGGTACGCGCATTAGAGTACGAAATTTTAATCCTTTAAAGACGATGGCCCATTATTTTGTGTACGATGACATTGTACTCAATATGTTAATGAGTCATCGTATTCAAGGGGCTAATTTACTATATTTTGGGGGGGAATTTCCTTCAGTGTAAAACATTTTATGAACATTGGCGGAATATCGCAAATTCCATCATCATTCATTAGTCTTGTGCTGTCAATCATTTTACATTATCGTCTCATGAGTGAATTGCTTCCCTTCCATCATCATCATTCATCATGGCCTTCAATTACCTTCTTCTCCTGAGTGTAATTCGATACTGGATCACCTTAAGCGAGCCAATTCATCAGGGGATTTAATTACCTTTGAGTCATTAAGTAGGCCCATCACTTGGCGTTGTTTTATCGGCGGGGAAAACAAACTATCACCTTGTTTACCTTCAACCACATCCCTCTCACACACTGCTGGCCACACCCTTCTACACCTCTCTACGTATACTCACTACACTTCTCTACACATGTTCACTACACTTCTCTACACATGCTCACTACATCTGTATCACCATCTACACATGTCTACACTACACTTGTCGTTTTACACTTGCTCACTATACTTGCATGCACCTGTCTCCTACACCTGACTGCCTACTTACAATTCTGTTCATTAATTGTTCATCACACCCATTTCACATCTCCACCACTACAGACTTACGCTATCAAAATGCTAATGTAATTTACTCTCCAGAATGCCTCGTGCCCATACATGCTGCCCAAATGGTGCCCGTTGTATCTGTTGCACCGAGAGAGAGAGAGAGAGAGAGAGAGAGAGAGAGAGAGAGAGAGAGAGAGGTGCATTGTACATATTATTATCATGCCTTTATTGCTATATTTATGTATTTATTCATAATTTTATACATTTATCCATTTATTCATTCTTTTTTTATTGAATATAGAAAAATGATAAACAATATGTAAATTAAATATCAACTCTTAACTTACGACACTTCACGGGGCAAGAGACGATGGTCCCCGCCCTAAACAGTTTCAGATTCACTAAGGTTCGTATGATGAACGTATGTATCTAGTTACGGTAGATTCTTACCGTGATTATAATGTCATCTTGGTACATTATACTCGAGCTTAGATCAATAAGTCCAATACGATCATATTTTCCCTCAGACAATGAATATTTAACTTACGTTGTCTTGAGAATTGAGGAGAAGAATGATAGATGACTGTGGTATGATAATTACCATGATGGAGACAGATACTTCTAGAAAGACACCGAGACAGACAAACAACTTAACATAAGACCCACGACACCTTAAAGAGTTACAAGTCATTCTAACACGATATATCAACCCGTGATATATGGTAATGGAGATATACACTATGTATATTTCCTCGTATATCCAGTGTGTGTGTAAAGACCTGGTCGATGATCGATAATATCCATAAGTGTCTGTGATTTATGTTCGTATATTAAAATCTTTTTGGGCGACATGTTTGATTAGAGAGAGAGAGAGAGAGAGAGAGAGAGAGAGAGAGAGAGAGAGAGAGAGAGAGAGAGAGAGAGGAAATTGGTGTGAGGCAAATCACCTTTTCTAATTCTGTCTGTCTGTCTGTCTGTCTGTCTATGTCTCACTACTGAATGGACATGTTTTAAATTTCTCAATATTCATACTATAATTGGCTTGTTGTTATTATTATTATTATTATTATTATTATTATTATTATTATTATTATTATTATTATTATTATTATTATTATTATTATTGTTTACAAATTCACATATTAGTATCTCAATTGTTTTTTTCATTTCCTCGACAATAGTAAATGAGAATTATAAGCATGAATGGAAAGCGTATTGAGTTGAAATGGCTGTTAGGATTCACTGAATATGTCTGTGTGTGTGAGTATTGTGGATGTTGAGCGTCTGTGTGTGGATGTTGTGGATGTTGTGCGGCTGTGTGTGGATGTTGTGGATGTTGTGCGGCTGTGTGTGGATGTTGTGGATGAGTGTCAATGTGTGGATGTTGTGGATGTTGTGCAGCTGTGTGGATGTTGTGATGTTGAGCGTCTGTGTGTGGGATGTTGTGGATGTTGTGCACAGATGCTGTGGATGTTGAGCGACACAGTGGATGTTGTGGATGTTGAGCGTATGTGTGGATGTTACAGCGGGGGATGTTGTGCGGCCAGTGTGGATGTTGTGGATGTTGTGCGGCTGTGTGTGGATGTTGTGGATGAGTGCCAACGTGTGGATAGATATAAGATTGATAGATAGATAGATAGATAGATAGATAGATAGATAGATAGATAGACAGAACTACATCTTAAAAAAATAATAATGAAACATTCCATAACAAAGTGGAAAAAATGTAATTGTTTATATATATATATCACTTCTCCGCCCCACCCCAATTTCACAACCTTCTTTCCAGTTGGTTCTTGACCCCCTGTATAACCACTTCATTTACCCAAGCGGTGCCATAAATTACCCCCACGTCAAGAACATATGTATATATTTTTTTTATATAATATTGTGCTTAACTAGAGTCAGAGAGACAGGAACTGCTATTTATTCAGCCATGAATCTCTTAAGTAAGCTTTTGCATGTTTTAATATAGCCGTTCAATTCCTGAAAACCAATGGGGGTCGGTTCTATTAGTGGTATTTTTTTTTTTTTTAAGCATTAACCATATTGACTCTCGTACCAGCTGGCAACCCAAGACAGGAAAAAACGAAAATACCAGCTGATTGATATAACTGAAAGGTAAAGAATGGTGTGTGTTTTACCCGCCCACACGACACAAGGAGTGGTTACAATGGCCAAGACTCCGAATTAAAATACTCATTAAATTGTGTTTCAACTCATGGACCCCAAATGTTGATTCGTACAGCTTTGACTTATATATCAAGGGACAGGGAGAGAGTAAGACGATGAGCTAAGACAAGAAAAAATCCGGAATTGTGCTCGATTATTTCCTTCCTAGTCAGCGTCTCTGATGTTCGAAGTATGATTAAAAGAAATATGAACCAGGTGATCGATTAAATAAACCATCTGGGTGAAAAGCAAGAACAGTTATTGATGATATGTGAAATAAGTCTAAACAAAATGGCTCAACCTTATCTCTCTCGATTACCCGAATATTTTGCTATTAATGGTATAGTTCGGGTATTTGGAAAAGGCCATTGCAGCTTATTTATAAAATCGGATCCAATTTAAAAACCCAAATTATAAACCAGCCACTCGATCACCCTGAATAAAATCCGGTTTAAAGAATCATCCAATTGTATAGAAGAAAATCAAATATAATAATGAATTACCAAAGGGCTCAAACCATAAACAAAAGTACTCGATTAACCGAACACCAGTTGCAAGCGGCTGTCCGGTTGCTGAATGAAAGCGAACGGTTACTCTCCGGTCAAAAAAGATGTGATAGATAGAGTGTAATTTATAACCTGTAATGACGGGCCCTAAGAATAGTCGGGATGCATTATCGTGTTAATCTCTTGGTTGTGGCGGGTGACGCGGTGTGGGGTGATGGACTGGTGATTCAGGTGGCGGATGTGGAAACGGTGCGGCTGGTTAAGCTGAATCCTTGGCGTCGATTCTCAACCTTTTTAACGAGAAACGAGAAGGGTTATTGTTTTAGCTTTGTTCGTGTGTGTGTGTGTGTGTGTGTTTGGACAATTTATCATCAACAATGTATCTAACCGATGTTGATAACGAAGATGTTCACTGTACCAATTATCAACAAACTTGTCATCTTAGCAGGATATTAACCAGATTCGACCCGATTTGTAATATTTCGGAGATGTGAGGTCAAAGGTCATGCACACACACACACACACTCACACACACACACACACTCACATCAGGATCAGGTGTCACAAAAACAACACCTGACAGACCACACTCTTATGTTGGATAATGTCTTGAGCTGTGTTGAAATTCCCTTCACTTCCTCCATGATAAACTCACTTCCACTCCACTTCCTCCATGATAAACTTACCTCCACCCACTTCTCCATGAGAACCAACCTCCACTCCACTTCTCCATGATAAACTTACCTCCACTCCACTCTTTCATGTGATAAACCTACCCCACTCCACTTCCTCCATGATAAACTTACCTCCACTCCACTTCCTCCATGATAAACTCACTTCCACTCCACTTCCTCCATGGTAAACTCACCTCCACTCCACTTCCTCCATGATAAACTCACCCCCACTCCACTTCCTCCATGATAAACTTACCTCCACTCCACTTCCCCCATGATAAACTTACCTCCACTCCACTTCCTCCATGATAAACTTACCTCCACTCCACTTCCTCCATGATAAACTCACCCCCACTTCATTTCCTCCATGGCCACAGTTGCACGATAATTTAGTGAACTCGTTTAAACAATAGGTCTTAAATAAAGGAAATTAACCCCACCCTCTCCGCCCACCCACCCACCCACCCCCATCTTTAATATCAGGGTGTACCAAGAAGAGCATTACTTCTGAGAGAGGGAGAGAGAGAGAGAGAGATAGATAGATAGAAGAAGGGAGATAGAAAGGGTGGAAGAGAAAGAGAGAGTAGAAGAAAAGATGAGGGAGAAAGAAAGGGATAGAAAGGATGAAAGCGAAAGAGGGAGAGGGAGAAAGGGTGAGAGAGGGAAAGAGAGTAAAAAAGAGAGGGTGAAGAAAGGGTGTGGGAGAGAGAGAGAGAGAGAGAAATCATTAATAGATAACCTCATTAACCATACTAACATATCATTAACAATTAACTCGAGTGTATGGAGGTGTAATCGTTCGTGTGTAAATATTATGTTTTTGTTGTCAATAATATTTATCTCGTGTTGTTCCTCTCACAAGACCTGGAAAATACTCCTCTGAAGAAATGTAGTTCAGTTGTTGTTGTTGTTGTTGTTTTTCTTGTTGTTGTTGTTGTTGTTGTTGTTGTTGTTGTTGTTGTTGTTGTTGTTGTTCTTCTTCTTCTTGTTCTTGTTCTTCTCATTTATCATCTTATAGGTTTGCCTTGCCTCTCTTCATCCGACTGGTCTGATCGGTTTAATTAACGGAGGAATCCAGAAGAATTATGACAAAAACCTTCGAAACTTCATCAGGAAACTGAGTTTACAGCACTCAAGACACGTACTGTACATTAGATATAAACAAATGGCCTTATAATGATACTTTCTCTTTCACTCAATAACAAAATACGCAGATGACGGAAAGTAAATATCCTGTTTTAATAAGTTTGATGAAGCAAAAATTAAAGTGTTTTTTTGGTGGGGTGAGGTGAGGGGGGTGTTCGCTGACCAATAGGGTGGGGGAACCTAAAGACAGAGCCTGTGAGGAGGATCTGATTTACACGGATCCGACATCGAGCCCATGCATGTTCTAGTAGCCAGTGAGGCCCAGGGAGCCATACCAGAGAGCGCTGCCAGAGTAACATAGACAACATCAGTCCTTTAGTGCCAACAATGGTCCATTACCTGGGAGTGACACCCACCGATTCCACTGTGAAGTGACACCGGGGTGACACCAATCGACGCCCGGGCCACAGTACCAGTGTCAAAGGGAAGCCTTATTTTGTATCATAGTCGTTATCAAAATAATGCTTGTCGTCGGCCAGCCAGTGCCAGCTAGCGGTACCTATACGAGGCTTTACCGTTGGACGTCAGGAGTAGCAAATGTACCGGACGACCACAGGTGACAGGAGAACGACCGCAGGTGACAGGAGTAACCTTAGACACCTGTGTTACAGAGTCGTCATCTAGGGTAGTGGAGTCTGTCACTAACTGATTGGTGAACTGTTTTATGACCTACGATAAGTATGAACAATTGATAATGAGTCTGTCCAATAATTTATTTAAATTACTTTGTCATTAAGATAGTGATTAAACAATAATGTGTGTATTACTCTCCTGATATAATCTTGGATCATGGTTGTAGCCTTGATTATATTAGGAGGAATTAATTTACATGATTCATAAGTGATTTAATTTATCTTGACTTCCCGCGCAAGTAATTAATTTTGATAATGATTTGACCTTCTTGATGGAGGTGGTGATGTGATAGTTGTTCCTCCACTGTCTGCGTCAAGTGGGAGGGGTGACCCGGTCTCTACATACTTCCTAGTGCTGTCGTCACTAACTCTAGAAGATGAAATCATTACCTTTCATTTCACTTTCTAAGAACAAGTTAAGTGTAGGTATACTGACCGCCATCTTGACTCTTATAACACCTGGATTTTAATTTATTTCCCTTAATTTACCTTTTGTGATTTCCCCATTCCTTATTTGTTACTAATGACTTCTGAATTAATTTAAAACTTACCTGGCATGTCCTACCTGGTCATGACAGCGTCTCTCGAATTATGTGGAAGCTTTAGTTAATTTATGATACAGGTATAAGCTGGCACCCTTACTAATTAAAGGTTAATCCCTTCAGTAGTGAGTCACTCATTGTTCACCTCCGGCCTTCCGCACCACCCACAAGTCACCCGGGCTGTGGTGGAGGGTCACGGCCCTACTGGGTTATTGTAATTTAGTTTTCTTCACCAAACTTATGAACAATATATACCTGCAGTGGTCATGTACTCGTACGTGCTGAATCAATGTGAACTTGTATGACAACGTTACTCATTATGTATGTATGTATGTACAGGTGTATGTATGTATGTATGTATGTTTGTTTGTTAATGAAAGTAAGAAAATCTTTTCGAAAATAATTGCATTTGCTTGAGACTAAATTAGTTTGTCAGAATGGTCAACATATTTACAAATGATCTTCTAAGAGCCATTGTCAACTACAGCCGTGTTTTTGTTTTTATTGGTACAGCTGAGCGCATATCTACACGTGGATAATAATGTGTTTATTGACCACAAGGAATGTCACTACACTACCCACTTTGTGACACTGAGAAAATTAGTAATGATAATATATATATATATATATATATATATATATATATATATATATATATATATATATATATATATATATATATATATATATATATATATATATATATATATATATAAATGTATATATATCCCAGTGTTTTTTGTGTGCATGTTCGAAATTTACGGCTACAGTTTTGAAGTTAAAAGGTTGAAATCTTACATTGAGATCCGCAAGCACACACCTATCTCCCTCCCCCCTTCATTACACCTGCCCGCCCCATACCCCGTACGTCTGTTTGTCTGTACGTCCGTCCCTCCTCTCCACCTCTGTATTCCCATAATTTATTGTAACAAAATAATATGCAATAATATAATAAAATACTGTACACTATAATATAATGTATATTACAATATGAAATATAATATAATATAATATAGTATAATATATTATGATGTATATGTATGTACAGTATTTATTTACATTTATTTATAATACATTGATTTTTTTCTTATTATATATCAGTAGTAACATTTACAATACTCCAGATAGGAAAAAAATATATATTACCGAACATCAGCACACACTGGCCACCTATCCGGGTCCGGGTCTTACTACACTGTTTGCCAGAGCCAGGTGTGTCACTGCTTGTATACTGAATAACAATATACAACTAGTGGTTCGTTTACTATACACCGTCCCACACTTCGCGAGTCACCTGAAGACGGAATGGAGGAACTTGGACGATGACTAACAACAACAACAACTAAATCTTCCTCATGTGGTGTATCTAGGCCTCAAACGATGGTGTCAGACAGGATGAAAAGGAACTCGTGAGATCCTGTAGTAAATCTGAATAGTATATCATAATAGGTTAAGGTATAATATGTATTAGGAGGTTTTCTGACCAAATGGTATAAGAAATGAGATGGAGTGGGGGGAGCAGGTGTGTGTGGGTGGGGGGAGCAGGTGTGTGGGGTGAGCAGGTGTGTGGGTGAGGGGAAGGTGTGGGTGCAGGTGGTGTAATAGATGTAGGTGGAGGTGTTGGAGGAGTTCTGGTATGCAGGAGGGAGGAGAGACTGACCGGATGTGCGTGTCGAGGTGATGGTGGGGGGGGAGGGATAGTGGAGGAGGTGGCGTGGGTGTGTGGTGATGATGGAGGAGGTGGAGGAGGAGGAGGTGTCGAGGTGAACTACCGTCATTGAATTAAGTTGTTTATATATTGAAACAATTTACTTAACCAGAAAATTACAATAGCAATATTAGCATGGCTGAGCATATTGAGAGCCTGATATCTCTTAATGATACCTGATATAAACTGTACATTTATATCAACGGATTTTTTTTTATATGACATTAGGATCATCTGGATTAGTACACATAATCTATTAATCTACCCAAACTCATGATAGAATTTGGAACTGAAACTAGAGACGAAATTACACTTAGAATCTACCGTAATTATCTGAGTTCTTTCGAAACAAGTTGTAGAGAGGAAAATGGTCGTACGGTTTTTTCTCTCGAGATTCTGGGATTTAGGTCACGAGGTTATCTGGTCGAGTCAGGTCACCAGGTTGTCTAGTTAAGTCAGGTCATCAGGTTGTCTGGTTGAGTCAGGTCACGAGGTTGTCTGGTCAAGTCAGGTCATCAGGTTCTCTCGTTAAGTCAGGTCATCAGGTTGTCTGGTCAAGTTCAGGTCACGAGGTTGTCTGGTCGAGTCAGGTCACGAGGTTGTCTGGTCGAGTCAGGTCACCAGGTTGTTTGATGAGTAAGGTCATCAGGTAATTCATTTAATAAAGTCACTAGACAATCCAATTAATAAAGTCACCGGGTAATATAATTAATAAAGTCAAAATCACCAGGTAATCTTATTAATAAAGTCACCAGGTAATATAATCAAGGCATGACGTTTTCAGTAATATAATCAACATTCGCCATCTTCACCTGTCTGGGTTTACCTGTTGATTTAGTATACGTTTATATGCGTCCATCTACGTCTATACGTGTATACTGAACTAGGAAGGCAGACAAGTGGGCCTCAGTACCACAACCTAACCTAACCTAACCTAACCTACCTATACATAGCCAGTGGGATTGGAATCTAGTTATACCTAATACGTCTCATTTAATCTAATTAGTTTAAATCTATTAGCCCTGTAACCCTTAAGCTGTACCTTAATTGTCTTTTTTGTGGATACTGTCTCGGCTAACTGTCGCTTCTGATTACAAAATACAACAAATGGAAAAAGTTTAAAGGTTGGCGAAGACTTACATACCAATGATGACGACCACCCCCACAGCTTTAAAATATTTCAAATTATTACGCAGTTGGCGGCTTAATAAAAGATGGAGGCTGTAGATCTTGATTTTTTATTGGAAGTTTATGAACATATAAAGTGTTTACCAATAACTCTCCTCCTCCTTCTCTCCTTCCTTCCTTGCGCCCCCTCCTTCCTTTCTTCTCATCCTCACCTTCCCCCTTTTCTCCCCCAGGACCAAGCCTGAATCCATTCCTGATAACGAAGGATTATAAAATGCTAAAACAAAAACACCTGAATATAAAATAAAGAATAAGAGAGAGACGAAGACTTGGACAGACAGATAGAGGATAAATGATACAGAGAGAGAGAGGGAAGAGATAAAAATTCCTGACAACATATAAAAAATAACAATAAATAATTTGAACTTTTCCTTCACAATCAACTAATTTTCCTCTAAGAAACTATCAAATAACACTAAACTCCTCTCTCAGATCAAACACAATTTATATTATGGTGTTTATATGTCATGTGAATATTGGCCAAAAAAAAAAAGTGATTCAGAATTCATTTAAAGAGAGAAATTATTGTGTGTTTTTCTTTGGGTTAAGTTTGACCCCGTTGCCTCACCGTGGAGACCTCGTCCTCTTGTGAGCCGGAATGTGAAAGGAAAGGCGTTTGAGTGTGGGTGGAGCCGAAAGGGTGAGACGGAGATGATGGTGGACAGGTAGAAAATTATTAGACCCGGGGGGGAGTGTACTTGGAGAGGTAAACAGTTGGATAGGTAGATACAGAGGCAGAATGGTAGGTAGACATTAAGTAGATAGAGAGATTTCATGGACAGGTAGACAATTAGCATACAAGGTGATTTTATGGACAGGTAGACAGTTAGCAGAGGGAGGGAGGGAAGTGGAAAGGTACACAATCAGTAGACAGGAGGCTTGTGGACAGGCAGATAAGGAAGACTAATAGACAGGGAGAATGAGTAATACCCTGTGTGGTAAAAAACGAGAGAGAGAGAGAGAGAGAGAGAGAGAGAGAGAGAGAGCGAGAGCGAGAGAGAGAGAGAGACTGTTGAGCAGACTGACAGGCCATCAAGGGCATAGGCTCATATACGTAGGTCATATTTAAGATTTTTAAAAAGGCATAATGTCGCTTTTATAAAACCAGTAGCTTCCGTTGCAACAATAAAGTTACTTAAGTTTCTGGCCGTAAGAGACTTCAATAAATCTGACATTAAATTGACTATAACTTTTTTCTCAATACAAAAGAATCTATTTTTTTTTCGATTTTCTGAGCGTCTGTATGTATGTATGATATTGAAATCACTCTGGTTTGTTGTGTTACTCTTTTGCGTTCGTTTATTGGATTCTCCATTTCCTTGTTATCGTGGGATCTATATTATCTTGACTTACTCTTATTGTTAACGTAAGACTTTTTTTTTTGGCGGTAATGATGACAAAGTTTTATTCCCTCCATCGTTCAAGTTAAGGATCCTGTTGTTGTTGGGTTTACAGTGACTTTATTCCCGCCACTACGGTAAATACTCTTGGTATTTTTTCAGAGTAAGTATATCAATATTTATTTTTCTGTAATGAAACCCTGACATTTTGATAAAGGATATAGCGCCTGAATGTGTCTGTCACTCCGGCAAGGTTTACAACAGTAGCCAATAACGCGAAGGTACGTCAGCTATGGCGTCATCAAATCCGCTTCCTACTGGTTGATTCTGTCGTGACGTCATAGTGTGTTCCGCCAGCCTCCTGGGCCACGGCGAGAAAATACCTGATGATGCCTTGAATCAGCTGGTGCTCTTGTGACGTCACTAACCCGGATAAGAAAAGCGACGGGCTACTTGATTTTTTTTTACGATTTGTTTTGTCAGTACGAGGCTTATAAATCACACAGAGATATATACCGGGGCCTGGATTTAGTCATTAATGCACAAATATGCGTACACACACACGAACTTTGTACAAGGACGAAGACACAGAACAAGAAAACAAACAAGCAGGCAACATTATTCCTGGCTCCGTCATGTGTGAGGGGAGAAAAACACTTCCCCGCCCTCCTGTCGCTGCACTTCCCATACACCACAGATACTGAAGATTCCCCCTAGATTGAGGGGATTTTTTTAACTCACGTATCCGGAAAGATCCAGAGCCAGACTTGATTGGTATACTGAGCCATGCGTGTATTCAATTTCCTGAAATATATAAAACCGACAATAAAAATAATCTTGTTTAATTTTATAATACAATGTCTATTTTCTCGGTAATTCTTGACCCCTGAGACACACTGAGGTAATTTCAGAACACACATTAATTAGAGACAGTCTAGGTATCCGAGTTGATGAATATTTTTGACTTACTTTACACGGAAACTCAGTCACGTTACTTAGAGTCATAACAGGAGTAGCTATTGTACTCTGGTAATTGGGACTGGCTGAATTGGTAAGTGGGAATGGTTGAGTTAATAAACCAGATTGACTTTGTTTTTATATAAAGATTGAGGGAATTATTCTATGGGTATAGCCGGGACCAGTCAACACGACCCGTCAGGACCAGTCAACAAGACCCGTCGGGACCAGTCAACAAGACCCGTCAGGACCAGTCAACAAGACCCGTCAGGACCAGTCAACACGACCCGCCGGGACCAGTCAACACGACCCGTCAGGACCAGTCAACAAGACCCGTCGGGACCAGTCAACAAGACCCGTCAGGACCAGTCAACAAGACCCGTCAGGACCAGTCAACACGACCCGCCGGGACCAGTCAACACGACCCGTCAGGACCAGTCAACCCGTCGGGACCAGTCAACAAGACCCGTCAGGACAGTCAGCAAGACCCATCGGGACCAGTCAACAAGACCCACCGTCCAGCAACAGGACCCGTCGGGACCAGTCAACAAGACCCACCGGGACCAGTCAACAAGACCCGCCGGGACCAGTCAACAAGACCCGTCGGGACCAGTCAACAAGACCCACCGGGACCAGTCAGCAAAGACCCGTCAGGACAAGACAGTCCAAGACCCGTCGGGACCAGTCAACAAGACCCACCGGGACCAGTCAACACCAGACCCAACCGGGACCAGTCAACAAGACCCGACCCAGGGACCAGTCAACAAGACCCGCCGGGACCAGTCAACAAGACCCGCCGGGACCAGTCAACAAGACCCGCCGGGACCAGCGGGACCAGTCAACAAGACCCACCGGGACCAGTCAACAAGACCCGCTGGGACCAGTCAACAAGACCCGCCGGGACCAGTCAACAAGACCCGCCGGGACCAGTCAACAAGACCCGCCGGGACCTGTCAACAAGACCCGCCGGGACCTGTCAACAAGACCCGCCGGGACCTGTCAACAAGACCCGCCGGGACCAGTCAACAAGACCCACCTTAACCCCAGATTCTCAAGGGCTCGTGACTGAGGATTTGCGATGCTGTATAAAATATAAATAGTCAACTCAAAACACGACTCGAAGGTGGCGAGTTTGGCTGGGTTTTTTTCCCCCGAAATTGCATTGTGAACTCTGACATAACTAGACACGTTCTTTTATCTTCAATTAGAGACAAATTAAATGGCAAGTTTCTTAGTTCAGTAATGTATATTCAGTGTGATTGACCGAGAGACAATGAGAACAGGAACGCTAAGCTATATTTATTTGTCCTTTTCAAAATAAACGAAACGAACCATTTAAACCCTATTGATAGCCCTTTTCCAAAACTATGCGTCAACACTAGCAGAGGTCCAAAGCGTTCCTATTTTGTCATTATTGAAACTGGGACGTCTCTCTCTCTCTCTCTCTCTCTCTCTCTCTCTCTCTCTCTCTCTCTCTCTCTCACATAATAATTTACACCTTGTTCTCTTTACCGGAGAGTAAAATCTTTCCTACTGTTTCATGAAAATTAAATTATATATGATAAAAAAATGTTGTTTCATTTTTTAGACGTCGTATATAATCATAAAATAAGCAGGTTAGGTTAGGTTAGGTTAGGTTATGTTAGGTTAGGTTAGGTTAGGTTAGGTTAGGTTAGGTTTTGTATGAAATTTATATATATATATATTTTTTTTTATGATCTGTATGGTCGTTTATGGCCAGTCAGAAGTTTCCAGAAGAGAAAAATACACAGAAATTATCGCTGCTCGACGATTATTTCTATTTATTGTAATATATACGTATGGTCCCGACTCACACTGTGAACAAAGGACTTTAAATATGGTTAAACTTGGGAAGCCACCGTGATGTGTTCTGAGACTTTGATCTGTTGCTCTAGAAGAATATACACTTTTATGATAGAGTGTTATATGAAGACCTTATATAGAGGATAAGTTGGCCAATGGCGGTGTTTACATCATGTTGAGTAAGAACAACTGATCTGGTGAGACGAGGAGGAGTGGTTGTGGGTGTTTGTCTCCTTGGTTCATCTCTCTCTCTCTCTCTCTCTCTCTCTCTCTCTCTCTCTCTCTCTCTCTCTCTCTCTCTCTCTCTCTCTCTCTCTCTCTCTCTCTCTCTCTCTCTCTCTCTCTCTCTCTCTCTCTCTCTCTCTTGTCTTCAACGAAAATAAACTGGAATCGACCTGCCGTCTCCTTCACCTCTCTCCTCCTCTTCCCACCTCCTCCTCTTCCCAGAGCCCCAACTCGACCTTACCCTGCCCTACATGCACCGCACTTCATTTCTGTTGATTTCTTAATATTAGAATCGCCTAGCCGAAATTAAGGCTTCCAACTTGAGATATTCAGGTCATGCAGGTATTTCATGACGGTGGTTCCATGATAGGCACGTACGGTATAATAGGAGAGCGGATAAAAAAAAGAAAACTCGATATTTAGGAAAGAAATTATGATTGTGTAATAATAATGAGGGAATGTAAAATGACAGGGCTTGGTAATGTGTAGCACTGTCAATCAGAATGTGGATGGAATTAAATGAAGTGGTGCAATATGTGATTTCTTGTTTACATAGCTTAAATATACATAAAATCCACGTTCTATAGTTTATTAATTTTATATATATACATACAAATATTAGGGTATAAAAGCATAATTATCAATATCTAAGGACCAGTTTCCATTGGCAGACTCGTAACGGTACAAACTCGAACTTCAAAAGATTGAAATGAGAAAAATATAACAAATGTGAAAGTTTGTTTTACTCCCACTTTGGTATACGGTCTGAGCTGAGTAACTCTCCTCGCTACGGGCTTGAGTATCACGTAATCACAAACAACCTCCACGTAAGTCAGAAAATAGAGATAACTGAAGGAAATTGACACTGAGAACCATGTAAATTCGCTGTTCGCATGTCTTCCGTCCCGCCCTGACCACGACACAACACTCGACCTTCCTCACCAAACTCCACAACATCGAGAATAACAAAACATGATTCTACTAAAGTATTACTCGATTATATATTAACATAATGATATATTGAGCTCGTACCAGATTTTATTTATATTGTGATTACATTAAATCGGTTAAGATTATAGTAGAAAACGGAGAGTATCAAGCATAACTAAAGCAGTCCCGGGCAGCGTACACTTGCCATCGACGACCCAGTTCTTTGCGCTGTGGAAGGAGCGGCTCTTTATCTCTCGCTAGCATCTCATCTGATAACCCGGGAATCATATGGCCCCACACAGGACGCTATATACGTCTTGCATGCCGCCGCCCACAGCCTTCACATTATCTCCACCGACGCACAAATTACTCTCATATAAAATCACTTTCTCGTGCACGCCTTGTGTGATTCTGTAGTCGGGGAGTCCAGGGTCGCTGACACTCGTGATTGTGTTGAAGAGGAGACACATCCCTCTCGGTATCACCTGTAGGCGTCCAGGTGTAGATATTTGGCACCTCAGTGACTTTTTAAAACCCAGAAATGATTTTTTTATGGTTTAATGTCTTGTAAATAGAATGGTGCTTTACGGTTTTCACGTTCAGTTTAATGGATGCGACACAACCTCAACTTGTTAAGCCTGAAAATAAAGACAAAATTTTCTACAAAAGCCAACAAAAGACAATAACGATGATGACATTGAATTAAGAAATACAATAATAATAATAATAATAATAATAATAATAATAATAATAATAATAATAATAATAATAATAATAATAATAATAATAATGATAATAATAATAATAATAATAATAATGATAATAATAATAATAATAATAATAATAATAATAATAATAATGATGATGATGATGATGATGATGATGATGATGATGAAGAAGTATGAACGAGGAAGACCATGCCGAAAATCCTGCTTAACATAGCAACGTGTAAAATAAACAAAACAAGAAACAGATGAAAACTCTTAAGTTATCTACGCCACCAAACTCAAGTTAATTTCCAAAAGTTAAAGTCTTGCTCTCCAGTCTTCGGGAAAATGACTCGCTGAACTCAATAGACCGCTACGGAAATTGCTACCGTCTTTACGCTCCCAGATCCAACTCTTTGGTTCTAAAACTTGATCTTTTAAAGTGAGAAAATTAAAAACAAAAAGATAATTACCATTTTAAGACGGTGACTTACGAAGAATATTTAATTTATCTCGAGTAAAAAAGGTGATCTAAAAAAGGTCACGCGTTTCAGAGGGATGAATACAACCTCTATATCTCTAGTAGCGTAATTCAGTGTCATAAGATCCATTATTTCAAAGTCACTGTTGCTGTCACTGTCACTGTCACTGTCGTTGTCACTGTCGCTGTCGGTCAAGGATATAATAAATGCTCCTTCCAGTGTCTTTTACCCCCATAACCGCTCGGTCATCTACCCTCATAACCCCGTGTTTCTTTGGTACTCCAAGTCGCTATGTTCTGCCTAACCTTACCAGTCCACCCCCTTCTGCTCCCCCTGCCTACCCCCCCTCCCTCCTCTCTCCTTCACTCCTTCCTCCCTCATCCCTTCCTTCCCTCCCTTTCATACTACCAGCCGCAGACATTTGTGATATAACACTATATTTTGTGTGTGTGTGTGTGTGTGTGTGTGTGTACGTACGTGTCCGTGTAAGTGTGTGTATGTACGTTTCTCTCGGTACATGGACCAAGCAAGCAGAGGGGGCGGAGAACGACTCATCACCACCCACCACGCCTCCTTCAGTATTGGACCTCCTACCTGGCCTACCTCAGTAGATAAGAGTCTAGCTACCCAACTAAAACTCCTCCTCCTCTTCCTCCTCTTCCTCCTCCTCACCCCTTCTTCGTTCCTCTTCTGTTTTAATCTCCTCTTCTCCTCTTTCCTTCTCTTATACTTCCCTTCTCTCCACTTTCCCTCCTCCTTTCTCTATCCATTCCTCCGTATCCTTCTTACCCTCTCCAAACCCCTTCACTATCCTCCCCTCACCTTCCTCCACCCCTCACCACCCTCTTTACACCACCCCACCCTCCACACCCCCACCATTCTCCCTCACCCTCCCACACCCTCACTATTCTCCCTCACCCTCCCCACACCCCTCACTATTCTCCCTCACCCTCCCCACATCACTATTCTCCTCACCTCCCCACACCCCCACTATTCTCCCTCACCCTCCCCACACCCTCACTATTCTCCCTCACCCTCCCCACACCCCCACCATCCTCCCCCTCACCCCTTCCCTAATCACAGTACTCAGGTATTATCACTCAAGGGCCAGTTATTATCATCCATGAACACTTGAGTTATCACACACTCCCGGTGTGATTGTGTGACGGACATATCTTGATGTGCTCTTCCACATTGCTTATTATAAACCATGGAACAGTGAAGTACGACCCATGTATCGTAGCTGATGTAGTGACTCGCTTCGTTTTTGTTTGTGTCTTATTATGCCAGAGGTTAATGCTTACAGTTGGTAATTTCTCGTAAGTTATAATTACAGATAAGAGTCAAATCACGGCCAAAGGAGAAACTAAAGGTAGTCGCTCGTTAATTAGTTTTTATTTTGATTCTCTGCATAATGTGTTTGGTTAGGTTAGGTTTGGTTTGGTTAGGTTATATTTTCTCTCTGTATGTATTGGGTGATATTATGGTGAATATTTATCTCTTTGTATGTCGAGTTATTAGAGATATCGTTGGTCATGTTATTATAGGTCAAGTAGTCAAGGGTTGATAGTAAACCACAGTCATATCACAAGCTGAGCGAACTATAAGATAAGGTCTTATATAAACTTCCATAGGACGAGTAATGATAATAATAATAATAATAATAATGATAATAATAATAATAATAATAATAATAATAATAATAATATTAATAATAATAATAATAATAATGATAATAATAATAATAATAATAATAATAATAATAATAATAATATTAATAATAATAATAATAATAATAATAATGATAATAATAATAATAATAATAATAATAATAATAATAATAATAATAATAATAATAATAATAATAATAATGATAATAATAATAATAATGATAATGATATAATAATAATAATAATAATAATAATAATAATAATAATAATAATAAATAATATTAATAATAATAATAATAATAATAATAATAATGATAATAATAATAATAATAATAATAATAATAATAATAATAATAATAATAATAATAATAATAATAATAATATGAATAATAATAATAATGAATAATAATAATAATAATGATAATAATAATAATAATAATAGTAGATGTTAATAAACTTGTAATCAATCTAGTCATTGTCTACTAAAATAACCATTGTGCAACCTCATTCTAAATCCTAGGTTAGCTTAGTTAGCCAACAAACTCTGTAATATGTAAAACAAGGGGTGTCGTTCTGTTTAACTCATTAAACTTCTTTTCCAACCTTTATATATGTTGTGACTGTCTGGCTGTGCCTTGAGCCCCAGCATGGTCCAGATGGTGTGTAGCGACCAGGCCACGCAGCGCTTAAAATAAGCATTAATAAAGAAAAATATCTACAGCGATCAGATGTATGTTTAGTAAAGTAGGAACGTGAGCTGTGAGACTGTTCTCGACGCCGCAGATCGAGGCTGAGTTAAGAATGATTTGTCAACACTGTCAGAAGATTCTCAAGCTATTTTCATTAGTCTTTTTTTTCAGTGTCATAGATAGTCATGAGAATCCTGTAAATTCTCCGAGAATATATTAGACAATTTGGGACCTCAGAATAAATACTTAATTATGTTTACCTGTTTACCTTCGTGATGTCTAAATTAGATTGTAAACTTTAGTGTAATTGGTTGAAGGTGTAAATATGTTATGGATGCAAGTGCTACACAACCAATGAAATGACTAATTCTACATTTTCGGTACCTAGCCTAACCTAACCTAACCCAAACAAATACAGCGATCTTATAGCCAATGTAGGACAGGTTAATGAAATGACCTATGTAAAACAATCCTTGGGCAAATACCTTGTAATCCTAATCCCTTGTTGACCAATAGGAAGAAACCATATAAAATGCCTGGTTTCTCAGTGACCAATACGAGAAGAAAATACATTATAAAATACCCTTAATATGAACCCCCTTTAATATCCTTTGACCTTACCCGACCCGGATTAATTACCGTGATATTTAACTTGACCCGTCGACCTTAAACAGGAACGATTGTATCTGTACAAGAGGGAGGCCAAAACCACATGATCAAACCCTCAAAAATCTAATTAAGGGGATTTGTTTATAACTTCAAGTCCCACTACTAAAGGTTATGGGCGGTGTGATAAAGGTGAGGCTGATGTACAGTACAGCCACACAGCAGAAAGTTAAAAAAAAAGGAAAAGTTTGGTCGAGCGGAGTTGAGTTAACGCCGAGCTCTGGAGGTAAACAGAGACACTACTTATTTCACTCAAGTAAATACTGTTTGTACTTTTTTTTTTCGTTTGATCGTCAGTGAATAACAAGGACTTAGTGTATAATCGTTAATGAATAATAATTTCTTAATTTTTCAAGTGTATGAACGATGATAGATCAATATTCTTCTTAATTCTCTCAATAGTTTGATCCTCAATTTACGTAAAACAACAAGTAGTGGCCTAACCTAACCTAACCTAACCTCTCACTGCGGTACTTCATACATTGTTGTGGAAAAAAAATCAGAACGGTGTGGCTTAGGGGAACGTAGCGTTGTGAGCGATAAAACTGGACCTATTTGTGATCCTTCATCGCTCCACCTCTCATTCATCCGGTCAGAGAAGGTCATCATCATTCATCAGCGCTGAAAAACTTGTTGACAGGTAGATAGATGAATACTGTTTTTGTTCCGTTGTTTTTTTTCTTCACCTTCCTCGAGTCTCGGATCTGAGGTGTCAAACAGGAACTTCGTATGTTTTATAGAATTTTGTTTCCCTTTGAAGAATTGGTGAGATATTAAGGATTTTCCAAGTTTTGTAGTTTTGTAATAGAGGAAGGTGGTGGAGTTCTGTATCATGGGCCACAGTCGACTTAGCCTAATACCCAGCTTATGCTAGTTCCTCGACGGAGCTCTAACACTGAAACATACCTGAGTTTAGTGCGCCGTCCATTCTTTACACCCGACTCTGTGGCATTCCTCTGAACATTCTTATTTTCTTCTGTTGAGAGAACTTCTAGTGGAAGCTGAATTATCTCTCAAGATCTTTTTTATGCCGTTAACATCACACTTAGTTCAGCTGTCTCGGGCAAAATTATTTTATTCCATTAGGATGATTGTGGTCGCCTCTTGACGGACGCTTGTCACGTTTCCCTTGACCTCGGTAGTGGCGACTCATCTAAGTGGCACATTTAGACCTCAAATATCTCGGCTAAGCAGTGGTTGAAATTTCAATAAGAGTAAATGCCTTCACGTCGGAAAAAAAAGAGAAATTTCCGTACGAGACAGAATCAGACCTCTGGAGATCCTGTTTTTGCAGCTTCTGTCTACTGTTTCCTTCCAGAATTACAACGAAATTTCTGGTAAATTCATAATTATAAACTATTGATCCGAACTTATCTTGTCTTAGTTAATTTTGTAAATGTAGAGTATCATTATCCCGAGCGGGCGAGTAATGAAGGCACAGAGTACAGTAACTCTCCCTCAGGTAGTGTTCACAATTAGCGTCGTGAGTTAACCTCCATTATACATATGTTATCTTGTATGCGGCTGTATTACAAACAAGATAATCCTGTCTTGATACGACACTTGACTTTGTATTATATTCAAAAGTACATGACACTTCCCACTAGCATGACACTTGTGTTTATCTTAGATGGTCAACCATTAGCCATAGTACACGACAAAGCTTCTTACCTCCAGCATGCATACATAACATTTTGTATTTCTCAAGCAGCCTTCGTGCCCCCCGCTGCCAGCCAACATACTTACCCACTATATGAATCATACACACAATGAGAGAATGGCACAGTATATCATACGTTATTTGTAACTCCCTACCGGGGTCAGGTACCAATTACTTTCTTCATTGTGTTTTAAAACTCATTAATAACAGAAGATTTATGACACTGATAAATACAATGAATACAAATGAAGGTGACGTCTTATTTTCAAGTCAGTCCTTATAAATTATTGGTGGTTGATATTGTCATTAAGAAGGGCGTGTTGTGGCCGCCGGCAACTCCTCCTGAAGGCGCCGCCAGAGAGGTGCACCGGATCCGTGTGTTTGTCTCTACACTGTTACAATTATGACGAACATATCATACAGGAACTTTATTTATGATGACATTATCTAAAACTAATTGTGTATTATTAAAGTTTGTAATGTATGGATTAACTGTAGATTATATACGCGTATGAATTATGTGCTGGAGAGTGATCGCCTTTTGGCAAGTAGACGTCGATTAAATACATTGAATTAATAGTTAAATTAATGTAACAACGCCGGCCATTTAAAGCTAAATTTATCGGTTGATTATTCATCATTTTTACTTATAGAATATTATGGTTTTATTCAAAATGTTAGACAAAAAGTTTTTGTTTGCTTCATAACAAAGGAAAGTGTTGAAGCTTTGACGTTAAGAGAAGATGAAATTATGATAATCACTTAAAGAAGACATTTTCCTACTTCCATATAATGTCGCTCAATTGGAGTTTGTTATACGTTGATCTGTGTTCATATAAGTGTAAACTGTCAGATTATGGAGGGGTGACTAATGTACAGTCAGCCAAAGATGCACCGACCCCACCCTAGGTCTCGTACTGGCATTTTTACCCGGCAATACTTGGTAAAGGAAGGCTGTATGTAAAGGTGATTGGTGGATCTGTTTTCGGCTGTATTATTAAACAAACCAAAGGTAGAATTTTTATAATAATAAACTATTCATTGTTATTTAAGGTCATGAGAAGTTTACAAATGTTCGTATATTTGAATAAATAATTAAGAAAATTATATTAATGACTTGGCAACTCAATTACAACCACAGCTGCCACAAGACTCTCACATCAAATTTTCTTCATTATTTATACAGATATACGAACATTTGGAAACGTCTCATGATCTAAAATAATGATGAATAGTTTATTATTATAAAAATGTTACTTTAGTTTGTTTAATATTTATCCTGACAGTGATACAACGGAAAACAGATCCACCAATCACCATTACATACAGCCTTCCTTTACCAAGTATTGCCGGGTAAAAATGCCAGTACGGGACCTAGGGTGGGGTCGGTACCTCCTTGGGCTGACTGTGCCTCTGGGGAAGATGGCTAACACCAGGATTACCTTAAAAAATTCCCCCAAAATATGTAAACCAACGAAAAAGACGCAAATTAACACAAAAACTTGAGATAATGTTTATTAAATATTTCCGAGTGAGGTACAGCAATTATTAATTACTATTTACCTCGCTAAACTATCGAGTTTGGCAGTTTGGTCAACAACACAGCCGGCGCTCTGCCTTCCACCTATCCAACAAGCTCAGACGTTAGTTAAGTGACACAGAGTGCTGACGTGACAGTACATTATTCCTAGTGATTATCATGAAACGTGAAATAGAAAGTTAATTTGAACATCATTGGAACTATAACTCGTTGAAGAAAGTTAATTGAATATTTTGAAAGTTAGTGTGAAGTTATAGTGTATAATTAAAGTGGTGTATGAGTGTTTTGCTAAAGTGTGAAGACGGTGGAAAGTGCGTAGACGGTGGAAAGTGCGTAGACGGTGGAAAGTGCGTCGTATCGTGCAAACTACAGTGTATATAATGCTAAAGTGTGAAGAAGGTGGAAAGTGCGTAGACGGTGGAAAGTGCGTCGTATCGTGCTAACTACAGTGCATATAATGCTAAAGTGTGAAGACGGTGGAAAGTGCGTAGACGGTGGAAAGTGCGTCGTATCGTGCTAACTACAGTGTATATAATGCTAACTAAAGTGAATCATGCTAACGCCAGTAAGTGCTTTAAATGGAGTGAAAAAATAAACACTACAATTTATAGAAAAGCCTCAACTGCTGTACGGCTTGTTAGCGCCTCGCCAACATTCCGGTAAGTACAGTGCATAATGGTTCTGTCACTTAGCATTTATTGGCGTGGGACAGTTACACCATTAAGTTAGTTTTTATATTATTACGCTATTTAATTGAACTTGATTTTGCACCTCTGAATATACAATAATGTTACCCCTTTAAATCTGAGTTACCTCCTTTGATTTAGTGTTACTCCTTTAAATCTGAGTTACCCCCTTTAAATCTGAGTTACCCCCTTTAAATCTGAGTTACCCCCTTTAATCTGAGTTACCCCCTTTAATCTGAGTTACCCCCTTTAAATCTGAGTTACCCCCTTTAAATCTGAGTTACCCCCTTTAAATCTGAGTTACCCCCTTTAATCTGAGTTACCCTTTAAATCTGAGTTACTTAAATCTGAGTTACCCCTTAAATCTGAGTTACCCCTTTAAATCTGAGTTACCCTCAAATCTGAGTTACCCCAAATTGAGTTACCCCTTAAATCTGAGTTACCCCCTTTAATCTGAGTTACCCTTAAATCTGGAGTTACCCCTTAAATCTGAGTTACCCCTTAAATCTGAGTTACCCTTTAAATCTGAGTTACCCTTAATCTGAGTTACTCCCCTTTAATCTGAGTTACTCCCCTTTAATCTGAGTTACCCTTAAATCTGAGTTACCCCTTTAAATCTGAGTTACCCCTTAATCTGAGTTACCCTTTAATCTGAGTTAATTCTTTAATCTGAGTTACCCCTTAAATCTGAGTTACCTTTAAATCTGAGTTACCCCCTTTAAATCTGAGTTACCCCCTTTAATCTGAGTTACCCCCTTTAATCTGAGTTACCCCCTTTAATCTGACTTACCCCTTAACCTCATGTTTTCCTCTGCCTCTTACTATTAGATTTTTGTGCTATTAGTTATGTTAATTTTTATGCTATTAAGTAAGAGTTTTTTTTTAGCCTATTATTTCATTGTGTGAGTTGTTTGGGGATTTTATTTTAGCTCTTTTTGAAGGTTTTAGTGTTATAAGAGACAGTGGCCCCAAGGTATGTGGCACCGTGGCACTACTGTAATTGGTGTGGCACCGTGGCACCACTGTACTATGTGGCACCGTGGCACTATTGTACTCATGTGGCACCGTGGCACTACTGTACTAATGTGGCACCGTGGCACTACTGTACTCATGTGGCACTGTGGCACTACTGTACTCATGTGGCACTGTGGCAATACTGTACTGATGTGGCACCGTGGCACTACTGTACTCATGTGGTACCGTGGCACTACTGTACTCATGTGGCACCGCGGCACTACTGTACTCATGTGGCACCCTGGCACTACTGTACCCATGTGGCACCGTGGCACTACTGTACTCATGTGGCACCGTGGCACTACTGTACTCATGTGGCACCGTGGCACTACTGTACTCATGTGGCACCGTGGCACTACTGTAGTCATGTGGCACCGTGGCACTACTGTAGTCATGTGGCACCGTGGCACTACTGTGCGGGCTATTATAGGAACTGGATCAATAGCGCTGTTTCCTAGTACTTGTTTTGGCTAGTATATGTATACATGTATTAATATTAGTAACAACACTCTTTAATAGAAATAATGCCTAATTTGGTTTCTGTAATGTGATATAGGCCTATGATGTTACAAAAAAAGGCCTATGATGTTACAAAAAGAGGCCTATGATGTTACAAAAAATGGCCTTTGAAGAAGAGATAACGAAAGGCAAAGAGGAGGTGGGGGGGAGGGGGAGGTAGAAGTAGAGGGGAGGCAGGGGGGAGGGGAGGTGAAGGAGAAGTAGGGGTAGAGGTAGGAGGAGGTGGGGGATGGGGGGGGGGGGGTGGGAGAGGCAGGGGAGGATGTAGTGATTGTTGTTATTATTTGTTGTTAAAGTGTTATTATAATTTGCTTTGATTTCAGTTTTGTATTTCATATATTAAACATTTCAGGTTAGGTTAGGTTAATTTATTACTAGATTAGGTTAGTTTAATGTTAAGTTTGGTTAGCGTTAGGGTGTTTAATCAGGTGAGATAACCTAACCTAACTTAACCTAACCTAACCTAACTTAACCTAACCTAACCTAACCTAACCAAACATAACCTGACCTGACCTCACCTCACCTCACCTTCCAGTTCTCCCTATCTCTTGTCAGGTTGGAGTAAGGTCAGAAATTCCCCAGCATTTCACCCCAAATTAACCAACCAATCAAAATCTCCACAAAACAGTAATTTACCCCGAGCACCACCATCCGCCAAGAGACCCTCTGATTGGTCCCTTCTGGTTGTCAGCGGCCCCTGGTCATTAATTCCTGATATTGGCCATTATGTCTGACACCAGTCCAGGCACCATTACCCTAACGTCGTAATGGCGGCTCTTGTAACTTTCTCCTGATGTTGAGATACCAAATCAAATATCGCAAGGAGGGTTTACCTGAGATCACGACACAGGTAGCCTAGATTCTCAAATTGTTCGTAAATTAGTTTTTTTCCTCGTGGTTGGATATATAAGAACGTATTTAACTCGAGGGGTAAAAATAACTTCCCAAAATGGCTTTAGAAATGTACTGAGACTTTACCTTAATTATATACATTCTTAGAAAATTATTTAAGGCGATAAAATTACCTTATATGATGGTTATGTCTAGTATTTACAAAGAAACATGCGTAATTATTCCAGCCTTATATACGAACAGGTGAGAAATAGTTATTATCGTAAGGTCTCAGCGATATTTCGACGCCATATTGGTTTACATGTTTGCCCCGTAGCTGTAGTGAACCAGTTAGATGCTTTCTCACTTTACTAGTTGGAGGGAAGATATACCGTGCTTGCAGGTGTGTGAGGTGTGGCCTACGTATATACATGTGTAAGGTGTGGCTAACGAGCAGGTATGGAAGGTGTGGCCTACGTGTATACATGTGTAAGGTGTGGCTAGCGAGCAGGTATGGAAGGTGTGGTCTACGTGTGTCTGCTGTACTCAATAACCTTCGTGTGTTCAGTTAGCTTCCTATTAGTGTTGTGGGATTCACCAGTTTTGTAAGTCTGGTTTTTATGGTCGTGGTTGTTTTTTTCTCAGGGCAACACTAGATGGTGCTGCGAGGAGGGGTGGTGCTGGAGGAGAGGGGGGTGCTGGGAGGGGGGGAAGGGGGTGCTGGGAGGGGAGAGGGTGGTGCTGAGGAGGGGGTGCTAGGAGGAAGGAGGACTGCAGGAAGACGAAAAGTAAGGATTTAAATCGTTTTTGTACTTATGTTGGTTCATAATCTCTCCTATTGTCTCTGGAGTTCGCTTAAGTTTGTCTCTGAGTTCGCTTAAGTTTATCCCCCATTTTGTTTCTCATTGTTTACTCTCGTTTTCACAGTAATCACCTGAGGATTTAATTACCTTTGACCCACATCGTAAGGGTTCCCCAAGACGTAACCAAAGATTTAAACAACACGGATAATTGGTTAACTTACGATAAAACGCTATAGAAAACAGTTTAATTGGAGTAATACTTATACTGGCATTGTAATAAGCATGATGGTGATTTTAGGTTAAGTTAATGGAGGAAGACAAAAGGTGAATTAAAGAAGGAGAAAAAATGTTAAGGATATGATAACTCTGATGAATGGAGAGAAAGAAAGGATTGAAGTGTGTGTGTGTGTGTGTGTGTGTGTGTGTGTGTGTGTGTGTGTGTGTGTGTGTGTGTGATCAATTTATGTTTCTTTCATTTTTTTCATTTTTAGTTTCATTTCGCTCTCTACTTTTTTTTATTCTTCTTGACATTTATCTCTTCTATCCCTCTTTTTTTTCATCACCTCTTTCTCCATCCTTATCTCTTTCTCCGTCTCTGTCTCATCCCCACGGTTAGTTAAAACGAAAACTAGACTACATAAACGAACCCTCCCCCACCCCCTCCCCCCACAAAAAAAAAATCGACTGTTTTTGGCAAATTTTGGTAAATGAACCTCACAATCGGAACTGTTTCATTACCAGGGAGACTTTGAACCTGAGTACCCTGACCTACCCTGACCTACCCTAACCTACTCTGACCTTAGGAGACAATGAATAGTTTAAGAGTGTCGTTGATAAATGTAGCTGAGGAAACCAGCTCATTTGACTCCCGCAGGAAGCTGTGGTATTAAAGGAGGTGTGGGAAAGTTTGTACTGAAACTGGTTTGGTGGTGTCAAGTACATCCAGGGCGAGAGAGAGAGAGAGAGAGAGAGAGAGAGAGAGAGAGAGTTTGCTCGTGACATTTATGAAGTCGTCTTATTAAGTTTATTAGGTATTAATCTAAATAATTTATTGTCTTCCTACACCTGTGCTAGTGAACACCTAAATTAGTGAACACCTCAGCTAGTTAACACCTGAGTTAATGAACACCTGCTATAACGATGTTCACCTGTAAATTCTACAATATTGATATACGCGTTCGTTAAAATATGCGTACATAATCACCTCGTGAACTGATAATTAAACCACAATAGCGATCCCGTTAATTAGGGGAGGACAGTCTCGTTAACGAACACTAATACACACACAAAAATATGTATTGTATAATTATATCCAAAGAAATTAACAGAAACTACAAAAAATATGTATATATATATCGGTCGTCTTCAGTTGCATAATCACAAAAATATAATTAATTACTTATATAAAGTCATTAAATTATCTCCATAAATATTACTGAGAACGTAGATAGACTTAAAAATTAATTATCAGTGGAATTATTCATTATTTAGCTCCTTAGGATTTTATGGTAGACGACCTATACAGTAAGGGTTGGAAGTGTTAGTATATTTTAATGTGGTGGAGTGTGTACATCGATGAGGCATCACTGTGAGGAGGTAACACAGGCCACGATACTCCCACCAGAGACGAGATCCTGTGTTAATATTCGCAAAACAATGATTCATTAAGATACGTTTGTCGAAGTCTCTCTCTAGATGGCGAACTAATCTCTTCATCTTTATGTTAAGTCAAAAGGCACAAAAAAGATAATAATGAACAGACACAAAAACACCCACCAGTCAGGTCAAAAAAGGCGGAATGGACTGACTAAGCGAAGCCAAATAAACAAGAATAGGAATAGATTAAGCCCTAAGTAACCTGTGTTCTGTAAGGTAATGCATAGTTCATGTCTTAAGGAGTGCACTTTTTAACCCACACTTACGAGCAATATAGTCTGAATGTTGTACGACAGTTTGGGATTGGTGGCACGACTCCCTCTCTCCCTCCCAACCTCCCTCCGTCCCTCCGTCCCTCCCTCCCTTGTGCTCCCCGTGTACAGATTACTACCGGTGGCCTGGCTGGTGTATGGATTTTTTTTGTTTCTAACCTTCCCCTGAAATACAATCCCTTATTACTGCCCCCCCAGGACCACCCCGGAGGGACCATAGGGACCATCACCCCACATGCCAAGTTTGACGACAGTAAACCCTAAAGCTGCCGGGGCAGTTTGACGATGAACATACTAACAGAGGCACATAGTTGAATTTTAGATTAAAAGGTTTACGACTTGGAGTGTGTCTGTATAGTGTGGAAGACTTATGGGTACTTCTGCTCGTGTGTTAGTTCTCGTCAAAGGTACATTACTTTGTAAAGATGTTTCGTTAAGTCTTGTCCTTGTTAATATAAGTTCTTACACAGAAAATCTGCCTCTGTTTGTCTATAATTGGTTTGTTCTCTTCTTAACATTCTCTTTTTTCTTTCAATTTTATGCTCTCTCATATTTTCGCAGTTCTCTCTCTCTCCCCTTCTCCTTAAAGAGAGTGGGTGGCAGGTAGTGGGCAGCACTAGGTCACCTGGTCTACATCTGAAGGTAGTCGTCCCTGCCCAGGCAAACTACAGGTCCTGCTGGTAGTACCCGGGGAGGTCCTGGGCTGGTTTACGTAAGGGTAGGGTCGGGAGGGTCCTGCTGGGGACGATTCTTGTTTGTTGGTGAACGTGACGGCGTCTTGACTTTGTAAAGGAACTGTTAATCATTCAAGGGGTTGGTTGATGATTGTCAGCGACCTGTGATACGTGACGCCAGGCTTACATGACTGACGCCGTGGGCTGACTATGACACACGACGCCTGTTCCGAGTGACTGACGCTGTGGGTTAACTCTTCCGTGGCAGGCATGAGGGTCTGGCTGAGCTGTTGTTTGTCTACTCCTCGTGTCATGTTATATAAACAAATAGGGCGAGAGGAGGCTGGGTTCACATAGGCTGTTGAATTGCTTGAAATTTCTTGATTTTGTGAGAATTTTGAAGGAAAGTCTTACCAACTCATAGATAGAATTCCTGTTAGAATTATGACTGTTTTATTATGAATGATTAGATTGTTACGATTTTTAAACAGGAAACATCTCGAAATTTAAATGAAAGTTGGGGAAATTTTGTCCGTATTATGTACTGTATGTATACCAGCACTGGACATAGAGAAGATAGTGTTCAGTTTACATACTTAACTAAGTTACCTTAAAAGAAACTTGAAACTAAATACTGTATCAGAGGCGTGAAAATATCCTTGATACCCGAGTCCTTTGTGGGCTGTGAATGGCTTCCTCATGATCTAGGTAGTGAAGGTCGTAGTAGAAAATACAAAATACAAAAATGAATGATGCAGTATGTTAATAAGTTATTAAATAAGACAGGATTTATAATTTCTCCTTTATTATATTCACGAAATTTTAGGGGGTCTAGGAAGTAGGAACAATTTTACACTGGCAGGCTGTGGCTGGTTGGAAATGCAGTAACTCCTACATTGAATAAAGTTGGGCGAATGAGGAAAATAATTCACACGGTTATAAAAGTGTCCAATTAAGGAAAAGGCCCACAATTGGATACTCAACCAATTTGGGAACATTACTTCCGGCAGGTGGAGACAACACAACTCCAACTGTAGGTCTTTATACAACAAAATCTCCTCAGGCTGACGTCTTTAGGAGAGTGAAACGTGAGGCAGATACTGAAGGAGGAAAACTGAGGAGTGAACTGACTACACTGGTGGTCACTGTCGAGAGGTTGTCGCTAGAAGGAAGGAAAGTTAGTAAAGGTTGGCGATAACTGTGGAAGAAGCAACTGGAAAATATAGAACAAAGAAGGTAGATAATAATAACAGAGAATTTTGATACGTAAGAGACGAAACAATAGGAAAATATGTAACAAAGAAAAAGAAAATAATGATATAGAGAATACTAGTGATGATGGAGGCAGAAGCGATGGTGTACAGATTTATACGACGACGACACATGATGAGGCTGAAGTGGACATTTACGACTGGCTGTAGGAGGTGATTGATGCCGTGAAGAGTAACAACTACATGATGATTATAGGAGGCTGGCACGCAGTCATGGGGAGAAACGTGATGGAAAAATAGAATAAAAGAAAAATTTATTTTGATGAGATAAAGAATGGTGGTGAATGTGGTGTTTTTATGTCTTGTGTTTTCGTTTGTGTTTTTTTTTTGAGGGTCGAGAATGAACGACTAACCAGAGATTGATATGTTTGTGTTTTATATTTACATAGTTCACGAGGGAAAGGAGAGGTTATTTTAATGCAACGGAGATAACGGGAGAGGGTGTTGGGTGCTGCCGGTGGCTGTCTTCAGGCCTTACACACACACACACACATACACACACACACACACACACACACACACACACACACACACACACACACACACACACACACACACACACACACACATAACACGTCCTGGCGACACTGGAAGTTGTTGCTGAAGAAGACAAAGACATGAAAGAGCTAAGCGAGGGTTGTATGTTGAGTAACTGACGACAAAGTGGAGGACAGGAGTCAAGGAGACGATGCAGGACGGTGTTGACGGAGAGGCCCTGAAACCTGTGTCAGCCAGAAGTGGAGAAACTTGAAGAAAATTATAGAAAAAAGAGATGAGAAGAACGCTGGGGATAAGCAAGAAGCGGAAAACCGTGAAAAGAACGAAGGAGGTAGAGGAATATGGACGAGGAGGAGTGTAGGAGCACTTATAGGCGTCTAAAAATGAGCTCAGGTTGGGACACGAAACAACAGGAGAAAATTGGTAACTTGAGGACCTCGTAAAATTAAAGAAGCTTGACAGGAAACAAAGATGAGATCTGATGTACACGAGGGTCAGGGAGGTGACAGGAGGGGCGAACGCGGGGACCTTAGATTACCCGTGAAGGACAAGAACTCAGGATCATGTAACCAGCTAAGATAAGAGACAGATATAAAGCGTATATCAAACAGCTATACGATAAAGGATAGACAAAGATATAAGGCAGTAACTTGTAGGAGGAGGAGGAGGAAGAAGAATTTGAGACTGAAAACAGACGCTAAAGATCTGCTGGTAAGTGAAATCAAAGACACGAAGAACGGTGAGACCACTAGGTGAGGCTGGTGTACCGGAGGAGTTCTTGAAAACTCTGGAAGGACGCTGAAGAACTCCGTGGTCGGGCTGGACAACATAAGGACACGTAAGAAAAGGAAGAACGACTACAGGACTTGACAAGACCAGCGATGTTATTACCAAAGAAGTAGGTAAACACAGTGAATTGCAGGGATCATTAGACAGTCTAGCATAGGTCGGTGTTGACAAAGATCTAAATGTTATTTTTTGTATTCTTTCTGGAGTCTAGAGAACGAATCTAGTTAAGATAGTCTCAGAACAATTTGGATGCCTTTTGGGAATTATTTTAATGTTTTGTGATAAATCAGCCAATTAGAAGCGTTCTGGCAACTCCAGTTACGAGGATAATAATTAAAGGAACGAGCTACTGAGTCCAGGACCTGATCTCGCTAATGATCTGGTTCAGGATGGTGACCAGTGAAGCCGTTGTGAAGGCCGACGACTTCGTTATGTGTCCATGTAGAGAGAAACACAATACTGAACCACATAATAAATATTTACATAAACCACTTGATTATCCGCTAGTTTTATCCAGATGGGTAATAAAAAAAACCTAAGTCACTCGAAGGAATATAGTAAATTTTTTTAAGGAGCTGTGTGAGGTGTGTCTATCAGTCCTTCCCTTGCTCCTCCCCACTTCGGCTGCAGATACGAACTTGGGTACTCATGATGTTCGTCCCGTTAGCCAGAGATGAAACACCGCGGGATAGGGTAAAGAGAGAGAGAGAGAGAGAGAGAGAGAGAGAGAGAGAGCAGCTTATCGGTGGATCGTAGACTTGTTACTTTACCTTTTTTTTTTATCTTTATGTTAAAACTGACTTACCTAAGGGGTCATCACAGCGGGGTACATGGAAATTGTCTCTTCGTCCTTGTATGAATTGACTGATTGACATCTGCTGGGTGGGGTTCGTCTGTTGCTGGGGGTGTACTGTTGCTGGGGTGTACCGTTGCTGGGGGTGTACCGTTGCTGAGGGTGTACTGTTGCTGTGGTCTACGTTAGTTACTTTTTTCATCAAAATCATTTACGTATTTAAAGAATTTTGAGCTAAATCTTTAAAAGAAAATCGCCATGAAATTATAAGTTACTTTTATCACCAAAAGTTACACAATTTGTAATGAACTTTTAATCTTATTGTTCTGGAATTTTAGTCGCGGATAATTTTTGTTCACTGATTAAGGGAGATATGTGTTGATAAGGGTCAAACTCCCACCTTAACAATAGACGTAATGAACCAGTGAGGCAGCATGACCATCATTAACTTCTATATAAAGATCTGTAACCTGATACCGTGAGCTACCTGTAAATACACCACTGATTGGTTCCTTACCTCGATCACTTTGCAACGATAAATATTATTGGCTGAATTGATAATAGGTTACCATATTGATTATAGCGATTTCCTAGGGACTTTCTATAATAACTGAAGGCACTTTAACTCAGGTGTATACATGTAGAAGGGTGATATGTAATAAGATACAATCAATAGTTAATAATGTATATCCTGTATAAATATTCCATTGTTAAGGATAGTGGACGCTTGTTTAATAGGATTATATGACAGGAAGGCGGTAGGTACAGTAGGATTAGTTTGTTTGGGTTGGTTCGACAAGTCTCCTGTTATCTAATCTAAAGTAAACAAACAGTGGTCGCCATCATTCAGTGTCTCTCCTTTGCCCTGTCCAGATAAGTAAATTTCACTGCAGATCAAAAATGCAAAAATCTTACGTAGTTTTTTGACATATCAACCATCATCATCACTACAACCAGCCACCACCATCACAACCACCATCTACCATCATTATCACTACAACCAGCCACTACCATCACAACCACCACCTACCATCATCATCACTACAACCAGCCACCACCATCACAATCACCACCTACCATCATCATCACTACAACCAGCCACCACCATCACAACCACCACCTACCATCATCATCACTACAACCAGCCACCACCATCACAACCACCATCTACCATCATCATCACTACAACCAGTCACCACCATTACCAGTAGCACCATCCCAATCACCAGGAGCTTCCCCCATCACCACCAACATCACCCACACACGACCCTGTGACCACCGTCTATGTGCTAATGCGACAGGCCATCCACACCTTATATAGCGGGTCAAGTCCACATGTAAACTTCCCAGTCAAGTCGATACACTTCAGGGGAAAAAATGTGATGCCTTCTGTCTCTTCTTGTTCCTTATAAGGCAGGCCTGGCGACAGCCGAGGAGGTGAAGGGTTCAAAAATAGATTCATATTTAATCGAGGAAGTGTTGACTGGTTTATTAGTGATAAGTATGAGGGGTGTAGGGTTCATATTGGTTCTGAGGAGTTCGAAGTAGTAGCGATTGGCCCATAAGGTTCAGAGATGCGAATAAGAACGTTCATGAGAGGTGGGGATTCGGAGCAGTGCTGATTCAAAGTAATGTTAAGCGGTGTTAAATAAGACGATGTAGGATTCAAACAGGTTCTTATTTGGTGTTGAGATGATTATTGGTATCTGGAACAGTTGTGATTGGTTTATATTGGACAGGCTCGAGATGTTTTGGGGGGTTCGAATACGTTCTTTTGGAAACTGGAAACTTAAATGGTTTTGTTTGGGGGATTGGAAGCGACATTTACTGCCGTTAGGAAGCAATGATGTGGTTTAAATGTCTGTTAATTGATTTAATCGTGTCGAATAAGTTAAGTGAAATGGACACTAATTTCTATCTGTACATGTCAATGCATTTATCTAATTAGCTGTTCATGTAAGCGTTTGTGCCTGCTGTTTGCCTAAAGAACGGAAGGAGCTACACTCCTACAGTGTTCAAACATTACACATCTCTTGATAATGATAATCCATACGGCGTGAGATGCATTCCTCCTCGAGTGCAATTTATTTCTCTATATTTACTTCAAAGAATCATCGAGTTCCCCACTATACAAAGAATTTCTGAATATATATATATATATATATATATATATATATATATATATATATATATATATATATATATATATATATATATATATATATATATATATATAGTTTTATTTACGTAGATTTAATGGCGTTTTGCTACTTTATGGATATTAAAGACTCATAGACCCATAATTAGTTGTGTAGTTTAGGTTTTTGTCCCCTGATTGGTTTAGTCTTAATGGCTTCCGCTAGGATATGGACCCTCCTCGGCCCCCGTTATTCTCATTTAGAGCTCCACTCCACCGAATTCTACCTATTTACCTCTCTCTCCCTCCATCCTTCCCTCCCTATCTTTCTCCTTCCTTCTCTCTCACTTTCTCTCCCTTTTCTCCCTCCCACCATTTCTACTCTTTCTCTCGCCTTCTCTACCTCCCTACCTCACCTCCGACTTCCTCTCCTTCCCTCTCTTTCTCCCCCCTTCTCTCCCTTCCCTTCCCTTCCCACCCCCGACACTGTACACCCCTGGCAAGGTTAAAACACTCGTTCGGGATTCAATTACTATCGTATGCTTTAATGTGCTACTTGACCAGACTTTAAAGCGATTTTTTTTTTGTCTCTGCGTAAACGAAAAACACAAGGAATGCGATCTGTGTGAAAGAAAAATTTATTTATATTTTTCTTCTCCAGTTTCTTATTTTTTCCCGTGTATGAATAAATGTTTTTATTCTATTTTGGTTTATTGTTTGTTTATTTATATTGTGGTTTAATCTATATATCATTCAAAATTTATTCGTTTTATGTTTATCGTGTTCCTCCTCATAAATATTTTTTCGTAAAAATTCTGAGTTTTCCACAATTAAAGGGAAAATTTTGCTCTATATTGTACGTATTATTATTATTATTATTATTATTATTATTATTGTTATTATTATTATTATTATTATTATTATTATTATTATTATTATTATTATTATTATTATTATTATTATTATTATTATTATTATTTTTATTATTACCAAAATCATTATATTATTATTATTAATACTAATACTATTATTTTCACTTTTACTACTGCAATTTCTCTTACTACTACTACTACTACTACTACTACTACTACTACTATTACTACTACTATTACTACTATTACTACTACCCTCATTATCACCATTATCACAACACCGTTACCCATATTTTCACCTGAACAAGTATTAGGGCCCAGAAAAACAAGAATATAAATTTAAAACACCAACTCAGTTTCATCCATTACCGTAACCAAACACCACACTGCCCTTTATAACAGAAACATACAACCCAAGTTTTTTTTGTGTGGTTGTTTGTCCTTGTTAAAGTGAAGGAAAAAAAACACACACGAAATGAGGGTTTGTGTTATGTAAGGGCGACAGAACAATTATATCTTGTGGTTATTGGTACTGTGAGGTGTGGCTAGGTGGGGGGGGTTAGGGGGGAGGTGGGGGATTAGGGGGTAGGGTAGGGGTTAGGGGAGGTGAGGAGGTTAGGGGGGAGAGTAGGGGTTGGGGGGAGGTGGGGGTTAGGGGAGGATGGGGGTTAGGGGGTGGGGGTTGGGGAGGATAGGGGTTGGGAAGGGGTTAAGAGGTGAGGGTTTAGGGGCGGATAGGGGTTGGGGGAGGTGAGGTTGGGGAGGGTAGGGGTTAGGGGGAGGAGGTAGGGGTTGTGGGTAGGGGGGTTAGGGGGGAGGGTAGCGGGGGTTAGGGGTTTGTGTGGCTCTGTTGAGGAAATGTTGTTGTTCTGTTGTTGATGTTATTGTGTTATTGATGTTTGTTATTGTCTGTTGTTATCTGTTGATTGCTGTTATCTTTGTTACTGTTTCTTGTCGTTACTGTCGCCTTTATTGTTTATGTTAGAGCGGTAAGTGATATGCTGTACCTTAACCCAGCCAATCAGGTGCGTCCTTACAACTTCATCTGAGACGTAACGCTATGATTGCTCAGCTCTATTCTTAACCTACCTGGGGATGAAACACGTCTGTTAATTGGCTCACCTTTGTAATAAGACGAAGATGAGGGTCAAGATGGCATCGAAAACTACATACGTTCTTTCATATCCAGTTAGTTGTTAAAAAAATGGGGTTTTTTTATGATTTATACGATGTGATCCCATGTCTTCAGGTAAGGGCAGCATTGGCCTATGAGCCTTTGAAAATTAAAACACACACAAACACACACGCACACACACACACACACACACACAGACTTTTTAACCTTTGAGAATCCATCTGTGTCATATACCTTAAGTGAGACGTTAGATGCGCCCTCTCATCTCCAGGTTGAGATCAGGGAGGAAAAAAACCAAAAACAAATTTTACGAATCTTCAGGAATCCAGGCCACTGACACCTCCTTCTCCACCACCTGGACAGATCACACCCTCAACCTAATTAATTTTGTTGGTCGTAAGTTGTCAAAGATAAAGGAGGATGTAGTGGTATGGTTATACATGTGTGTGTGTGTGTGTGTGTGTGTGTGTGTGTGTGTGTGTGTGTGTGTGTGTGTCTGTGTGTCTGTGTGTGTGTGGTTCATGAATATTGATGACAAGTTCACCTTCTCTTTCTCTCACCAACTTGAGGAAAAATACCTCACATAGCAGCATGGTTGGTCACTCTCACACGATACCACATTTTACTTAACTATAATCAACATCAAGTAAACCAATTCACAGAAATATACTGAAATAAACGAAGGTAGAATTTTCATCATTTTAACGTAGCTTCCCTTACAAATGGCTTGATAATACTTACGTTTTCTCTTATGTCTTGGGAGGTTTATAATTTTTTTCCCACCATGGACTCAAGGTCACAAATGGCTTGATAATACTTACGTTTTCTCTTATGTCTTGGGAGGTTTATAATTTTTTTCCCACCATGGACTCAAGGTCACATCAAGGTTCTATGTCTTAAAAAAAAAGGTAAAATTTTCCCATTAGTGGAAATATAAGCACTTGTCTGGGTTGCTTCAATTTCGTCAGTAGTAATACTCAAGGAGGAAATTACATGGTTTGATTGTGTTAGGAAACAAATATTAACCTTTTAGGAACTTTATTTTGATGATTCATGATTAATTAGTTCTTCTTAAAACATAATATACCATTACCCAGCCACAATACTTAGCCACCAATGACATAGACTTAGTGACACCTGTACATCATTAACGCACACCTAGCAGCACCTAGCCGCCATCAATACTCACCTAAGAGCACCTAGCCACCATCGATACTCACCTAGCAACATCTAAAAAGGGCCACGTCATCACAAAAACGCACATATCAAGCCTTGCCCGTTGGCTCTCTGAACCCAAACACACCTGGCAACACCTTCTTGTTAGTAACACACTCTTAGCAACACCTTCTCGTCAGTAATACACTCTTAGCAACACCTACTCGTTAGTAACACACTCCTAGCAACATCTGATAGTAACACACTCCTGGCAACATCTAGTCGTTAGTAACACCCTCCTAACAACACCTCGTTAGTAACACACTCCTAGCAACACCTACTCGTCAGTAACACACACTCCTGGCAACATCTATTCACCATAAGGACTAACGCACTCCAAGAACCACCTCTCAACAGCCACTAACGAACAACATCACAACTAACAATACCTGGTCATAATGTAAACGAAGAACAACTACTATCGTGTACCTGTTACGTATCAGGTGTCTCATTCCCCGTAAATATTGTCACACCTGAGTCTTGTAAACAAAGTCAGCTGATTGTTGGATAAGACCCCCAAGAAGTGTGTGTGTGTGTGTGTGTGTGTGTGTGTACCATAGAATAATTGTGGTAGGCGTGGCGGATGTGTTTGTTTGGTTATATGTGGTAGGTATGCCCAAGGTACTTATTTAGTGGTAGGTGTTGCCGGGTTATATATATATGCATGTGTGGTACTAGTGGTGGGTGTGGTTGGGGGGGGGTGATTGTGGTTGGTACGTGTGGTTGGTACGTGTGGTTGTGGTAGGTAAGGTAAATTTTCCTGTATTGTTTTTGTCTTAGTCCCGTCCTCATCCCGTCCTTTTAACACCCTGAGAACCTCACCCCCTCCTCCTACTCCTCCTTTTCTTCTTCTTCTTCCCCCTCCTCTTCAAAATTATCATCATCATCATCATCATCATCATCATCATCATCAGCATCATCATCATCATCATCATCATCATCATCATCATCAGCATCATCATCATCATCATCATCATCATCATCATCAGCATCATCATCATCATCATCATCATCATCATCATCATCATCATCATCCCTCCATCGTACCTGAAATCTTCCTCGTGCCCTCCTCTACTTACTCTTCCTCTACCTTGGCCCCCAGACCTTTTTAGAGCAGCCACCGCGCCCCGCCCTTCAGACAGACGAAACTGGACCAGGGCGAAGAGGATGACCCTGTCCTTCAGAAAAACCCGCCGTAGCCGGTTGTCCTGCATAGACGCTCCTGGGCTCCTCAAGGTCGAATACCAGTGCCTCCCCTCCTCTTCACCCCGTCCCTCCCCTCCTCTTCACCCCGTCCCTCCCCTCTTCTTCACCTCCTCTACCCCCTATCAGTCCCTAAGAAACAAACACGGCCGCCTCCACCATCAGGGACGTGGGTCTACTGCAGGATCCTGTAGTTAGTGATTTAAATTAGTTCTGGAGTTGTATACATTGTGATATGATCTGGTTCTACTGCAGCAGGTGTAGTTAAGGATTTTAATTGGTTCTACTGGCGGTGAAGTTTGTGTTTAAGTGAGAACAGGTGAGTCAAGGAAAATTACTATACCTAAGTTAATAATGTGTTGTGTGGGGGTATTCAGTTGTCAAGTAAGAAAACAATTTGGCGAATTACCTGTGTGTGTGTGTGTGTGTGTGTGTGTGTGTGTGTGTGTGTGTGTGTGTGTGTGTGTGTGTGTGTGTGTTCCGTAAGAGTACGAACTGTGTCGCTTTGTGGTTACGTAATGCTCGACCACAGTAGCTCCTTGAAGCGACTCTACAAAAAGTTGGTCCATACCATTTGTACTCCATATCAAGCTGTACGTCCGGACCCCGACTAAAAATTTCAGGTTTTGAAGGTTCAACTTGTTCACCTTCCGTTCCTGCTGTTCCTGTTCCTGCTGTTGTAGTTGTTATATCCTGTTGCTGCTGCTGTTGTTTTTAGTATTGAATCTACTGTTGATGTCACATTCACTGTTCCTGTTGCTATATCATTCCTGCACCGTTGTTGAAATGACTAACTCTCGCTATATTGCTGCTACTGTTGCTTCTTTTGCTACTACTACTACTACTACTACTACATCGCTCCCTTTTCAATGTCGCCTCACACACCTCCGGGTTACAGCGCTAGCCCACGCGCCACAGGTGTGTTCGGGGCTACAAGAATAACTAATGAGATCTACCTGAACGCGTGTAGGTGTTGTGAAAAGTTGGTAAGTGTGTCCTGATTAATGGCATGCTTATCTACTTCACAGGAATAGGTCGAAATTTATTATTATTTTTATTATTATTATTATTATTATTATTATTATTATTATTATTATTATTATTATTATTATTATAATTATTATTATTATTATTATTTCTTATTTTTTTTAGTTTTTTTATCCTTATCTTATTCATTTCCTTATTTTTCTTCTTTGTATTCCAATATATTTCTTACTCTCTTTCATAATTTTTATATGTAATTTTTTGTCATCTTCATATTCTTAAGTTAATTGAATCACTGAACAGAATTCCCCCAAAAAACTACTCTCTCTCTCTCTCTCTCTCTCTCTCTCTCTCTCTCTCTCTCTCTCTCTCTCTCTCTCTCTCTCTCTCTCTCTCTCTCTCTCTCTCTCTCTCTCTCTCTCTCTCTCTCTCTCTCTCTCTTAAATATCGATATACAAAGATATATGTAGAGAGACAGACAGATACCTATAACAAGGAGTGAAATTAGACAGGACCGTTTAACATGTAATAAAAAGTCGAAAAAACTACTGAAGTGCGACAGACTGACAGACAGCATAGAAATAGACAGACAAATAAACAGACAGAGAGACGAACAATTGGACTTACAGATAGATGGACATGTGTAGTGACAGATAGATGGATAGATGAACTGACAGATAGATGGATAGATGAACTGACAGATAGATGGAGAGATAACTGACAGAGAAGCAACATCCATTACCTGGTGTTCGTGTAGGTATTAATTAACGTTTGGTGATTAAGGTTGTGTGTGTATGTGTGTGTGTGTGTCCTTTCCCATACCAGTAGTAGTTAATCTCCCTTTCTGGACCAGTTAATCTCCCTTCCAGTACCCTTAAATCCCCTTTCCTCCATCCCTTTAATACCTCCCCTCCCTTTGGTCTGTTCTCTCTCTCATTCTCCAACAGTCAGTCACACCCAAGAAACCCTCGTTTACCCCCCCTACGTCTGCCCCCCACGCTTGGGAGAGGAAGGTCCAAGAACTTTAGCAGCCTCCCCCCCACCACCACCGCCTTGGACGATTAGGATGGGAGTCCTCCCTTAAGATGGATCGATTCAGGGGCCTAGGTACTCCCTATCCCTTTACCCTTGATAGTAGGAATAGATTCATGACCCAGGGCGCCCTAATCTCTCCCCCCCTCCCTCCTTAGTCTATCATAGAACATGTTCACTACCTTCTTCTTCCCTATCCATCACCTACCCTCCCTCTCATCTACCCTCCCTCTCCACCTACACTCCCTCTCACCTACCCTCCTCTCGCCTACCCCTCCTCTCACCTGCCCTCCCCTCTCACCCTGCGTCCCTCTCACCTACCCTCCCTCCCACCTCCTCCCCTCTCCACCTACCCTCCCTCTCCACCTACCTCCTCTCCACCTAACCTCCCTCTCACCTAACCTCCCTCTCACCTACCCTCCCTCTCACCTACCCTCCCTCTCACCTACCCTTCCTCTCCACCTAACCTCCCTCTCACCTACCCTCCCTCTCACCTACCCTCCCTCTCACCTACCCTCCCTCTCACCTACCCTCCCTCTCACCTACCCTCCCTCTCACCTACCCTCCCTCCACCTTTCCCTGATGCCACTCACGTGCGTACAGGTGATTGGGAGACGAGTGAGGCCACCTTCACCTATTAGGAGGTACCAAGTCTTAGAGATTAGGGTCAGGGTTTAAAACGTGAGAGAGAGAGAGTACTGAACACATTAAGATTCAGCTGGGACATATAACTCGAGGCACTTTTCTGTATTCACACTTTTAACTTTCGTCACAAAGAGAAACACTGGTACTTGGTTATCTGAGATACATATACCACATTAATACAGCCATTTAATCAGACGCCAAATGTAAGTGCAAACAGTAAACAGAAGTGACGTAACATGTAATTGTTTACCATCAGGTAATACCCACCTTGGCCACCTCTGTCTAGACATAAACGAACGAGTCCAGTCGGATCGATCTGGATTCGAGTCTGCTTGCACGAACGCCAAGAAGTAAAAGTGAACATTGAATAGAAATGTAATTAACTTATCAACTGAACTCCACCCATTTTTGGCGTCCCTAGCAACGGTCACCATTCGTAAAGGATGATTGGTTGCTGGTTGCTAAGTGAATAAGGGCGCAACACACTTAGTAACCAGGAACCAATCAACGTCTGCTAATTGTACCCGTTACTAAGGACGCCCTGGGTATTTAATTGTTTATTATATGTTATCCTTAATGTTCGAATTGACATGACCTAACTATTTTGAAGATTATTATTAGATGCAAAAGAAAGAGAGAGAGAGAGAGAGAGAGAGAGAGAGAGAGAGAGAGGAATATGTTTGTACGTAAGAATGTTCCTCATCTCTCTGTGTATAATCAAATTTCTCATCTGGAAGTAAAAAAAAATGCTATTCACAAGTAACCAAAAATGTTTCTCACTAAAATACTAAGAATGTCTCTCACCTGATAACCTTAAGAGTTCTCATCCATGAAGCTTTCTATTTAAACTCTCTCTTTAATAATATTTCCCTTTAGTATTTAAAAAAAAAACAAGAATCGTTTTCATCATTGTCTTGAGAAAAAATGTCCCTGTGTATCTCTGCAGTGCGTTTGAGAATGCTAAAATCACACACACACACACACACACACACACACACACACACACACACACACACACACACACACACACACACGTACATTGTTTACAACCCTCATCAGAGAGTAATTCAACCCACCAATTGTAGATTCAGTTCGAGAGTTCCCAGAGAGGCACTTTTAATACAACATCTCAAAATTGAAAACGTTACAAATGACAGTGGTTCGTTGGGGCTATCGAGGCCTTCCCAAACAAGGCTTCGGCTCGTTAGGCGCTGATAAACTACGGGTGGTTCTCTTGTAGCGTCTAATTGGACGTTACCGACCAATACCAGTGGTTATGAGGAACACCCGACCAATGTTTTTTCTTGGATTGTCTAATTGGATGAGGGTAATTTGTATAAAAGTTATGTGCATTTGTAATGGTCTTTGAGCGCTTGTTTATACAGAGGGAAAGTTAAGGATATTTTTTTAATTGTTTTATTGGTCAAGATTAAATAGTATGGAAGGAAGATTATTCGTCTTAAGGTTTATATGCAACTGATATGGTCTTAGAGTAATTATGTACAGAGTGAACTTATAACAAGACCCGGCTGATATGTCCCGTTTATATGATTATCTCCACTTAGGGTAGTTTGAGAAGGTTGTTGATACAAGGTTGTGTACACCTGAAGTGATCTGGGGAAACAGGTACACACAGCAGAGTTAATGTGAACACTCGGGATTTTTCTGTAAGTGGTCTCCCGCTGTGTTATGCTCTTTTAAGTACATTTGTAATGATCTTAGAGCACTTGTACACGCGGTGGTACTTAAGGTAACACCTCAGCTGTTTTTCTGTATCTTATTTTATTGGTTAGTGTCTACTTTGTCAGGATTACAACATCGAGAAGAAAGGTAATATAAGTAATGTTTATTTACTATGTACATATGTAATGGTCTCAGAGTACATGTACACACAACGTTACTTATGTAAATACGTATATTATTATTATTATTATTTATTCCAAATGGTTAATAAAAACCACTGAGGAGGAATAAATGTTTTGTACATGAACGTTGGTCTTGGGACACGAGTTAATACAATCACAAAGAGAACGTTTGTCATTACACGTCTGAGAAGAAACGTTTAACTGTGTTCAGTGATCTCAGTGACCGCCTGAACTGACTTGACTGATAATGAACAATGATCACCTGTTCTAATATGTTTGAGGTAATTCAGAAACTTTGTGTGGAAGGTTTGGCCCGTCAGGTTGGATGTGATTTTCTGTTAATTTTATTTATATTTTGTATGAATTGGTCGCTTATCTGGCCAGGTCTTCTTACTCACTCCACCAATCGAGGAAAATCAGCACTTTTGTCCGAGAATAGGATATCAAAGGGCGCAGCTACCGAACGGATGATGGTTCACTTCAGTAAGCCAGACTACTTAAAGACGCTACAGTACCTGAAAGGGAAAACAGAACATATTGGATTTGCAACAACATACTATCTTCAAATATCCTCCTCACTCCCACTTCTTCCCCTTTCCCCTACTTCTCCCCTTTCTCCTCCTTCCCCCTTTACTTCCGTTTGCCGCTTCTCTCTTTCCCTGTCCTTCGTTCCCCATTTTCCCCCTCCTCTCCTAACCACCCCCCTCCCAAAAAAAAAAAAAACTCAAAACCCCTGGAAGATGTCATTCTACCTTAAGACGTGCTGGAAATCTTGGAAAGCTCTTGGTCGCGCTGGAGAGTTTAGAAGCGCGAATGGTTGAGCGGGGCAAAAAATGGGGTCAGGCCGCAGTGCTTTGGAAAGTTAGTTCACTCCTAATGCTAATCAGGTCAAACATGTCGAAATCGGAGATCACATGGCATTTCATATACACAGCTGAGGCCCCGTAAACTTATAGAGTAAAAACGCAGTGCTTATATCACAGCAGCGATAGTATAATCATCATATATCAGTATATCAATCTTATCTTGTTTATATACTCACAACGGAGTATATTATTTACTACTCTTTTGTTGGTTATATCGGTAGGAAATTAGTATGAATAGATCTATATGCATATGTTACTGAAAGAGTATAACCGTCTAAATTAATTTCATATAGATTGTATTACCACCAAATTAGGAAGTAAGTTAATGTGGTTACGTCACTATAAAACTTTGTATTATAACCTAACATAGTTACATCAACACTACACATGGTTCCTATTATTAGTGTACCTACCGCCTCCATACTGACGAGCGGTGTACTGAAAAAAGATAGTCTCAAGGAACCCCGCCCCCGCCCCCGGCCCCGCCCCCGGCCCCGCCCCGCCCCCGCAAAAAAACACTAAAAAAAAAACACAAAAAATTACAAAAACAAACACAAAACATTAGTGCATGTAACTTAAACGACTTTTGGAATTACGAAGATATAAAAGTTAAATCCAAGTGATTAATCTTTATGGAAATTATTATTATTATTATTATTATTATTATTATTATTATTATTATTATTATTATTATTATTATTATTATTATTATTATTATTAAGCACTTTACCTTCATTTTAAATCATACATATAAATTAAACTTATCATTTTTAACTATTCTTGTCTAATATATATATCTATACAAGATAACTTACTTGTCAAACAAACAAAATAATTAGAATATTTTAAAGACATCATTGAAGACTTGTACCTGAGCTTCACATAGTTCAGTGTTTGTTGACCTTTCGTAATTTTTTCTTTGGTATTTCGTGAACAAAAACAAACGTTGAATTTTTAACTCATAACACAGACACAGATAAATTTTATACAATATTTGAAGATTTTACAGAGTTTAGTAGTTAGTAATTGGATAGTTCAGTTGTTATTGTTTTCCCATCTTTTAGTATGCAAATATAAGTGGTTGTTATTTAATACTTGAAAACATTGAAAAAAAAACCTTTCTTTATATAAACACAAATTTGTATTGGCTATAATGTCTGTAACTTCTGTATTTGCATTTTAGATAATTAAGATAAAATCAGTACAAACGTTTTTTTGTAGTTTGCAAATACAAGCGTTCAATTATTG